>NW_026555345.1:28273894-28873894 GCF_029017545.1 Prosopis cineraria
TACAATATCTTATTAATGTTAAAAATATTACATTATTAAAAATATTATATAATAATCCTTTTAATAAAGTATTTACTTACTTTTAAATTAATTTTATTTTTTATATTTATCCTTATAAAATACTCTATAATAAATATAAAATCAATATCAATAAGGACACTTAAAAAAAAAGACAAAACACACCTTAAAAAATTAAAATGTCTTATATTTTTTAACATCTGATTTCTTAAAAAATGTCTTATATTTTTAACGGAGAGAGTATATTTCATAGTTTAAAAAATTAATTAATTATAATAATTATTTTTGAAAATAAAAAATAGACTAAAATGTTGTGTGTTAATCAATATAAATATGCATTAATTATTTTTTATTAATGTAAATTATGAGAAATGTTTTAGAAAATGTTTAATAAATGCTTATTGAAATAGTAGATGATTTTGTTCATTAAAAAAACATAAGTAAAAAATGATAATTTCTCTATCAAACAAAAATGGTGGGAATACATGCCACTCTATTCCTATTTATAAAAAAAAAAAGTTTAATTTCGATCTTATTTATATTATATTTCATTATTTTATACTCATTTTTACTTTTATACTTTTAAAAAATGTAAAAAATAATATTAAAATATTTTTAATATTTATTGAAAAATAAAATTTATTAAAATTTAAGATAGAAAGAGTAAAATTTAAATTTTTTAATTTTAATAAATATATTGAAAGTTACAAACATTTTTTGTGCGACTCGCAGCAAGAGATTGGCATATCGTCATCCTCCTCAATTCTTAATTCTTGTACCCGTCTCCTTTCCCAATAACAGGGCAGGGCTTTGGTCTGGTAAAACCTTGGGAGTGAGTGCGATGAAGATAAAAAGATAGAGAGAGAGAGAGAGATGACATGGTTCTTTTAATTTTTGAAAAGCACTCAGATTGCATCACCACTCCTGATATTGTACTTTAATTCCTTACATCAAATGTGACCGTTTCATGCTTCAAAGGATCCGCTTTTTTCGCTCCTTCGTCTCTGAATAATATATACGCCCCAAAGCTCGCATAGCTTTTCATGCCAAAGCCTCCTGCTTCCCTGTTTCTCTTCAGACGATCTAAGAGAGACCTTTGGTACTGTCATTTTCGTTCTCATTTTTCCAGACGATATCTTTTTTCTTGTTTCTAAAGTAGAGGTCCTCGACGTCGTCGTCATATCAAGGCAGACATAACAAGTTTACCAATTATGGGGAAGGAGTGGTATTGGACCGGAAGATCATCAAAACGAGGTGAAGGAGCTGGTGCAGATGCACACAACCCTTCAGGCTGCATGTGTGCTTTCTTTCAGTTCTTTGATTTCCATCCTCTCCACTTTCCCATTCAACAGCAGCATCCCTCTGATAAACCAGAAGACCGGAGCATCCCTAAAGGTATTCTAAATGCTCTTCAATGAAGTTGGTCTCAGCTCCCAACTCCATTTTGGTTTCTAGAGTCTTGGTTTATAGTTTTTTCTATATTATTCAGGAGCTGAAGCACCTAGGAATAGCTTGGAATCAGAGGATGGTAAAATGTCCTTCATCTCAAAAGAGGAATATTTGAAAATCCCAGTAAGTTAATCTATTCCAACCTTTTCCCATTTGATTAGTTTATGCTGTAGAGTAACCACGATGATGATAGAAATTTTGCCACTTAACTGATAAGTTTGTTGATTTCGGAACTCCAGAAGAGAATGCAAATTAAAACAAGCAGAAGAGCCAAGGGAGGAAATGGGAGCGATCTTTCATCAGAAATCAGCAACTCTCCATGCACAAAAACACCAACTTTGGTTGCCAGATTGATGGGTCTGGATCTTCTTCCAGATGCTCAATCTCCTTCTTTATCATGTATTTCCACTCCAAACCCCAAGGGGAATTCGCGTCTTCACCGTTCTAAACCAAGGCAAAACATCCTAACGAAACACAGAAATAGTACAGACAGTGATATTGCAGCTTCGCGTTCCTTGCCTGAGACTCCTAGAATATCCTCTGCAAGAAGATCTGATGTTGATCATCATAGGTTCTCTCTCCAAATCAACAAAGAAAACCTGGGTCTTGGTGAGGACTTGGAGCTCCCTAGACTTTCATTTTTGAAAAGGAAATTTGAAGAGCAAAATTGCAGAAGTCCAAGCCATTATGCAAGGCATATTGTTAAACAAGTCAGAGAAAGTGTGAGCCGGAAAGTCGGGCTTGACATCACCAACACTGTCAAAAACAGAGAGCAATCAAGAGCAGAACTTGTTG
The DNA here is from genome assembly GCF_029017545.1 of Prosopis cineraria. Lineage (NCBI taxonomy): Eukaryota > Viridiplantae > Streptophyta > Magnoliopsida > Fabales > Fabaceae > Prosopis > Prosopis cineraria. The sequence goes on from NW_026555345.1 coordinate 28,276,157, forward strand.
GCCAAATCAGAGTCAAGAAATCTCCAAAGGCATCATTGAAAGTAATAGATGAATCCAGCCCCGGAAAGAACCCGAATCCACCTAGTTCTTCCCCAAGGCTCAGATTTATGGAAGCCAAGCAAAAAACAACCACCAGACCCCCATTACCACTAACCCCGAAAGATCAAAATTCACTCCCAGTGAAACTGTCTTCACCTCCACCAATCAACGTTGAACCCCAGATTCCAAGAGTTTTGACCAAGTCAAAGCCTCAAGCATTTGCAGGGCAAGAATTGCAAAACCAGAAATCGGTCCCGAAATGCAAGAAAGATGCCAATGAACGGTTCAGTGCGAGGCTCAGAAAACCCCGTCAGACATCAGATATATTCAGAAACAAAAAAGAAGAGTCTTTTGTTCGACCACCACGTCCATCACCCATCAGAGCCAATGACACCAAGAGAACAAGCAACCTTCTCAACCTCACCAGCATCCCAAATCTTCGTCCTGTCAACACAGATTCTTCTCCTCCAAAGACCAAAATTCCTCAGAAACAGGTACCGACTATTGGATAGGAGCTATACTATTTCAATTTTAACTTTTTGGCTGCTTCCAGTAAAATTTAGCCATTCGCATTTCGCATTATGGTTTTTACTCCCCATGTGGTAATAAACAGTAAACTACGGCTCCGTTCTGACCATTCAAATTTCGCGTTTCTCTCACTTCCTTCAAAAAATAAAAATAAACAGCCACAGGGGCCAGATGCTCAACGACCAAAACGCAGCTCACAGTTATCTAGTTGTCCGCGCCAAACGTACAAACAAGAAGAGAAACGGATACTCGCCACCCGAGAAGCCAACGACGAAGACGACGGCAAATCTAACGGTGCATCTACCACCGGAGCTCGTGGACCACCAGAGTTTGAGTACGTCACAAACATATTGAGCCGTACCACTGAGGGAAAGGAAGGTGCCAGAAATCAAGCGTCCTTGGACCCTCCGATTTTTCACCATCTCGAACAGTACTATTACCCCACCTCCATTTCTACTGTATGCTCCGTCAGTACTGTCGCAGAAAGCAACAACCAACTTGGTCTCCGTTGTAACCGGAAATTACTGTTTGATTTAGTTGATGAATTACTGGGGGAGATTGTAAGGCCATGGGTAAAACAAGATAGTAATTACCTATGTGGATCACATGCATTAGCGTCCCATCATCAATTGATGGCGGAAGCAGTGTGTAAGAGGATACGAAGCTTCCCGGAAGCACATTGTGAAGTACTGGAAGACATCGACGCGCTGATTGAGAGAGAGGATTTGGGGAAGATGATGAGAGAGGGATTAGATTGTAAGGAAGCAGAGGAAGAAGGGTTAGTGGAAGAAATTGAATGGAGCATCCTACAGACGCTGGTGCATGAGGCGGTTGTCGCGTGTAGCGGGAACTAGTGTACGGCGTCGCTTTGGTGGGAGGAGGATAGGGCGTCACGTGGAGGGATGATAGGCAGGGATGGGCAATTCACGTGAAGAGATGGTGGGGTCCACTAAGGAAAGTGTTTGCCACGTGGATTTTGACCGCCAGAACACTACTCTTTTTTCAATGATGAGGTCTAGTGCCTCCAGGAATCATAACAATAAAAAAATGTTCAATATTCAACTTCCAATGCTGGTTTTAAAAAATGAATCCCAGCATTACTATCTCTCTTCTAAAGATTCAAAATGCATAGTTGTATATGAATTTTTCTTTGAACTGCTTAATTTAAAGATTTTTATCTAAAAATTTTGATGTGAAGCACCACTTCTAAGATTAGAAAAAAATATTATCCTTTTATTCCTTTGAAAAAGTACTCCTTCAATCATATTCACTATATATATATATATGTATATAAGTTTCGTTTGATTGTTTTGTGTATCATTTAATAAGCTATTCCATAAATTTTCTCCTACCACATTGTGCTCTCCCAAACTTTAATATAAACTACTTTCAATTACTTTACAATAATTAAGAAATGTAGTTAAAAATGGCTTATATATAATCAAGATGTAAAAAAATATAATCAATTTTTAAAGTTAACTTCCAATTCAATCTATCTTAATCACCATTAACTTTTTATATAATCTCTCTCTATAACTCAATTTATAAGGATGTTTTGCAGAAAAAAAACAGAGAGAGAGACTTATTTATAATATAACTTACATTTTGCCAAGTGTTTTATATTTAGAATCACAAAAACATTCAACTAACTTATTAAAGATCTAAGAGATTAATATGAAAATACTTAAAGATAGTGTTCGGGAAAAAAATGAAGGTTAAAAAGATTTTTTAAATATAATTTAAATGTATTTTTAAAAATTACTCAGGTGAATGTCGGTTAGTTTTGTAAGGAGGATCTCAAAATTACACCACCTGTCATGCTTTGACAGTTTCTCTCTCCTCTCCTTTTCGTTTCTGTTTCTTTCTACGGTCTCTCTCTCCTAATGGCCTCATCCGACTATTCCTTCTTTTCTTCTTCTCGCCTACATAACCTATTCATTGTCTTCTTTTTCAATCTCCATCACCATATTGAATCCCGCTAATTACTTCTCCTTTCAGTTACAAGTATAAAATATTTTAATTAAATTTTATCTTTTAATATAATAAACACTTTTCAATTAAAAAAAATACAATAAACACTTATTTTTAAATTAATTATATTTTTTATATTTATTTTTATTAAATACTTTATAATAATTATAAACTCATTCATTAATAAAAATAATTTAAAAAATATAATAATAACACCTTAAAAAATTAAAAATATTTTATATTTTTAAATATTTAATTTTTAAATAATATTTTATATTTTTAAATGATGAGAGTGCTGACGTGTCCTGATCAAAAAACCACTACCGTACATCAGTACATGTGACGTCGTGCGCGTTTCAACCACCGGCTTCCCATGCTCCACCGTGTTCCCTCTCCTCTTCTTTTCTCTCATTTCTCTCTCTCTTCCCTCGACCATCCCTATTCTTTCTCTCTAGTGCTAAACATTCTGCCGTAAGTCTATTTTTAAAGTTTTATTTTTATATTTTTTATATTTATTATAAAATTTTAATAAATCTATCTTATTATCAATATGAATAATAAAAATTTAATCTAAATAGTTTAATTTAATATTAATTTTTTTATAATTTTTATAAATAGAATATTCAGTTGCATGATCTGGATAGTCTGAATATAATATTAATTTTTTTTAAATTTTTGTGAATATTTATTTTAATAAAGATAATATTAAAAAAATAAAAATAAAGATAATCTTCAAAATGAAATTTTTAAAAAATTAAAAATGTTGTAACTTAAAATTTTTAAATTTATACTATCTAAAATATATCTAAATAATTAATTTATGAAAATTTAAAAAATAATTGATAATAAATTGGATTATTCAGATTAAACCCACATTGTCTAGATTGATATTAGGGCAGATTTATTGTTATTTATAATTTTATTTTAATAATATAAAATAAAATATAAAAATAAAACATCTGAATCATACAAATTTTTAATCTAGACGGTCAAAATGGGTAACCGGACGCTTGCAAGTTCAGTCATGCACTCTGCACTCGCGCAGTCACGACCAGTTTGGTCACACACTGTGCACACACGAACAGGAGGAAGATGAGGATTGTGGAGGGGAGCAGAAGGACGATGAAGCTGAAGATAGCTCAGCCATGCACGCTCTTCACTCACGTTGTCGCTTCTCCTTCTCCAGTCCTTAGTCCTCGCCCCTGTCTCCCTCATCAAATCGCGGTGACGTTCTTGGAGAACTCGATTCTTCAGCATCCACAACCGTCCATTTTCGTCGTCCGTCACAATGTTCTCGCTTCTCAGATCAACAATCCGTTGCCTGCCAAACTCATTGTGCTAGGCCGAGCTCCCTCTAACAATCAGAGCACAGGGCCACCCTGATGCTCACGAACGTCGGCAAGTAGCGCTCGTCAATTGTCGACTGCGGCGAGGAACAAGAAGGTCCTGGGAAGCTCCATGTGAAAGTCTATAGGCTGATAATGAGAGGTGAGAATATAGAGGAAGAGAAAGGTGGAGATGAGGGAGGAGCAGAGGGCATGTTGGCGGTTGTGGCCCTCTGCTCAATCACAGTCCATTTAGAAACACTATGAACCCCCTTTCACCAATCCTAGATGATGATTAGAGGGAGCATGCGGTGGTTGATGGAGGAGTTGAGGAGGTAGGAGTACTGATCCAGACATCGAACGGTTTTGAGAGGGAAGAGACATTAATTTCAAAAAAGAAAAGGACAAGACAAGAAGAGGAAGTGGACAGAGGCCAATGGGCATGGTTGTCAATTTTGTGAGTACAAATAAATTCGTAACACAAATGTAAACTTAAAATCATAAATTTAAATTGTAAATTTATAAGAATTTATTTTTATTAATAAATAATTATTAAAAGTATATAATTAAATAATTAAAATATAAAATATGATCATAATTTAATTTAAATATAAATCATTAAAATTAAATCTACCTATGCTCAACATAAAAATTTTAAAATAGGATAACTTATTTTTCTCATTTCCTTTTTTATTAATGTTAATTTTTGCTTTTTTAATTTTTTTTTCTTTGAAGTGTGTCCTACCACTTTTGTGAAATAAATTTTATACAGTATATACTGATTTGCTCAACTCAATTAAAAATTAACAAATTTAGCAAATTTAATCGATGGTATCTAATTTAAGTTTATGAGTAAATTGACACAATGTTTTAAATTAGAAACATAAAAAGAGTAAACTTGGAGAGTTAATTTGCGAATTTAACCGAGTTTATGAGTGAATTAACATGATTTTATAAATTAGAAATATAAAAATGATAATTTTGACAACCACATAGAAACTTGACACTTGGCATGACTATGGGACCTGTGCTACAAAACTAACAAGTGTTTGCCCTTTTTAACGGTTTGGGAAAAATTACATTCGTTAAAGCCAATTCATATATATTTTTATACCCTTGTTCATTCAAAGATATTAGGTGTCCTTAGAAAAAAAGTTGGGGGTATTTTTATCCTTTATCCTATGAAACAAATCAAAGATACTAACTTATTCCATTTTTATTGAATTAATTAAAAGTGATTCATGTATATGAAAGGATGGAGTATGTTTGATTTTGAGTTTAAGGTTTGGTATAGGAAAAATTTTTAATTTATAGTTTAATAATTTTAACAATTTCCTTAATCCAAGTGTGATAATTAAAAGTTTGGAAAAACACTACCTTTGATCTCTGCACTTTGCTTTTGTTTTAGTATAGATTTTTGTAATTTTTTTATACTCTAAGTCTCCACACTTTTCTCTATTTAAAATATTGGTCCTTACATTTTTAAAGGAATGTTGACATAACATAAACAGTATTAATAATGCCAAAATATCAATTAATACTATTAATTTTGTGCTTACCTGTCAAACTTATGTTGGCAAAAAAATTTAATAAGTAAAAAGTTGAAAAAAAACTACATGAAATTTGTGTGTTTTACTTATCATTTAAAAAGTCTAAATTAACTTTTTTATCTCATTTGATATAGGCTTTTTTTTAATTTTTACTTATTAAAAAATTTTATGTTAGCATCATTTGAACACTCAAGCATAAAATTAATTATGTTAATTGACTTGTTAGTGTTATTAACATCATTTGTGTCACGTCAATATTTCTTTAAAAATTTAGAGACTAATGTTGCAAATGGAGGGTAATGTAAGGATTTAGAATATTAAAAACAAAGTGTAAAGACCTATAATAAAATTCAAACAACATGCACATATCAAAAGTAGTGTTTTTACTAAAAGTTTTCATGTAAAAAAGATTGCAGGGGGCAGTAGATTACACAACGAAGGCATGCTTACATCACTTGTTGAATGGGACAAGGAGAAATGAGCATGCACAGAAAGTGATTTGTTTTGGTGACCTGGCTCCATGGAAGTTTGAGATTGGAATACAGGACACGTGGCGTGAATCGCAATCCCACTCCTGTTTCTTTGCTTTTTTCCATACTGAATTTCTCAGTTAAATCGATTGGCCTTCGCGATGAATGACAATGAGAATGAATGTTAAACAACTGCTTCGTGCTTGTGGCATGCAATAATAAATCCACGCCACAGATAGTGGCAATTTGAATCCTTTAGGTACCATTTTAAAGTTTGACTTTTGAAGATGTATATGGAAAGTATCTCTTAAGAGTGAACAATCCTTAAATAACACTCAATTTTTTTAAAAAATTACTCTGATGGGAAAAACCAAAACAAAACAGAACTGGGCTCATCAATACTCCAAATGAGAAAGGGCGGGAAATTCAAAAGGCTATCAAGATGTCTGATTCAAAGGGGACATGTGTGGATCAACTATCTGGCTGCTCGTAGTGGTGAAAGCCGGAAGCCATGAATCATGACACAGACAAGAGACAGCGTCCAATTTTACAAATTGTTATTACTTCAATACCACTTTTGGGGAAACATAAATGGTGATTGCAAATCTGTCTGCCTGTGAGTTTCTTGCTCGTGGGCGTTTGTGAAGCAAGTCGTCATTATTTTTGGGTCCTGTATTTTCAGTCATTCTTAGACTTGAAAATTATGATTGAATCATTGTTACTTTTCACCCCAAGCACCCACTGTGACACCGCTTCCATGTCTGGAGAGGGCATATATATATATATATATATGTAGCCATCCAACATGCCCCTCCGATCCTAAATCTAAACAGCTACTAATAATTTAATTTATATAGATTTTAAAAAATAGGTAAGTTAGTTATTTACAAAAAAAAAAAAGAACATGAGCAGATCTTCCTAAAATACCCCAACTAAATGAGTCACAAATTTAAATACGATAGCTATTCAACTTTCTAATTAAAAAAAAAATTAAATCCAACGTGTACGAGGGGCAAAATTTCAAATCACATCAAATATAGGGCCTAGAATCAATTTTATCATTTTTTTTAACAAGGAAAAAAATTGACTAAAAGCAAGGAAATAAGGGATATGGGGGCAAGCACCCCCCTCGGAAAAATTAATCACATCACGTTTGATGCCGGTCAATAAAAACGATAAAAGGGATATTTTCTTCCTCTCGTTAAACGATAAATTTTTTTAATAAAAAGAGAAAAACAATTTTGAAATAGAATATAAAAGTTAGGAAGAGTAGGTGAAAAACGTGGATGAACGAAGCACAGTGCAACAGATTTTAAATGTGAAGACATGATTGAGGTCAGAACTGAGAACAGAGCATGGAAGGAGGGAAACAGAAATTCAAGCGAGGCCTTGTACTGAGAGTTGGGAGGTTGCATTCCACGGTTGAAGACGCAGGTTAAGGTCCAAATTTTACTTGTAGGCTACAGAGTAAGAGGGAGTTAATATTTATGAGCTACCAAACACTAATGCAAAACTTGATGATCTATCCAACGCCTTGTCCCACCACTTTGTTTGCAGAATTGCTGCCATTCTGACAATGTCGTCGTCTTTGGAAATTTCTCAAGAATTTCAATCATCCTCTCACGTTACCCGTGAAAAAGTTACTTCAAATCAATCACGACGACCCTACGTCCCTACCATTTCTTTTTTTCCCTTTAGGCATTTGAATGCCATATTTACTTGCCAGCAGCAACCTTTCTATTTTCACCTATGGATCCATAGTGACGTTTTCTGATTTCTCCACATTAGCACAGAAAATTACAAGACAGGCTAGCAAGTAGTAATATCTGTTAATCATTATTCTGTCATTTTTCTATTTTCACCTGATGTTGTGGATTCAAATATTGGAAGGGCTCCTTAAAATCAATTTTATATGACCTAGTCACATGAACAGAGGTTGATTCTCGCCTAAACCATAAAATGAATACAAAAAGAAGCACCTTTAGAAATAAGTTTCATCACACAGAAGTTGTGTTCTTTTTCAACTATAAATAAAATAAAATTATAAGTCATAACATTCTGATACGGGCCCAATGTACATTAATTCTACTTGAAAGTAAGTCTAGAGGTGCTGCAAAACTTTGTGCTAGCAAACAGCGGTCCGGAAGGTCAGTACTCACAAACTTCTCTATCAACAGGCTGTCCAGGAAAGAGTACAAGTGGGGATAGAAAAGATCTCCTGGTTAACGGATAAATACTAGGAAAAGAGAGAGTGAGGAATGCCCCCTGTACAGGAAAGTCATAACTTCTCATCTTAAATTGTTATTGCAGTGACATAAAGTAATACTAGTATACTAGTATTCTCAATTTCTGCCATCCACATCAAAGCCAGCACCAGTCCAACCAGGACCCGAAGATCTACCCTTAGGGATTGCACCAATTCCTTTTCCTTGTAATTGGACGTTGACCCTCTTTTTATTTGTTCCTTCTCCCTTGTTAGGAGGCTATGGATTATGTCCATTTGTCACCAAAACTTTATCATCGTTTCTTTGGTTGGAAGCATTCTCAGCAAATTCCCCGCTTGGATCCCTTGTGTTGGGAACAGAGGAAGCACATTGTGTTGTACTATCCTGAGAAGAACTTGCTGATCTCCCATCCTAGTGCAATATTTTAAACATTTACTAGCATGACATATATGCGTATGCATATACAAAGGCATGAAATAGGGGAAGGGGCAGCATAAATGGAATGGAACACAGATGATGTACAATTGTCTATACAGAAAATATAACCAACAATAAACGAAAATAACAACTCAGGTGGAGAACTTAAAAGCCTGAGAGAGCTAATCTCCCCATCAACCCCTTACCCTCATCCTAATAAGTCAAAAAATGCAAAAAGCACAATTGAACGGCAGCTAAGGAATGCGAAGAGAAAAAAAAGAACAACAAAAGGACCTATTTCATGGAGTGTAAAACTAATTTCTGGTTTTAATTCAAAGAACTTATGAGCTCGATGTCCTCCCAACACTGTCAAGATGAATGTTCGTGCCAAAATAATATGTAGATCAATCATGTTGATCTTTTGAAGGTGTTGATGCATGGCCTGAATTGGTTCAGCTATGAGTGGGACATGAAAACAATTGAGTTCAAAAGATCATTTAGTTTTCTTTTTAGCATGAGGCATTCATTTAGGAGGCATATCTGGCCCCAAAAAGATAAGTTCATATTACATAATAACGCCAGAGATCATGAAAACAAGGTCCCTGATCTAGGACATCCACCATTGAATAAAGTCCACCAAGCCACCAATTTTTAAATGATGAACAAAAAGCATAGAAAACTTACATGATGAACAGTTGTTTATGCTTGGCTTGAATTCATAGCTTCCAGTCGTCTTTTTAATTCCTCCAGCCTAGAAAGCTGAGAATTACCACTCTCTTGGACCAACAAACGACATTTAGTACCAAATGGCCTGTCAAAAGTAGCACATTATCCCATCGTTGACGATCAACTTACCAGATTGCTCAAGTCTTCACATAACTTTTCTTTTGTTTGCTCTTCATCCCCCACAACTTTTGATGCTGATTCCCCAACCCGCGGCACAAGCAATCAAGGCATGCACTATATTTGGCAACGAATTGATGATGCTCATTGAAATTTTGGGAGATAAAAGCTCCCACATTCAATCCCCAAATTTGAGATCTATATATATATATATATCTATGCTGAAAGAACATTACAGTGGAATTATGTGTTCGATTTTATCATCCAAATATAAGAGAAGCAATTCTTTACATGAAGAGCCAAGTTAAAGGTAATGATGAACCAATCTATGAAAATAAATGTGGTGCTAAGCTTATTTTCTAGAGAAAATCATGGTTCAATAATAAAATTTCTTGAACAATACAGGCGAGCAACATCATTGCGCAAGCATGGAGAAAAAAGAATAACATACAAATGAAACATATAAAAGTTTCTATTCATTACCATGATTAAGTGAGTTTTCACTATGAATCTACAAATTTTAGTGAAAGTGAAAAAGAGGTTCTCTCAATTTATGAGACCAACCATGTTATTGAGCAATAACATATCCCAATAGATCACTTTAACACTCTGCTTATTGGTGAAAGTGCACAACAGGATACATCCGTCATATCAAATATAACATGAACTCATTTTATGCATATCTATCAAGCAGTTTACATCTAACTTGCAAGTTTGCTATTAATATATTTTCCCTTCATTATATACTTTATCACCATTTTTGAACTTGTTGTGATCAGAAGATCTTAAATTGTACAGTACGTAGATAATTGTACAATGAAATGCTAATAATCAGTACCTGCATCCACCCGGATATTGTTATCTGAAAATTGCAGTACATGAGTTAAGCAAATAGTAGAAGTGACCTGCCATCCGTGCCTGTTCTTCCTTTATCTTGGCCACACGAATTCTCTCTGTTGATGCCTCTATTTTCTTTCTCAAAAGTTCAAATGCTTTAAGTATGCGGCAGATACAATGAAAAGCAAAGTCAAATAACTATGCCATAAAAGATTTTATTTTATCATTACTTTTTCTTTTTTATTGGTGCCTAAAAGAGCAGGAAACAATGATAACATGGAAACCTGCTTTCTTTGACCCAGCAGTAAGCTTCACCTGCAATGTAAGATTTGCAAGCTCACGCTCCACATCACGACTTTTAGAATAGTTCTCTTCAATGTACCTGAAAATATGATTGAAAACAATCATACTACTAGATTACTTCATTACTCACAAGAAACATGAAGAATTTCATTTAGGGGGCTCTGCATTTTGCAAGCAGCATAGTCTAAGTTGCATTAGTGCAAGAGGGGAAGTTCACATTAAAACTATCCGGGCCTTGCTTTGACAAGATTATAAATTTAATGGTTTCGATTGTTGAAGTGATTTAATTGCATAAATCTGAAAGATCTTGTAGAACAGATTTTGGACTTTGTTCAGAAAACAGAGACTCATAACTATTCCCTTGCCTCAATGTGAGCAAACTAATTGACTTTCAACACTAAATATAGCGCTGTATTCTTTCAAATCCCTGCATCAATTCTTCAAATATGCGAATTAAAAAAAGAGAGCAATAATATATTGAGAGGAAGGGAAAAGTAAAAAGAGAACAATTTACTTCTTCAATTGAAGTTGCTCGGCCTCTATGAGCTGCAATGAAATCCGATAAAAAGAGACGATCAAGGCAGCAGATCAATGAAGGTATAGAATGAAGGTAGAGGAAAGGAAAAGAACCTTCTCGGTGTAGCTAATGACGGGAGCTTCTCTAGGGTGACCATCAGGTCCGATCTCAGGTTGAAGTGAAGGACTGTTGGAACTTTTTCTGATGGAGATTCAAAGCTGCACCACCATTCTTGAGTTCCCATGTTTTATTATAAGACGAGGCAAGTTATTATTTATTTATTTGATTGATTGATTATTTATGAAAAAATAATTCATGCTACAGTGCTATTCATCGAGTGCCAAATTTGGCTCCTCATCCTGCTTGTGCAGTTGGGCCGACCTCAAGCAACTTTACAAATTTATAACCTTTCAGAATAGTATGGGCTTTGGCCCAAAAAGTAAAGTACGGGCAACTGCAAAAGCCCCATTGTACATTGGGCCTATTTTGTGTGATATTTGAATTTGACTGGACGGGGGCAAAAAAAAAAAATCAAAGTCCCTCATCAGCGCTTAGTCACCTCTATTTATTGAAGCTGTCAATGTCAACATCAAAAAGCACACCTTCTGCTATAAAAAAATTCACAAACTGACTGCATACAATTTATTGAAAAAATGAAACAGAAAATAAATATAAAGAGAAGAAGTATATCACCTTCAAAGTCAATTCGTTACGTCACTTTATCTCTTTAAAGTAATTTTTTTGGGTATGAAACCCTTTAAGGTAAGTTTGGATCTCTAAAAATTTCGATGAAATGATTGGCAGTTCAGGCGACTTGGAAACAAGGCCACAAGAGCAAGTGGCACCATTTGCAAATATTAATTGTCTTAGCGTAGCGAATGTTGCCTAGATTCCTATTCTCAAAGATAATTTGAATCTATTGGATATCACAGAACAATCAAACAGTTCTTGAAACAAGCTTGTTAGGAAGTCATGTTTTTATCAATTCCTTCAAGTTCAATGTCACATTATTAATGTTCAAATTCCTCCCTTCTAAATATCAAATGGCTATCTATAGCTCTATATGAGACTAAGATGCTGCAAGTTGCACAGCTCATTAAATTGATCTCCTCAAGATTTTTTTCATCATGTAGTGGCACCTCTTTTGAGCTTAAATTTTAGACTAAATTAATTTAATTCTTAATTATGGTTAAACTATTGAGCTAGTTTTGCAAGGCTAGTTTCCAATGAATGCTTGATTGGCTATTTTTGTTTAATTCATTTTCTTAAAACTAAATTTTCGAAACTGAGTTTTCCCAATGCTATTTTCTACAACTAATATTCGAAATTACACTAATTAAAATGAACCAACATGCTGAAGTTGAAGTTTTAAATAACGAAACAATAGTTTAAAAGTTGAACTTCTTATAGGTTCTAGCTAATTAATATTGGGGACTTTAATTTTGATGATAATTAAAGACTTGTAAATCCAAGTTATAAAGTTTTTTAAACAAAAATTATAGCATTGGCACCTGAATTTACAGAGGGAAAACTGATTTGATTTATCTTTTTGATAGACATAAATTGATGGGTGCGATGAAGAAGCAAAAAGAGAGGGAAGTACATCATAGTCACAGATCACAAATACGAAGGAAGCAAGGTGGTTGGTGATGGTATCGATCTGATGATCTGGTCAGAATTCCATAAAGAGACAGCTCTCCGACCAGCTTAGTGGGAACGATCGCTAAACATATGTGTCAATATATATACATATAAGTATATATTAATCCAGGTTGTGTCCAAGAATATAGTCCAATTTTAGCACAGCTGCCAGGGCTCTTTAGGATTAAGAGAAACCCTCCTATAAAATAAATAAGTGACGGAATAGCAGAAATAATTTAGAATAGAAAGAACTCAGGATGAAAAAAAGAAGGGCTTGAAAATTCTCCAGCAATGTGTCTAAACAAGAAGAATAGCGGAAATAATTTAAAATAGAAAGAACTCTGGATGAAAAAAAGGAGAGCTTGAAAATTCTTGAGCAATGTGTCTAAACAAGAAGTGGGCAAAAGTTTGTATGAGCCAAAATTCGTGGGAAATTTAAAGACGATTATTAATGTAAACTTATATATGTTTTTTTTTAATTTTTAAATTGAATTATATCAGCCAGCATGTTGTTCTATCGATTACTCTTCCAGAAATTAACTATCAATTCCTCTTCCAGAAATTAAAGAAGAGACAGAGATGGATTTCGCAATATTCTATACAGTACTCGATTATGACAGATAGGATATATACTAGCTTTGAATGTGGAAAGTGAAGCCACTTTGAATTTGTCTTGGAGGCTAACGATCCCCTATTTCGTTTATTCCTCTCTCTCTCTCTCTCTCTCTCTCTCTCTCTCTCTCTCACACACACACACACACACACACAAGTTCTTTGAATTTGCCTTCAAATGCTAAATTAGTGAATCAAGAGAACTGATCTGTAAATCTTTCAGAATTGTTAGATTTTATTTTCATTTTTACGTACCTTGTAACTGATAATGAGCATATATTGTCTCTATATCTATGATTTAATTGAAAATATACAGCATATTCTTCATTTTTCATATTAATTAAAAGCACATATTATTAGACCTAGCTAATTATTATCTTCAGATGGGAAATATATAGGAAGTCAACATTTCTGGGGTTAACAGAAAAGGAAAGATTTTCCGTTTTTCCCTTTTTGAAAAGATCAAGTGAATTAGATTAACTTCTTTCCCAAAGTTCTATTAATTAAATTGCACTTTACATATCCACATATCCATCTTGATTCAACAACGTTACTTAGTTTACTTCCACGCGACAAACAGCACTATAGCTATGATTTTGGACACAACACATTGCTAGGTATATAGCTAGGTTACGTTTTAACAAAACACTTGGGGTATCTTCACCATCAGTTGGATTATAAACTCCTTCGTCAAAATCTTGAAAACAAAAATCGAATTGGGATATATTTGGTTTGCCTCCCAATAATAATTTCTGATAGCAAAGTGTCCACCAGCAACAGAATGGCACAAACAAAAGTAATGCAAGAATCCAAATTAGTAAACTCATATACAGTAGTGGTCCATGGACGTATGATGAGAGGAACTAATAAAGCTACTGATGCCAATCAATAAGTTTCAACATCTTGTCAGGATTTTCTGTTTCACGGCATTTTCTTTGCAGATAATTATTATTGCTCCCTAGCCCTACCAGGTCTTTGCATGACACTGTGACAACTACACACCATGATATGATGTTAGTGGACTTCGACATGTTTCCCTCTCTCTGTCTCTCTCTCTATATCTACATCGATATCTATATATGTATATATATCCTCTATTCCTCTTCTCTATGCCTTATATTGTTTGTGCTATAGTGTGAGCAATAACGTGATATTCTCTGACACTTCAATCAGGGGAATTTTTCCTGGGGAAAGAAAAGTTAGGGAAAGCTAGTTTCAGAATTCCAGGGGACAGAGAGATGAGAGTTGAAGGACTTCAAACATAAATGGATCTCACCGTTAATTTTCGATCTATAACACATAAATAATGGGGGATATAGAATGCAATTTACCTAGTCATTGCTTACAAACTCCATAGATATATGAGTCAGGAGGCATGAAATGAAACTACGTACCCTGACATCTATTACATGTGCCATAGTCCGTTATGCCCGACCTTATCGATTGGTGGGAGTCACATTGAGTCTGGGATTTAAATAAATTTACAATCAACCATAACTAAATTTCGGTTTTAAATAAATACAATATGATTTATGTTGCTCCACATGAAAAATCCCATAGTTATTGGTTGAAAGATGGACAGTGTATGAGAACCTGATTAATAATATTATATATTTCAGAAATTATTTAAATTGAAAACTTTGCAGCTGCATCACCAGATGACTCTTGGACTGTTGGTTTCTGATCGACATTGATTAAACATATACTTTCTCTATTTAAAAATATAAGGCATTTTAATAAAATTCACCTCCAATGAAGTAGTTACCTACTTTCAAATTAACCTTATTTTTTCATATCTATTTGTATTAAACACCCCACAATAAATATAAAATTATTATCAATAGGAGTATTTTTTAAAAAAAGCAATAATTACACCTCCAACGACTAAAAATGCCTTATTTAACATCCAATCTTTAAAAAATGCTTTATATTTTAAAACGGAGGCAGTAAAGATTTTCAAAAAAGATTCTATTTTTCAAACGATTTATCAGTTCATCAAATGAATCATGATGAATATATGAATATGACGGGTTTTATTGCCAAAAAAAATAATGCACTTAATTAGCTTGTTCTGAATATGTTGAATCATTCTTTTTTTATTTTCCTGGGATAAATATTAACAATTAAGGAATTCCTGGATATTAAATATCATGAATAGACAAAGCAAAATTTACAAAAAGATCTAATAAAGCATGTTAAATGCAGCTGATTAAATGACAAACTAGGGTTTACAAAAATGAAAAACTACGTTATATCTTTTGGGATTCGAACTATGATTGAAAATTATATATAATGAAGGAACAAAAGATAATAGCAAGTGGAGGCATGATTAAAAATGGGGGTTGACGGATTGCTGAAGGTTTGAATCGATGTGGCAGGCAACGAAGTGAGGAAAAGCTAGGTTGTCGTTTCCTGTTCGTGTGCAGTCTACTGTTAGAACTATGTACGATTGAATTGTCATGCCATAATTGCCATATTTATTCATAAATTATGTTCAGTAAGTACTAGAGATTGATTTTTGTTCATAAAGTTAAGAACATATATCAGTGGGATACCAGATAGAAGGTACAAATTGCAAAAGCAGGGGAACAAAAAGCTTGACTCGATTCACACTATCAGCTAGCTAGTGATGTTTCCATGTTTATCGACTATCTATATTTTCCTTTCATTTTTTTTCCTTTTCCAGTAACAATGTCATGAGAAATATATGAGCTTTATTAGTTGTATGGCACTAAAAACTAGATCAGTTATTGAATCAGTTAAGATAATAGATCAAGGATCAGTAATTCAATCGAGGGTCAACTTAAAATTAGATCAATTTGACTTAAAATAAGGTAATTTAATTTATATACAAAAATATTTATATTGAATATGAAATAAAGAATATTTAAATAAAAAAGCATTAGTTCTGCTCAAACAAGAGAGAAAAATCTTATACATGTAACATGTCAATACAATCTCAATAAAATTTCAGCAAACTCAGTAAAATCCCAATAAAAACTAAAAAGTTTAATAATTTTGCTCAAATAAATTAATTGCGTTGACCTATGGGGATACAATTAGGTTGATTGGGTTCGTTCAGGTTAGCACTACCTTGGATTGGGTCATAAACCAGACCAGCAGTTGTCCATTCATTGATTGGTAGTAATTAATTAAGGACACAATATTTTTGAAGGAATGATATAGTTTTCGTCGCAAAAGATCAGTTAATCAAAAAAGCCATCTTGTGAAGAATATATATATATTTGATTGATTATAAAGGGATAAGGATCTACCGCCTCATATCCCAAAACTATTGTTGTTTTACAGATACAAGGGCTGATCAATATAATTTTTTTTTTCCAAGCTACAGCATCATTCAATTATTATATATATCACTATATTATCTTTTATTTTTTTCAACTAATATTATTTCTAGTTCTTTTTCTTCAATAATAAGAAGATTAAAAGAAAGTATTTTAGTCAATAATGTATGGTAATGTTTTACGTTAATTAAAGATTGCTTAATCTGTGTATCACGATGATCTTAAACAGAGCGATTCCAGACCAAAATTCAATAGAAAAGGTAGACGGCAGATCAGTGTAGCCGTGCAGGGAAGTTCAAGTTTTAGTGTGATAATTATTACAAGAAAGAAAGTGAAAAACATATATATATATATATATATAATTAAATAAGGCAGTCGTCATTGTAGAAAAGAGGCCTTTACCAACAGGGAACAATCTTCTTCCACGAGATATTGTCGGCAATTTGCAAAAACTGAGTGTTCAAAGGGAAAGGAGATAGAATAAATATGTACATTGAATTGAATTGAGGAAAAAAAAAAATTATGCATGACAATTCCTTGCCACGAGCTAAAAGGTGAATATTTATTATTATTTCCTTTCTCAAAGTTGTCTTCTACTCTTTTAATTTGAAGTGAGTTCTTTAATTTTTGGGGAGCCACCGATCCGACGACCGTCACTTTAGTTTGCAGAAAGAAAATCTAATCAAAGAAGATAACTTGCCTGATCACTGATCTGTTTTAGTTTCAAATAATTTTTTAAAAAATAAGGAGTATTATTCATCAATAATATATGAGAGCTACTGGCCAATATATATATATATATATATATGAAAGCTAACTTTTATAAAGATAATAAAGACAAAAGGTAGGCTTCTTTTAGCTAAACTCATTCCATGCATGTACTAGAATTGGTAATTGAATTATCAATCCTGTTTTTAAGGAAAGAAGAATTATTACCACTCATGTCACGCTGACTTTGTTAATGTGTCCAATAATTTTCTCTTACCCTCCCTCTCTTGTAATATTTTGTGAACAATATAACCTATTATTTAGAGTATGTACAATGCATGAAGATACTTTTCAAGACATAATAATACTTCTCCATTTTTTTATGTCGGCTTTATTTATAAGGTTTTACCATATAAAAAAAATAAAACTAATGTGTCAAGATTCCTTTTAAATTTCCTAGCTAGCATAAATCTTTTTTATCTATCTTCATTAGCTCTCTTACTAGTAAAAAAAAAGGGTGTAATTGAAAATAATCTAATAATTAATAAATGGTTGATGGATGGAGTAGTGAAATGACTTAATTATATTCCCCTTAAACAAGGATGTTGGTTCAAATTTTATACTCACTCTGGTCTCTATTATTAGGGCATCTTTTAGAATTATTTTTTTGGTTGATGTGGTATCAATCATACTTTTTTTAATATTGTCCATATTTAAACTCATTAATTATAAGAGATAATGTAATGCAAGTTTTAAAATTTTTCATTTATATAGAAGTAAAACTGAAAATTTATTATATTTTTAAACAAAACTAAAGATTTAACTATTTTTTTATTGATTCTATTCGCAGATCTACATGAGTAGGAGGGTGGGCATATGCCCCTACTCGCTTGGAAAAAATTACATTTTAGTATGAGAAAATTTTACACTTTGATCTCACAAAATTTATGATTCTGAACCCACGGAATTATCAATATTCCTTCCTTGAAACAAAAATATTTCAATCTAGTATTAAAGTTTAGATATAGATCTATATTTTATATAGAGGAATGCAAATATAATTAGTTAATCAATTTTATTTAATCTAAAGTTAAACATGTTGTATTTAAATTATAAATTTGTAATTTTTTTATCGAAATACCCCCACCGTCGAAAGGTCCTCAGTCCAACACTGTTGAGTTCTGAGGGAGTGAATGGGGGAAAAAAATCAGAAAAGTTTGACCCAAGTTGGCGCCCATCAACTGTTAAATTTGAAGAATGGATAAAAATGATAGTTAGAAAGGAAGAAAAATTAGGGGGCGTTTATAAACTTAACCATAACCTTTTGAGTTGTGTATGATTGGAAACTGAAAAATCATAAATTCTCTTAACATGGAGCACAATTCTCAGTTGTCAAAAATTATGAGCATAGTCCATAAAAGCTCCGATCGAATTTCCGTTCCAAAGCCTGATCTCTCGTGCGTGCATATATATATATATATATGGGTTATTAGTCTCGTAATTAATTAGTTGATGGGATAATGATTAAATTAATGTGTATGAGGAATCAATACCCCAGCCTTTTAATGTTTGGAGTCTACATTAAATAATGGTTCATATATACAAACGTACGTAGGAGTAATTCTGGTCTGTTATTCTTATTCACGCCAAAAGGCAAAGACAAGTTTAACTGTGCAGGTCAACTCATAAAATATAACACCATACAACTCTGGTTGAGATAGTACTCGAGCGATTCGATAAGATTTCTTGAGTTGTCAAAGCTTTCCTTTTTTAAAAACACCGCTTTTTAAAAAAAAAAACAAAGAAAAGAAAAAACAAAAATGCTTATCTCTTACGAGATGAGCCCAGCATTTTTATTGATCTATCTTATCACGCATTAGTTTTTTTTTAAAAACACTATTGTAAGGAAAATCTTCAATAGGATCATTATGAAAATCAACATCAATATTAAAATCAATTTGGCATGTACAACTATTTATATAATTGTAGGTAATGTGGCTTATTGATCAAACTTTCTGTAATGTAGTCACTCACATTTAGTTGTAAAAAAAAAAACTATATTCATTTCACCCAAACAAAAAGAAAAACATGCCTTCTTCGTAAATATTTTAGGCTAGAGTAATCAAGATAAAATGTTTTCTTTTAAAAGGATGGTTGATATTATTCTCCTTATTTTTTTATTTATGACATATTATATTTGGATAAAATGAATAATTTTGCCCTTAAATTATAGGCTCGGAGGTATATGGGAGTCCAAATTTGTTTTGATACATTGTCACCTCTAAACATTTAAAATTGTGGCAATCTCTTTTTTGTTATTAATTTTAACTATTAGTTAACTAAAAAATAACAAAAAGAAAAAGAATTCAAAAATTTCAGGAAATAACCAAAAGAATAAGAGTACCTGGCCAAATGTAATTTTCGGGTCCTCTTCATTCTTTTGGTCCATTTAATAATTTTTTGAGATTCTTTTATATAATTTTTTAGTCAACTAACAAGTTAAAGTTTAATAGCAAGAGGGAGATTGCCATAATTTTAAATATTTAAGAGCAAAAATACACAAAAAAATGAGTTTATTAGGGTTTTAAGTGCTTCTAACCCTACAGTTTAAATGCTAAATTGCTGTTTTACCCATTAAATTTTACTATTAAGGAATAATACAACTTTTAGTTCCTTACATTTAAAGGAATTATTAATTTAGTCTCTCAAGTTAAATTTCTATTATTTCAAACATTCTAAACTTATTTAAGTAGTACTTAAACTTGCAAGATAAATTATTGTTACTTTATGCTTAAATGGGTAATGGAATGATGATGTGGCAACCATGCAGATTAATAATGTGGGAAGCAAGAATGGTGACTTGGATATGAAAAGCAAATTAAAAAAAGCAATGTAGATTAAATTAGGAATTATAAAATAACAAAATCAATAATACCTCAGCAATTAAGATTAGAAGACTGGGCTCAAGTGTGTTAATTAATCCACGTGTATATTCCATATCAGCAACCTACTTTATACCTAAGCTTTTTGTCAAGGCTAATGTGTTATCTTGGAAAACTTATAGAACTAACTTGATAATTGAAACAAACGTTAAAGACTGCAAATGATATAAATCAAACTTGAAAGATCAAATCAATTTTTCTTCCAGATATAATAGACTAAAAGTTGCATTATCCCCTACTATTAAATATATAGATTTCTATCTTCTCCCAATATATATATATATATATATATTAACACACAAAATTTTTGTTATTACATATTTTTCTCTTTGTTAGTTAATTTTCTTTCTCACTACAACATATTTCCTCCTCTTTTCCCGTGCCCTATTTTTTTTTCTTCCTTTAGAATATTTTTTGAATTTATTCATTAGATAAAGTATTATAACATTGATGGCAATAATGTTATCCATTGCATTGCATTGAATTGAATTACTATAAAAATATATAAAGGACTTTGCTCATATTATCAGTATAAAAGAATACTATCTCTTACCACACGCTCGTTTAAATGTGAGAAGAAAACCGCAGTAGTGTCAGTGAGTTAATTTTTGAGTAACTAGTATCAGAAGTCAAAACCTCAAGGAAAAACAAAAAGAATTTTATTTAAATAATATATAATTAATTTCTTTATCAATGCATGTGGCACCTACTGATGATACAAAAATAAGTTAATATGAAGAAATTTATTTACTTTTTATATAAATAAAATAAAAATGATGACATGAAAGAATCACTATGATAAAACACCAATTGCCAATCCGTGTTGATTAGACTATGAAGTAATTGCACGTGGACTAGTTATTATGCCCAATATATCCATAGTCATGTCAATACCAACAGCAAAAAATTTAATATTTTCTCTTGAAAAAATTGTAAAAAAGAAAAATGCCTGCGATTTCCTTTTCTTATAAAAATTCAATTTGTACTTCCTCCTCTTCTTCTTCTCCTTTTTTTGGCCAACTCTTCTTCTTCTTCTTCTTAAAATACTGCTAAGCTTTAATCATAGCTAAATCAGCAAAACCCTGCTTCCAACCAAATTTGATATAAGTGAGGGATGATATTATTATTGCTGTGTTGTTGTTTTACTTAATTGTATAGCTTTAAAGATTTCGGTATTACTATCAATATATATATATATATATAATTAATTAATTACAAATAAACTTGTTGTGTTGGTAAGTTATGAATAGTGTAATCCATACGAATCACATCAACTTTGTAAAACACATGGATTCCATGTCATTTTTTAAAAAATAAATATTAATTCTTATGGACTAAATGAATTGCAAAATCGTTAACAGAAAACACATCAGAGTTTAATTTACTAAAAACTGAAAAATTGCAGACGAAAGTGGATGTTGAGTGATATATAGAACTGTCGCAACTTGGAAGTCAATTGTTTGTAGTGCTCACTTGCATCAAAAAGTTAATCAGCATTTAATTAATTGTTGTTAAGAAGACCATCAAGATTGCAATCTATTAACTACAAACCAATAAGTGAGTGATAAAATCCAAAACTCAAAATGACCCACCAAACCAATATGTACATAAATGATGATCCATGTGGGTCAAAAAGAGTCATCTTTCAGTGGAAAACGATAGAACACTCTGAGCCCTTCTTTGTCTTCAAAATGGCACTCACTTTTCTCATTGTAATGTTTATATAGTTAAAACCTGTATATATGTATGTATGTAAGCATGTATACACACTTTATCTTTTCATCATCATCGATCTCCAATTGCTTCCCAATGTTGAGAAGACTTGTGGAATTCATATTTTACTCATACAAGAACGCACATGCATGGAACAATATCTCCATTAATAAAACTTAAAAAGAATATATGATATCCAAGGCTTGTTATTATTTACCAGTTACACTTCTTCGTTAAAAAGCGTCTTTATTATGGTGAAGGGATGGACAATTAATTATACGATAACTTTGAGAAGGTGATACTTCAATTTATTATTAAAAAAAAACTTGATGTTGCAAATTTTCTCTTACAATTAATTATCACTTTATTTGGGGTCCTTCTTAAGCTGGGTTACTAAGCCGTTTGCTTATTTAGCTTAATCATAGATATGTAGTTCCTCAATAATTGTAAAGGAACGTGTCATTTTCACTGCCATCCTATTTGCTACACAGCTAATTAAGGCTTTCTATCCCTTTATATAATATAAATTAGCATGAATCTCCCATGTGCCCTCCATTACAGTCTATATATGCATTTTACAGTAAAACAAAATTGAGGGGGAGAATCTTAGGTGCAACTTTTTAATTCTATTATGATTTGCTCTTGCTTATACTAACTAAGTTAATTATTAAACTTCACAAGAAATTAAACTTGTGTGGTATATATTAAGATAAATAAATAGCGAGAGATCCATAGTATAACAATGAAAGTAGATAATGTATAATGATAAATATTGCATGGTCAAAAGATCATCGCTAACTCTCTATCTAGGAGCGAGGTTTGTATATTTTGCACTGTAAAATATAACTCTCTATCTCTCTCTCTATATCATCACTATATGTATGTGTGTTATTATTTTAATTGCACCACTTCGTGTTCTCAACATTTCTACTATGGCTTTCAATATGATTTTGACAAACGGTAAAAAGGAATTTGGTGCTTGAACATTGATATTATTTATCAAGGATTGGGGTGCTAGAATCGGAAAACGAAGGGACTAATTTTTCGGCGACGTTAAAAGACGTTGTAATAGATTATATTATAATATCTTGAGTGTGTGTAAATAATATTTTCAAAATTTTTATTTAGACTTAAACAAAAAAAAAGTCAACGTTAAGTCCAAGTCAATCTTGCTTCCAAATATCTCATCAAGCCCTAAATGTTCTTAAGTAAGGCCGAGGAGGTGCAGCTCATGTGATCTTTGATGGTGATGTTGATTCGCTATGAATCATATATTGTGATATTTATTTTTAATTAAAAAACCATTGCAAATGAAGAAAAAATAGATAAACTCTTTTTTTATGTTTCTTCTTCGACCAAAAAAAATATAATCAAGATATTTTTAAAAGCAAGATAAATTAATTTAATGAACAACACACGCGTGAATATATCGAAAGCAAATTTACTTAAGATATGGTGCCGATGGCTTCAAATAACGTGCATGCAAATGTATTTTTAAAATTAAAATGTCTATTCTAGTATAAATAATTTATTTTCAGTATTAAAGTGTTAATTATCCCTTAACATTGGGAAGAATAAGCGTGTATGCGTGGGTCTTCTGTCACATATATAATTAAATGATAACGTGTTTTTTTAAATTAAAATTAAGTTGATACTTGACAAGGAGGGCTTTTACTAGATTTTTCTGTCATACCAAAAGGACAGAGTAACCCCAAACTCATTTACAAATAAAGGGCTTTTATTAATTATTGTCTATCTACACAGAGGATCGTTGAGAAATCTTTAGAACCTTTGCTATGCTTTCAAGACATTAAATAGTCAATTTCTCTCTCTTCCCACTCCTTCATCTAAAGTTGGTTTCTCTTCACTTTCTTATCCCTTTTCTCTATCTTCATTAGATTATATAGTTCATACTGTGAACAAATTTGTTCATAGCACAAATTTAATCTTTTAAAAAATGTTATTGAGATGCAAATTTTTGGGAAAATAAATAAATTTAGACAGTTATAGTTTAATATAAACGATTTGGGTTGGCCAAACATATAAACGAGATTTAGAATTAAAATAAGATAAGATAAAAAAAAAAGGAAAAAAGAATTCCTCCATGGCATATAATCAATTGAATTTTTTAATATTATTTAAGTTAAATTTACAATTATGAATGCAATCATACTTTTATATTTCATTTCATTTCTTGGTATGTAACCACATATTTTAATATGTATTTTTAAATCTATCCGGTGAATATTTAATAAAAATATACTAAAAAAATATAATAACTTGAAATTCTAAAACATTTTTTAAAATTTTTTATTTTTAACATTAAATAAAATAATTACTTAATATGATAAAAAATGTTAAATCATTAATGGAGTAAAGAGGTGGAGTTCTCAATTTAAAAACATCACATCTCTACTTTTGGTTATTAACAAAATATTAATTTAGTTAAAAAGAAGAGAGATAGCGTTTTGCCATTCCTAAAATATCACCTCTTGTTATTTGTTAAAATTGTAAATAAAAAATAATTGTGAGCGATGGCATATAATATAAGAAATGTCACCTCTCTACTTTAACTTTAATATTAGTGATATTTCATTTTTTATTGCTACAAAATACATGCTACTAAATATCATTTTTGTAATAGTGATATTTGGTGTATATTATAAAATATATATATCATAGTTTAAAATTTATTTTACATTTATTTATTATTAGTATATTTTATAATTTAATGTGTTTCTCAATTAATTTATGATTTGCATCTATTTTTTTTTTTTTGGAATACAAATGGCTAGGGCATAAATATCATATAAGGAGGGGGCCAATAAACTATCTTAGAAAACTATCCTGGGTAAGGTGTTGAAATTTAGACAAATTATTAAACTGATCAAGGTAGTAGTTCAAAAGATAATAGTCAATATCATAATTGAACCATGAGTAGACCAGTAATTAGTAAAGCATTTAATTGAATTTGTCAAGAAATTTCTTTAACAATTTATTGGTTGAACAAATTGATTTTACTTGGTTTTCAATATTATAATCTTCATTTGAGTATTCTTATCATTGCGCAAATTTACATCCAAGTGGAGGATTATCAATTCAAAAGAGTAAGAGATGTTTTTAAAATGTTGAACATGCTAGACCAGTGAGTCTATGCAAGAATTCGTTTCTCTAAGTGCATAATCTTCAGTGACTAGGCAATTCCGCAGGCATCTCGATTTAATAACTGAGGCCTGAGGATGACTACCGAGGCAAGAAATGCCAAAAATGCCACTGGGAAACGTTATATACAGGACACAACACCAAAAACAAATACCATAAAAATGTGGGCCAATTCTCATATGAATCCTCTGCACCTGCTCCGCAAAATGCCCTCTTCTGAGGCCCCTCCTCTGCAAAACTTAAATATTCAAAAATCAGAGCCCACCGTGGAGTGAGAAATTAGCTTCCCTCTATATATATATACGAGATTCCAACTTTTGCTCTCCCATAAGCGGCCTTGGCTTTTCCTTCATCTCTTCCTTCAAACTTATTTCTCTCTCTCCCCCCGTCCCTCCGCCTCCCCTTCCGCCATAGCTAGAAGCTTCAGACATTAAAGCAATGGCAATTGACTGCATAGCAAGCGTTCCCTCCATGCCTCACCCACCAAAACACGGCACCAAAGAAGATAAAGAGCAAGAGCTTTTGGTCTTTGATGCCGCTCTTCTCAGGCATCAGCCCCATCTTCCAAAGCAGTTTATATGGCCTGATGAAGAGAAGCCATGCTTGAATCCTCCTGAGCTGGTTGTTCCGTTCATAGACCTCAGAGGGTTTCTCTCCGGAGACCCTTTTGCGACCATGGAAGCTTCCAGACTTGTGGGCGAGGCCTGCAGAAAGCACGGCTTCTTCCTTGTTGTCAACCATGGGATTGATTCTAGATTGATCTCTGATGCCCACCGTTTCATGGATGATTTCTTTGAGCAACCCCTGTCTCAGAAACAGAGAGCTCAGAGAAAACCAGGGGAGCACTGTGGCTACGCTAGTAGCTTCACTGGCAGATTCTCCTCTAAACTCCCTTGGAAAGAGACCCTTTCTTTCCAATTCTCAGCAGATAAACACTCACAAAACCTCGTCAGAGACTACTTATGCCAAAAAATGGGCCAAGAATTCGACCAATTCGGGTAACCATGTTGTTTCGTATGAATTGATGTTATGCTCTTCATGTTCATCTGTTGACTGAGTAAACGATTGTCATTAAACAGGATGGTTTACCAGGAGTACTGCGAAGCCATGAGCAACCTTTCTTTGGTTATAATGGAGCTCTTGGGAATGAGCCTCGAAGTCGGGAGAACGAGCTTCAGGGAATTCTTCGATAAGAACAATTCGATAATGAGGCTCAATTATTACCCGCCTTGTCAAAAACCAGACCTCACTTTAGGCACTGGTCCTCACTGTGATCCAACCTCTTTAACTATTCTTCACCAAGACGAAGTGGGTGGCCTCCAAGTTTATGTCGACAATGAATGGCATTCCATTAGCCCTAATTTCAATGCTTTTGTGGTCAATATTGGTGACACCTTCATGGTATGCTATTGTGATTCTTTTTGCTTTTTGTCCTGTCAAATTTAATATCAAGCTTATGGCAAAACATTATCTTTCAGGTCTTACCTGTTCTTCTGGAATTTCAGATACGATTTTTCGTTGTGACTAACTGATAAACCCTTTTTGTCTATCTGATATAGGCTCTTTCAAATGGCAGATACAAGAGTTGCCTGCATAGGGCAGTGGTGAACAGCCAAACAACAAGAAAATCTCTTGCTTTCTTTTTGTGTCCGCGAGATGATAAGGTGGTGACTCCACCAAGTGAATTAGTGAACTACGTGAGCCCAAGGATCTACCCAGATTTCACGTGGCCTATGTTGCTTGAGTTCACTCAGAAACATTACAGGGCGGATATGAACACCCTCGAGCAATTTACCAACTGGGTCCAACGAAACAAGTCCTGAAATCTCAGAGGGCAGCACTAATCTGGTGGATTTTAGCGCACTCAACAGAAAACAGGAGTGCTGGTGAAGCAGGGGAGGCACAGGGAAGTGAATGTTTTTGAGTAATGAAGGAAACAGGGAATGTACAAGAGTGATAAGAAATGAATAAGATGATTTTGTAGCCTTTATTAGAAGATATAGAGTGATTGTTGACTGCAATGATTTTGTGTCTTCATGTACTGTGCATAATAAGAATATATGATATGGTAAATCCAAGCTACTTTTTTTTTTTTTCAAATTCAAAAGTAGCCCTCTTTCTATTTGCTTTTTGGCAAGGAGGACCTACCGGGTACAACAAGTTAAAGTCCGCCCATAAGTTAGATTATGTAGGATTCTTCACCCTTGGATCACTGTCTCAAACTTTATTTAATTATTAGAAAATGTCAACCAAATAGGCCATTGGTCTTTGATAAGTGCTTTGAGAGAGGGAGTTGTCTACCTTTTCCCCCTCATTCTTTTGTTTTTTTGTTTCTTTGCAAGGGAAAAAATTGCTTCTTATTTGAATTTGTGACAATGTACCTAGTTACACATTACAAGTTCCCTTCGGCTTCTAATGAAGACAACCCTAGACGGTTAATTTCTTTTAGTGTTTGGCTGAAAGAGGTTATGCTTCCATAGCTTCAAACAGTATATGATCTTTATATTCAAGGTTTGATTGGTATTTTGAATGGAATGGAATGAAAAGGTGAATGTAGTAAAAATAGTGATTTTATGATGAATAATAAGGTCAATTATAATCTTATAACGAAAACAAAATAGTTACTGTTGAATATATGATAATGATAATAGAAGTGTAATAACATTGTATACATCGATGTTTGTGAGGGGAAAAAAGATGAACTCTCTTATCAAACAAAGACCTTTATGTGTTGTTATTTTCCCAAATAACCCATTTTGAGAAACCAAACGAATATTATAAGTGCTGCTTAATGGAATGCTAATCAACACAAAACTGTCAATTTCCTTTTGCTAATGAATCCTATGTTACAGCTCTTAATGCAATAACATGGGTTATTTCTTTATTGTGTAGCTCTTGGAGCTATTAAGGAATAAGGTCAAAAAACCAGCAAATAACTCCAACATAACAGGTGGCCCACTGTTTGAATGATTCGGAGGTACAGGAAACAAAAATCTATAGAGGAATTGGTTTGATTTTATTATTATTCAGATGTATCCTGCCTGGAAATTTGGAGGCTTATGCAAATTGGATGCAAAGAAATACTGTCTTTAAATGCTGCAACATTCCTCTGGTGATTTTTTTTTTAATCCTTATCCCTTCACTGAAAAGAAAAAAAAATGATGAAACCAGAACCAAAATAAAAAAAAATAACAATTTGGTGTCCCTGTTGAATACTTTCATGATAATTCTGGCATTCAAAACCAGAGTCTCATTATGCATACGGAACTTTTCCTGCATTGAGCTGTGTCATATCAAATTCAATTATGATGGGGTCCAAATAGGGTAGCTTTTTCAAAGGTGTCAAATGACATGTATCAATATTGACATAACGATAATAAGTGGTGATAACAAGGGTTATTACCTACAAAGCGCGGACACTTTAAAAAAGTAAACATATTCATATTCCACGTATCAATATATATATACAAATTTTGTAGAATGAAGATGATTGATTATAAATATTTTTCTCTCATTAGTCAATATATTTTTTTGGTATAATATTAATTATTCTCTCCCATTGATCCATTAATTTTTGTATAATTAATTTAATTTTAGTCTAATATTAATATTACTATTTCATTGGTTGATGTGATTGAATATTTTTTCTCATTAGTTAACATAATTTAATTTTTTTTTCATTTATTTTAATTGATTTTTATCTTTTCATGGGACAGGAGCATTAAATTAATAAATGATTAAAGATCTAAATCTTATAAGATGAAGGTGATTGATCACAAATCTCTTCTCTCTCATTAGTTAACATAATTTAATTTTTTTTCATTTATTTTAATTAATTTTTATCTTTTCATGGGACAGGAGCATTAAATTACTAAATGATTAAAGATCTAAATCTTATAGGATGAAGGTGATTGATCACAAATCTCTTCTCTCTCATTAGTTGACATGCTTTGGTATAATATATTAATTATCCTCTCCAATTGGTTCAGTAATTTTTGTATGATTAATTTAATTTTAGTCTAATACTAATATGAATATTACTATTTCATTGGTTGACTTGATTAAATATTTTTTAATTGGTTGATAGAATTTAATTTATTTTTTATTTATTTTAATTGATTTTTTTTCTTTTTACATGATGGGAGTCTTAAATTCTATTTCAAAATTTCCCTGAGTCATCTATCACGAGAGCATTAACTATCTTGTTTCCCATGCTCTCGAGTCTTGTTAGAGAATTTTTGTTCCCAATGCAAAAATATCTTTGCGTCTCTCAATCTCATATTCCTTAATCAATCATTGATCAGCCATTCTCCTAAATGGGTTTGTTGCCAATGGTGGAGAGTTGGGCGATCAGGGTGGAGGGGTTTCATGCCTCTTTCCGGCCAATGTCAGGGAGAGTAATATTGTAGCTTTAATCTGATTAGTCAAGAAAAATTGACTCTCACTGCATTGGTTAATAGATTTTAGGCTAATGTTAATATAAAAATTTTTCTTAATTCATTAATGAGATTTAATTTATTTTCCTATTTTTTATATATTTTTAATATACTTTTATGGGAGCATTGATTCAAGAATAGTCTCATTTTCAAATTTCTATGATTATTAACATTAACTTCATTCGACTATCTTTCTCTATTCACTGTACTTTCTTATGCCTTTTCAGTTTTTCTAATCAATGAAATTTATTTTTTTTTCTATTTTTCATGTATTTTCAATGTACTTTCGCGGGAGCATTAATTGAAGAGCAGTCCCATTTTTAAATTTCCCTGATTGTTAGCATTAACTTCATTAGACTATCCTTTTGCAGTTGCTGTACTTTTCCATGCTTTTCAATTTTTCTAATCAATGAGATTTAATTTCTTTTCCTATTTTTTATGTATTTTTCTGACTTGTTGTACTCAATACTCATCAACTATTATTCATAAACATTATTTGCAAAAAGAAAAAAAGAAAATGAAAAAAAGTTTAAGTTTGATTTGGATCATCAATCTTTATTTCGTGGTCTTAGTCCTTCAAATTATGCATGCTTCACCATACATTTTGCATTGACAAGATAATACGGTGACTTTTTGTCTTTTCACATAAAAAAAGCGAGTCAAAAATGATTTAGCAAACAATACATATTTAGTTCTTTCACCATACATACATAAATACATACAGATTTTCTTCTTTCTGACCTTTTAATATGTATAATATTTCTAAAAGGTTTAATGATTTAAAATATTAGCAATAAATTTTAAATTTAACTAAAAACAAGATGTGTACAAATGAAATATTCAAAAAAAAAAATGATTGAATATAAGAACTCGTGCAACGCCCGGGAAACTGTCTAGTTTAATATAATACGTGTAATATATTTCAGCATATGAATATTATATTTTAATATTTAGAATATTTTTTTCAATATTTTTTTACTATATCATTTAAAACCTAAAAAAAATACTTAATATTTTAGTTATTTTTTATACATATTACTATATTATTTAAAAAATTTTTGTTTAAAAAATAAAATACCTAAACTTAAATCATAAAATATTAAAATATATATCATAAATATTCTCGTGCTTGTATCGTAAAATTTTAAAATTTTATCATATCACTATATCATGCAACATCACATCGAATACTCATATTTATATCTATGTAACATAGTTTATTAGAGATATACAAAAAATGGGTGTGTGATATTTTCTCACAAATAAAGCCGCCACAAGTAAGGACAATGACAGTCCCATTCCTCCACTTCCCTCCAAAAGGCCCGCATCACGTGCACTCCATTTCTTGTTTCTTCTTGCAATCCAACTCTTCGATTTTCAATATTTTCATATATATTATGTTACGGGATAAGCATATATAAACATTTGCAGTGTTCAGGACAACTATAAAAACCCTCGAAAAACGACACTTCTTAGGATTTCTGTATTGGATGCCTCCTTCTCTTCTCACTCAATATGACCTGTACCGTCATCATGTATCCTTGCTTCTCATCTTCTTTCATAGATTTGTTTTGTTCTTCTCGCACGGTTTCCCTCGCTTCTTTCATATCCTTCTGTTTTCTCAATAATTCAAGGTTATCAACAGATCCGTCCATTTATGTAATCTTTTATATGTTAAGTTGTTCAAGTGTGAGCAGATTTAAAATGATGTGTTAAAACTCATATCAAATAAAATTGAGTTTAATAACTATTATACAATAAAAAAAATTAAAAAAATATTTATAAATTTAAGCTTTGAGATTTTAAGTTAAAATGTAATGTTGTACGTTTTTTTGATTTCCCTTTTCTGGACAGTCATTTCCCGTTCTCAAAAAGTGACATCAAAGCTTAATTTCGCTTAGAACCTGTGAACTATATATACAAAAGTTCGACTAAGCTGTACAGCAGTCTTATCATACATATGTCCTTACCAACTATGATCAAGCACGACTTAATCTCTTCAACACGAGAAAAGTAATAATGAATCATTCGCGACCCATTTTTTCTTGCGACCCCAATAAGAAGCAGAGATAGAAGAGATCGAGCATCTTATTGATCTGGGAATTCAACAGTAAAGAGAGGACAAAACATGTGGTTGTTGTTATTGATGATTGAGTTGATATTTATATATAGCTAGGAAGACGATATGGTGCGAAAAACAAAACTAACAATCAATAATAGACACAAAATTTGTGGTTTTTAACTTTCATACACGCCACGCACGTATGTGTGTGTGTGTGTATATTAACAATTACATTTGAATCTCAATATTATCTTTATGAATTGAAAGCCTATCTACTAGCCTCAGTTCTAGGGCAGTGTTGCATATATTCTCGCTGCTACTGCCGCTGCTGATTGAATATGTGTTTATGTCTTTTATAAATTTCACTGCATACAAGCCACAACCAGCTAGCTCAATGATTAAAAGACATAACTCTTGTAGAAGCATTATTGGAGCTCTCCAAAGCTGCACCAAACCCACCTTCATTGAAATACTATATGTTTATGTTCTTTCTAATTTTCAAAGATCTGGCTTAACATCACTTGAGATCTTGTTTAATTATTACAAAGATCTGTGTATCTTTTAATTTTATTTATTATATTAAATTGAAGTTATACTATAGCGCCATTTCAAAATTAACGAAAAAACTGTAACTTAAGTAAGTGAAAACGATTAAAATTATGGGGAAGTTTCTAATACATATATTAAGTATCAAAGGAATAATATGTATGATATTTTGAAATAAAAAGGGTATCAAGTCCCCAATAAAAAAAAATTAGGACAATTCATTCAAGATTTCAAGAAGCAGACAAATACTTGAAAGATTAGATCACTCTTTGATTGGCTAAGTTGGCCATATGAGAACCATTAATAGGAGCCCCACAGAAACGACAAAAGGATGATGAGATCGAGTTGGTGATGATAAGTGAATAAAATAATTAAAATCAGTCTCCCTTTTTTGATACTTTCACTTGAATTCTGATTCCATAATTACGTGCCAGGATGTCCAACATACATAACTGCATGATCAAACGGACAAAATCTTTTTTCTTCCATGCTCTTGTCGTTTCCTTCGTTGTAAACTTATAATTAGTGGGGGTAGATTTATTGCTAAATGAATTGAGAGTGGGAAACGACAAATCGTTTTTTATTCTTTTTATAAAATTTTCGAGAAGGAAACGACAAATCACATCCCCGTCCTTTTCTAGACTGTTTAATAAAGGTGTAAACAGTTGTGACATTGTTGTTTAATATGAGTTTCTTCGTAAATCTGGTAAGATATAGGGTTTGCCACGTAACTCAAGACTAGTATTGTCTGAAAAAGATTTGAATCATGTGGGTGAGCTTGTCAAAATGGCTTCCATTAGTCCAGTTTTGTTCCTTCTATTGTTTAGATTTTAATTTGCTTAGAAAATGGAATTCCAGAACGATGTGATGGTAGGTGCATGATTTTGTCACTTAATGCCTCTTAATCAACATTCGCAACAATTCGACGTGTAATACTATGTGGCGCGTGTGTAAATTTTAATTAGTCAGTGATAACCCAAAAAAAAAAAAAAACACACACACCCCCCCCCCCACAATTAAGATTGACATGTAGTATTGGGTCAGTGTTTATCCTAATATGTCAACTAGAAGTTTGACGAAGGAAGGGTTATATTATTTTTTATAAATATATGCAATGTTTGGTAGGGAGAAAAAGTGTCTTCTAAAAAGGAAATGTGAAATATACTCATCTTCTTTTCTAAGTATATTTTTTTAAAACCATTTTTAGTGCGTGCCTGCAAGTGTGAGAGAGAAAGAGGGAGGGAGAAGGTTTTTGAATATTTGTGCCTTGTGATTGATGACAATTACACATTTTTTCCCCATCTAAGTATTTTTCTTTGTTTTGTTTATATATCTATATATACATGCATGCAGTTGAAGTCCCATCACACACACACACACACACACATGTGCACTTCCCAATATGTTGTGTAAGATTTTTTTTAGGAGGATTACATGATATTATTAGAAAACCAAAAGTTATACTTATCTAATCATGTTAGATCAAAAGTGAATCACCAAAAAAAAAAAAAGCTAGCCCTTAGGTTAAAAAAACAAAGCTACAGTACACAGAAAAGTACTTGTGAAATATTAATTGATGTAATGGATTCAAAATTCTTGGCTTTGTTGTAGATTAGTTAAAAAGAATTGATCCAAATTGAGTTGAATAATTAATAACAGTGACATGATTAGCAAAACAAGCAGGTATAACAATAATTTAGATAAGTAATGTGTGATATATAGATAATGCATAAACCACAGAAGCACACGGTATATATTTTTGCATGCGCTAGCTGTTGGATTTATTAGAGCATAGAAAAAAGACAAATAACAGAAAAGCAAGCAATTAAACAAATTAGCAGAAACAAATATTATGGTCCCAAGAATCAGGTTTATCCATGTGCTATTTCATGATTTTTTTAAAGCTAAATGAGACAAGCCTTTAACCTTGGTTCTAAATTTGATGGTGACCACCAGAACAGCTAGATTCATGAAATTCCCTTTCTTTCTTTCTTTTTTGAAACTGTGTATACTTTTTACAACGCAATTCTCTATCTTCTAGGATGTGGTTGGTTTGAGAGAAGGGGAAGGGAGGAGTTTGATGTTACCTTATTTGATTTAGGAGAGTAGGGAAGAAAAAATAATTATATATAAATAATTTCACTCTCATTTTATTAGTGTTGAAATACTATATAAGTGTATCTGTCTCTTTTAAACTTATCATGAAGGACATATTGATTAAGATGTGACAAATTTTATTTCTTTCCTTCAAATTTTCAAGCCAAACAAAGGAAAGAGGCAAAATTCCTTTCCTCTCTTTTCCTTCAACCAAATACCCTCTTACAGCCCACTCTCAAAAGCCTGCAAAAAGATTATGAATCAAGTATTCTTTTATTGGGAAAAATTAAAAATATTGTTATTGAAATGGGGTTAGTTTAATTTGTTCGATCAAATGTAAAACCATTGAACTTACCCACTTATGTGACTTGAAGGTGTCCATAGATCGATGCGTTTTGAAATTGGCCAGTCTTGGTCCAACACTGAAACAATTAATTTTTCATCGAAATCAGATGTGAAATCAATGATTGAATCAATCTAAATTCGCACCTGAATACTCCAATAACATTGCTAGCTTGCTTTGGTTAATTCAGTACAAATTAAAGTGTCAATATTTTATCTTAAAATAAAAAAACTTGACATTGAATTTTTTTTTGTTTAAATGCTATTGCTCTATTTTTTTAGTTTTATGGGACTTTTTTTTTAAAACAATTAAATACTTATTGCAATACATTTGACTATTTGAGGCTAATTGTGTGTAAAATTCTTCTCTTTTGATTACTTAAAATTGTTTTGTCTAATGTTTTTTTTTTTTTGGTTGGGCTCCAAAATTGAGTTCTACTGACCCATTTAATTTATTTTTTCCTACAAACTAGCATATGCCCCGTGCAATGCACGGCGTGTCACCAGATAATTAATAATTTAAATAAATAATAAGATTTAAGTTATAGCCAAAATTTATATTTTTCTTAAATTAAAATAATTGAAAAATTAAATATGTAATTAATTAGTATTATTTGAATGAATCACAAAAATTAATTACAATTATTATTTTATTTATTTTAAAGGGTTTATTTAAATTAATTCTATTTACACATATTCATACACACACAAACACATATAATTGAGAGATTTCATTTGTTCTATTGAAAACAATTATATTCTCAATTAAATTTCATAATATTTACATATAACATGTTTAAATTAAAGTTAAATATAATATTATATTTTTCCATATACACCCGTGATGCATTGTATGAGATGTTCACCTTTGCAATAATATTTTTTAAAACATAAATAGTGTATCACCACTACCATATGCACGTAAGGAATATAGAGAAGTACTTCTCAATAAAGTTGAAAGATTGATTTAAAAATATAGTATAAATTAAAATTAATTATTGATGCAGCTAAAACTAGTAAGCCACATTCACCCAAAAATAAAAAAAAAAGTAAGCCACAATAAAATAGTTTTAAATAATAGAACAAAATAAGAGCACAACATAAACAAGGTGAAAAGTATAACTGATATTATCGTAATAATGTTTTTCTATTAACTTTAAAATAAAATAATTTGGGATGCCCATGATATTTTTATGTACATTTTTTTAATTATAATTATGATGCTAATTAAAGTGAATTAAATTTAAAGCGATATTTAAAATAAATTGAAAATGATAACAGAATTTAATTTAATAGAAAAAAGCCATGAAGGGAACCTAATCTCTATAGTATGACAGAATCATATATACTTCACAAATATATGATTCAATTTCACTTGACCATTCTTAAAGTTCTTTCTCTTTAGCAAAACTTAGATAACTATTGAATTGATTTGTTATCCATAATGCAATTATAGCATTGTTATCACCAAATCTTACCTCTCGTGGACACCCGTTTCTTATCAATTTGCCAAGAATATGAATAGAGGCTTGATAATTGAATATTATATTATTCACAATGCTTGTTAATAAGAACAAACATGCAAACTTGTAGTTAAAATAAGATGGACATGAAGTAGGGATGGTATATCTCTGTCATACCCCAAAAAAACGTTTCACCTCCAATCTTCTTATTGTCAAGATAAAGTGCCTTAATAATATGTGAAAAGATAATAGCATAGCACTCATTCTCTGAAAAATGTGAAACCCAAAGCAATAAAATAGGAATAATTTTATGAAAACAATGCAATAGTTTTTATTGTCTTACTAAATTAATATCATCAATGGATACTCCAAAGACAATGATGGGACTAGGTGGGGTGATATGCAATTGGCAGTAGGACCAGTGATGTTATTATTCCATGTTAAAATCTTCTTCAAGTTCATCATTAAGGTCATTAAGGTTATCCGTCTCTTATTAGTTTGATATGAATGTGGAAGAAATTGAGGAGGGAGATTTGAATTTTGAAAAAACAATTAACTCATGTCTAGAGAATATTCAGAAAAAGCTTTATATGCTCAGAGAGTGCTCCATGACATTTAGTTAAAAAAATTACATGGAATATACTTTTTTATCAAAATTTTCTCAAGCTTTTTAATATAAATAAAAAGTTGAGAAGTTAGGATAATGAAGAAAATTTTAAAAGTAGAAAAGTTACATAGAATTTGCTTATTATGAAAAATTTTGTAACATTTTTAAAATTGAAATTTAAAATTACGAGCAATTTCGCAAGATTTTTTAAAATTAAACTTAAAATTTATCGGTAAGAAATTGGGAAGTTAGAATAATTGAGAGAATTTTGGAGACGACAAAGTTACACATAATAATTTACTTATTATTTTTAAATTTAAAATTTAAAATCATTAATAAATTAAAAAAATTATGATAATCGAGGGAAATTTGGGAGGTGAGACATTTTTATATTTTTTATATTTTAAAAATAAGAGCATAAATGATATAATGATGTAATGCTCTGAGTAGCTAACTGCATCCAAAAGAGTAGTCATAGGGTTATGAAATTAGATCATGGGCGAGGAAGTTCTCAAAATGAAGAAATAAATTATATTCGTTGATTAAAAAAATTGTAAATAATTAAATCTGACATGGATTCACAAAATTATAGTATTCAAAGAGATGACACTTGTCATAGAGATGTGTTTGTTATTGTTCTATTATAATATATATATATATATATATATAACTTTAATTTATATAAGATTTTACCTATAAAATAAAATATTTCACGTGAATAATGTGAGATATTAGATTCGACACGTGGCATCAGAGCCAGGTTACAAATATTAATATGTATATCTTAATTCATTATCTTATGCGTATAATAATGAATTAATCCTTTCAAAAGCATGTTCAAATTTATTAACATGCCCATATGTTATGATTCTCTGTCTAATCCCTGAATATTCTTCAATAAATATAAGATTAATAAAAAAAATTAATACTGGAGGTCACTGAATCCATTAGTCTCTCAGCCTCATGAGTAGTGAATCCTTGATTTGGATTCTTCATTGAGGACGTTGTTCTCC
Source organism: Prosopis cineraria (assembly GCF_029017545.1). Lineage (NCBI taxonomy): Eukaryota > Viridiplantae > Streptophyta > Magnoliopsida > Fabales > Fabaceae > Prosopis > Prosopis cineraria. Next base: position 28,313,831 of record NW_026555345.1, read on the forward strand.
ATTTCATCGGAGGTGGGGACGTTAGTGTGTCTTTGGGAGTCGGCATCATCTTCCTTGTGCTTCCGTCAGAGGCGCTGTTCTTCTTCTGGACTCTTCTGGTTTGCATCATCAGAGTGGAGATTGTTGCTGGCAATCGTTGGCATCACGTCTTCCTCCCTCCTTCTGGTCCACCGTTGGCATCCTCTAAAAGTTACAGATTCGCGGCATCCTTCTGGTTTGCCGGTGGCATCCTCCAAGCAGCAACTCCGCGGCAGCCTGGGAAGATGATGCCACAGGGGTCATGAAACCGGATCCTATCCTAGGGATCCAGTTTCATGGTTCATTTGGGCCCAGACTACAAAAAAAAGGCTGCGACACGAAACGGGTTTGAAACTGGGTCTTAGAGATCCGGTTATACTGCATCTGGGCCTGATTTTTTTTAATATATATATATATATATATTTGTTAATTATGTTTTAACCCCAGGATAGAAGTACCTCATTCGGCCCATAATTTATGGAATTTCTTTCGTGACCTCAATAAAGTTTTTGACATTACAAATAAGTCCCTTAACTTTCAGAATTTACAATTTTGACCCAAATCTCTTCCAGAATTACTTATTTGCCCCTGATAATCTTTCAAAAATTTTATTTAAGTCCTAAATTTGTTCCCTAGTTCCCAAAAGACCCTAAGGGCTTTTAAAATTATTTTGTCTTGTCCTAAGGTCATAAAATTTATGACTTTGTGAATTATTGATAATGCTTAAGATCTTGTAGCATTGATAATGAACATACCCCATAGGTGTGACATTATTAATGTGATTTTGATGGTTGATTTTGAGGATAGGCTAATAGCACTCCTTTAATGTGTTAGATATTTGTTGTACCCTATAGGTATGGAAATGTTTAATACATTATTTTGTATGGACTTTTGTGTGAGCTAAATCTTTTATGGTATATGAACCTTCTTGGTGCATGGTTATAGTTGCATAATTGATAATCGCTTGTTGGAAAATTATGTTTTATAATTATGTTATGCACGCATAATTAATATTTCTCATTTTTTTTTTGCGATTTCAGTTTCTACTTTTACGCAACTATCCTTTGTGAAGGCTCTCAATGGGACTAATTATGATGACTGGAAAGAGTCCCTGACTATGTATCTGACCATTTTTGAGAAAGATTTAGCTCTGAGAGAACCCAAGCCTGCAGATCTCTCTTCTGAGTCCAGTGCTTCTAAAATAGCCTTTCATAAACAATGGAGTGAGTCCAACCAGATCTGTCTAGCAATCATCAAGTACCCAATTGATAAGGAAATTAGGGACAGCATTCCTGAAAAGGATACTGCAGTCGAGTATTTGAAAGCTATTGGTAACAAATACAAGAAGCTTGACAAGACTCAAAAGAAGTACTATCTGTCACTTCTTGACAATACTCGATATGTCAGAGTTTCTGGTGTCAGGGAGCACATTCTGAAACTTGTTCATTACTATAACAAGCTTAAGTCATATGAGATTAATTTGGGTGAAAGTACCTTAGTTTACCGTGTTCTTCAATCACTGCCATCGGAGTACGCATTCTTGAGGACTTCATACAACTCACAATAAGCTAAATGGTCTGTTGATCATATGATATCGATAGTCACTCAAGAAGAGGAAGCTATACAGAAGAATTCCTCTTACTCAATAAACTATGTTTCTCATAGCTCTAGCAGCAAATCTGGAGGGTCATATAAGAAAAAGAGGAAGAAGCATGATGCCCCAAAGCCTAATAATCTAACCTTTAAGAAGGATGGTGATAAGAGTGAAAAGTTGAGGAAGAAACCCTTTAATGGGTTATGCAATTATTGTAAGAAACCAGGTCACATTAAAGCTAATTGCTTCAAACTGAAGAACAAACAAGAAAGTAAAGGTACAATTCTTCAAACTGCCCCTCTAACTCTAGTCTGTTTTGAATCTAACACTATTAAAACTTCTTTTGACTCATGGTGGCTGAATTCTGGTGCCACTGTACATGTTGTAAATTCTCTACAGGGGCTAAGAAACTAGAAGGTTCTAAGTGAGATACAGAGGTTAGTCTTTGGCATAGCAGGGAGCAAGGCATCAGTTGAATGCATTGGAACTGTTTCTTTGTATTTAAATTCTGGTCATGTTTTACATTTGAATAATGTTGTTTATATACCTTCTGCAAAGATAAATTTAATTTCAACTTCTGTATTGGATATTTGTGGCTATTCATTCTTCCAAGGAAATGAAAAAATTGACATTTGTTTTGATTCCATTAATGTTGGTGTCGCTTCCTTGATATATGGTTTATATCGATTGAATGATTGGTCACTTGAACTTCCTAATTTCCATATCAATGCTGCTATTGGGCATAAACATCAAAGGCCCAATGATAATTCCTCTATATTATGGCATCATCGTTTGAGTCATATCTCATTGTTAGAATACTTATTAATTAATGTTAATTCATAAATAAATAAATATTCTAACATAATGAGATATATTATTTAACTATAGATTGATTCACATTAAATCGCTATCAACATTGCTGGTGCGATTGCCATACAGCCAAATACTTTGTCCGATTCTATGGAACTTAAATAGTTAATCATTGTCAATTTCCCCCCTGTAGACCACTGTCCACTTTTAAAAACTTGTTTTAGGTAAAAGCATGTTATGTATGGATTTGGATATAGAGAATGGCTTAAATACATGCGCTTAATAAGTGTCTCTTGTGGCATGATGCTAATGATTTCATTTAATCAAGTAACTATCAAATATTGTCCTACAATATTCAAAAAATTATTAAATCTCAAATTTTTTGGAAAAGACAACATGAATAAGGAGTCTTTTGATCTTGATAATTGTTTTAAATTTTTAAAAGAAAATATATTTTAATAATTTTTAAGTATTGTTAAAATTCAACGACAATGATCAAAATATTTAATAAATAAATCTACTTAGGTCACTCACCAAATTTAAACCTTATGTCATGTGTACCCCCACTAGCTTATTACCTAATTTTGATTGATTTTTTGTTCCGTGAAAATTCTGATGATTTTTCATTTGGACTTGTACAAGGAAACTTTGTACAACCCATATAGGCCCCAAATGATCCAACTTCGCATGGGCTTATATATACATTTTCCAGCTCCAGGGTTCACCCATTATTTTCTGGCTAGACGCCCTCCGTTTTTGTGGATTTTCACTGGGACAACATGATTTAGAAACTATTATTAAAAAAAAATGATTTGGAAATGTTAGAAGACAATTTTACTCAGAATGAAATCAAAAAGTAACGATGGAGAGCGAAAACATAAACATGTTATTTCTTTTTATCCTAAAAAATTTGAGAATATTACTATCTTTCATGTTAAAACTTGAACTCAAGACTTCAAAATAAATTGATTCGACTTTTTTGATTAGTCAAACTAAGAGAAAGACTTTGATAGATTAAATGTATCACGTCATTTATATTTTGTTCAATTGAAATGCTTCAAGTAATCTAAATAAGATTTTATGTGATATTTTTTTTAAATTGATTCTATTTTGTTAGCATAATGCATATTTGATTATTTATTTTTTTCTCTCTACTATCATTAATATCATAATTAATTTATATTTAATAATATCTAAATGTTATATTTTTATTGAACAAAACATAAATAATATTATGCATTCAATCTATATAAATATTGCCGATCAAACCATATACCTTACCATATAAATATGTAATTTATAGAAACACTAATACAACATTTTAATTGATCATATGTCATGTTGAAAAATGGAATTGGTCCCCACATGGGATAGGTGGCTCCAACTGCAATAAGTAGGACCACATGTTGCAGTAGACCATTGGACACAGTACTGCTTGGGCAAGGCAAATGCCTCCACAATTTACGGATTGATTCAGATTGAATCAAACGATTGGAGAGGGTGTGGAATAAATTTTTTTAAACTATTTTTAAATATATAAATTTTAAATATAAAATTTAAAATGCAAGGTTAAATTTAAATCTATCAATCTAAACACTAACGAATATAATTTTAGCCAAGCATTCAACAGTATTTAATTTGGAGAGTATTTTGCTATTCATTAATTTGAGTTGCAAGACACCCTTATCATTGTAAATAGGCAAAAACACAAGCATTCAACTACATATCGCACACTCCAAGTCATAAATGTACATTGATGGATTTTTTTTCCCCTCAAAAACATGAAATATCGTTGAAAATTGAAGGGTTTACAAAGACAAATTAAGTGCAATGAGCACAATACAAATAAGAGACATGACATAAAAAAAAAAAAAAACCTCAAATCCATTACAAAATGACACAAAGAAAGAAAAGAAACTGATAAGTGGGCATTTTACCTGGATTAATGTATATACTGCTCTCTTATTCATTAATTAATGTATAGATTAGGAGTATTCAACTTATACTTGTCTTCGATTGTTCAGTTTCATTCCCGATCATATCAGGATGAGCCTTATCCTAGATAGCACCAAAACAATCGGGACAGGTTTTTGTAGGACAAAATGGGAAGGAGGTTCGAGATAAAATGGGACACGAGATTAGCATCGAGATGTCTCGTCCCGTCCCAAATATTACATATATATATATATATATATTATTTTTTATTTTAAAAATATACATTAAATATAGTAATTATATTAATATATAATTTATACTTATATTAATTATATCAATTATAATTTCAATACGTGCAATTCCTATTAAAAATAAAATTTTTTTATGTTAATAATTTTAATGACATAAAATGAATAGGGTGATATATTTCTTTATAATATATTAATTATATTAATATAATTTATTCTTACTTTATCTATTTAATAACTTTTATTTATATTATATTTATTTCTTTATTTTTGAAAGAGTAATTAAATTAGCACATCTAAATTAAAGTAAACGAATAATTATTTCATGTTGTGCTTGGCTTATTTGTTGTTGCTGCTCTTATAACTCAGAGATCACTTGTAATTGCTATCATAATACATTATATACTTGTAGTTGTGATTGATGTAATTTAATAATAAACTTTAAGTTGTTGTGATTTATGTACTTGAATTATTTTGATTTAAACTTAATAAATTATATAATTTAAAATTTTAATTAACGTTATTATTTAAATCTTTCTATATTGTCTGATTTATTAGGATGGCGTCGTCCCTGTCACGTGTTGTCTTGATTCTTAATGGAGTGAGATAACTTTCAAAATAAGAAGAAACACAGTATAAAAATTTATTTTCAATCTTTTTCTTGAGACAAGACGCGGGGACAACGGTATGAAGGCTTTTGATATGCACTGAAACTTCACTCAAAATAAGAATAACAAAAAGAATGCAAACCACTTATATAAGAAACAGGGGAAAAAAAACACAACAGCCAAAGAAAAAACGGCAACCACCCGAGCCTATTAAGTAGGTGATTGATAGAAAATGTTAAAATTATAAGGAAGACTATAAGTCAACAAGATAGTCATCCGTCCTATTTTTCTCTGGATAAACAAAACTGAAATTAATGCTTCAATGTCTATACATTAATCTCATCGTCAACTCAATAAAATTCATGTAAGGGTGAAAATTATGGTTGTTCTTTGTGAGGGTTAAAGGTTAGGTGATTTCCATAATAAAAAAGCAGCCTTGATCGCTTCCTTTCATCGCCTTCACATGAGATTTTATTATTCAATCTTAAGATGCAAATCATTGATAACTCAGCTGAACTGCATCAGCACTACACAAACAATGTGCGATGAGGAACGACGACGCTTCATCCTTATTCATCAGCACCGCATGAGGACATGAATTTCTTCACAACCGCATACAGTTCCTTAGCTTTCAACAGATCCCGATCCTGAATACCGTGGTAGCCTCCTTCTGTGAAGTGGCCCACCACCCTCACTTTCCTCTCCTCCATCATCTTCACCACCTCCTTCTGTCGATCCACCAGTGGGTCCCCCCCAGTCCCTGTCACCACCACTCCCCACCCTCGTCTTCCGATCTCCTCCACTCTCTCCCTTCCGTCTCCTGCCGTCGGATTGCAGTACTCGTGATCCCGGTCAACTCCCGCCGGCAACGACAACTTCCACAACAGGTCCGTCACGCAGAGCGGCAACCGCTTGTTGTCCATCATCCTCACTTCCGATCCCGTCCTCTTGATCCCACCAAAAAACGGTTGTACCAGGATCAGCCCTCTAATCTTCAACGGCGCAAGATGCTTCCCCTGCTCCGCCGCACGGATTCCCGCGTGGTACGCGATGTTGCCCCCCGCGCTGCTTCCCATCAGATAACACTCTGAATGATCGGCGTAATGACTCAACCAACCGTCAGGACGCGTTTTGATCCAATGCAGGGCCTCCATGGCATCGTCGTAGGCCGCAGGCAGTCGATGCTCCGGAGCGAGGCGGTACTCGACAGAGACGACAACGGCACCGAGGTAGTCGGCCATGTTGAAGCAGAAATCGTGAAACATGGTGGAGGCTGCCCTAAGGACGATGAAGCCTCCGCCGTGGAAGAAGACAACGAGGGGCAATTTCTTGTAGGAAGAGAGGGCATTGCGAGGTAGGAAAATGCGAACCGACGTGGGTTTGGAAGGGTTAATGGAGAGATCTTTGGAAAGAACAGCGATGGGGAGGTTGGGATCCGGTGAGGGAGGGCTCACCGGACGGGGTTTTAATCGGGTGAGGGTTCCGTCCGGGTTGGAGACAACGTTGAGCTTGTGAAAGGCGTCAGTTTCAGAACATGGTGTTTGGGCTGAGATGGAGTTTGCGATGAAATAGAAAGAGATTAAAGAGAATACGAGTGTGGTTGACCACAACAGATTGAACAATGATAAAGGAAAGAGAGACATGGCCATGGAAGAGATTGACTTTCAGACGAAGGAAAAACAAAGATGATGGATTGGTTTTGGGTCCGAATTATCATTAATGCTTATCCGCAGGCCAATCGTGAATTCGTGATGCGAAGATTTTTGTCCGTATTCTTCTGGCACCTTTGAAATTATTCTTCTTGATCACGGGCTTTATGAGCATCAACATTGTCTTTTTCTTTTTCCTTTTGCCTAGTATCCAAGTAAGTTGAAAGCTTAGCCCTTTTACGTGGGCTGTTAATTGCACTGACACTGAGAATTGGTCTCCGAGTTATCTAAATAAGTTTAAAGTGTAGCCCATTTTTTGCACGAGGCAAATCTCTCCATCTGGGCCTGGATAAGAAGGAGCAAAATACAACACCACCTTGATTTCCACCACCGTCAATTGTGAAGTTTCCCTGCAGCTATAACTGGTCACTACCCTTATCTAATACTAGGTAGGTCGTTTACATGAATTATATTTTAAATTTTAAAACATGGTACATTTAATTTGGATTAGCTGAGGCCCAAAAGAAAGAAATAGAAAAACCACCTTTTTTGACACTTTGCTCAATGTAATTTGGGTTGTTAGTGATGATCCAAATTCAAATCCTCAATATAACCGCAAAAAATGATTGTATTGCTCATTGAGCATTATATTTCCTTTCTATTTATTTGTCAATCATTTTTTTTTTTGCAACTTGTCTTCTTCTCACCACAATCACTTTAATTTTATTATTTATTGGTATATAAACTTATTTCAAGTTTTAGCTATTTATAATAGCTTGTAATCTATTTCTGTGACCTTCTTTTTAAGATCGCGGGTTCTAATATGTAGTATGATATAATATTGTACATTAATTTCTCAGCTTTTAAGCAATTAATTCATTATTAGAAGTTATTTTGGAACAGTTAAAGAATCACATGCGATTGATCATCATAAGATCGATATTTGATATATCTGATTTGGTATTTTTGGCAACTATGAATCAGATCTAATACGTTGCAAGCAAAAAAAGAGATCAAAGCATCAAACGTCATTTATATTGGACCCGACGCAAAGTGCTCCTCCAAATATTTTAAGCTTCTGAGGATAATCACGCTCATAAATCAATCAGCTTTGTTTGGCAAACTAAAGAAAAGCAAGTTCTCGAATTGTACTGTTCTCTGAATGAGCAGTGTACAAGGACTCAAACTTGGATTGTTTGTTTGTTTGTTTTTGTTTTTGTTTTGTTTTGTTTTGTTCCTTTTTAGTGAGTAACTAACCTTTTGCGCCCTTCATCATGGTGATTGGAAGAAACTAACAAATATATAAATCCAATTCTGATGGAAAAGAATATTGGATATGCAATGGTTGGTAGGTTGATACTTTTGAAAGGTATAAATAAATAAAAAAGTGAAAAAGTTGATAATTGAGGATTGTGCTTGGTGAAATATTCTTAAATGCACGCGTGTCAAAAACTCAAACTGTGATCTTTGAGATGTTATCTTTGTAGACACTCTTCCACAGCTATTTGTCACTAATTTAATGATTAATTGATACACTCAGATTATTGGTGGACCACATTGTTTGTCGGCAGTGAGAGGGTATCTCTAGTTAATTCTTATATTAGAGGCCTTACTATTGATTAAAGCCTAACCATTCATCCATCCTTCTAAAAACATGTTGAGTCGCAGAATGATTTAATTTAGAACTTAAAGGTAGCTTAGTCATTAAGAGATACTATGTACTATCTTTAACAGTTCATGCTTGCTTTTCTTTAGAAAGTGTTTTAAGTTTTAGATTATATATATATATATATATATATCATTTCAGTATGCAAGTGTGGGTCGTCAAGAATCTATCTGAACTTGATTCCACCTGCTGTAATAATAATCACACACACACACACACACAAAATAAAACTAAATATGTAGTCAGGAACAGGTCAGTATTTCAATTTAGATAGGTTTGATGCATTTGTTTTAATGAAGAATTTCAACATGGTTATAAAAAAAATTTAAATTCATGATGCTGACATTGGTTCAAGAATAGGGAAATAAACATTCTTCCTAATAATCTTATCAAATTCTAGTAGTCGTATCTTATTTAAAAGCATTGTTCACCAAAAATTTTAAATAAAGTGATCAGGCCAATAAAAAGGGGAATAATGAACTGAAGCATGACGTTGAATATTATGTATCACTTGGCTTCTGCCGTTTGCTCCTATAATAAAACCGGTGTGGTTTAGGTCAAGAGTTCAAGTTGTTTTAGTGTGTGTGTGTGTGTGTGTGTGTGTGTGTGTGTGTGTTGTATCACTTATATAACGGCCATACTCATTTATTAACAATTAAATGGGGAATGACACAGTTGATAAATATGATAATATTTAACAAAAAATAGCGCATTATTAATATCTTAGAATGTACTTAATTACACTGACTTCTTAAAATCGTTTTGATCGAATAAATATTCAATTTAATACCATATATCATGTCATTCAGTTCAATATGCAAAATGTGTAGCTTTTATGCATAGTTAGTTTATATATATAAATATGGAAATTATAAATTCAAAAAGAATCACATAATGACCAAAATGAGACTATATTTTATTTCTCTTGAACTCTCCTATTATATCTTCCATATATATATAACTGTTTCAAATTATTAGTTGGAACACATTATCCATTAAAAGATTATCCTCATGATCATCTTGCTCCATTCGCGCAACATGATTGTTTTAATTGTCAACGCAAATAATTTCGATGAGAACAATGCTGCCAAAGAGAATACTCAGTCCAAATAATATCATTCTTTAAACTAATCCATAATCTAAACTCAGTTACATGGCGTGTAACAACTGCTATATACAATTACACAAACAATATTGTATGACGATTATAATAGAAGATATGACAACGAAGCTAATCTTGATTTAACAGATGCTGTACCTGTACCCACTTGGTACTTTCATATCTTCAATATCTTATATTCAACTATACAACTCTCTAATTATAGAATCTTTATTCTTCCAATCTCATATGAAGATATGGTTGACCTGCATCCTATCTTTGGCACGTACTCCACCCCCCAAAAAAAAAAATATATCACCAACCCAAAACTGCATGCAAAAATTTCTCATATATTTGAGTTCGGTAGGGAAGCCCCATGCATGGTGTTGGGGGGACAAACGCACCCTATCATATTTTAGTATTTCGCATTCATATTCTTAAAATTTTGAATCATCCCTTTCCTTGAGTTTTAAAAGTTTGCACCCCTCATCTAGGGTTCTTGGCTCAGCTTATTTGAGATGCTGACTATAGATCAAATATGTCGTTATAAATGTTTTATTATAACTCTACTTTTTCGTAGTTTTCCCCCTCTCTTTTTTTGGGCAAGGATCATCATTTGACACATGCAATTTGTGGAAAGTAAAAATGGAAGCATATCGATTTGGATATTAAATGGCTATTTTAAGATAGAATGAGAAAAATTAGATTCCCTTATGTATGATAATTTTGTGCTATTCCAATAAAAGAGTTGGTTTCCAGCGTAGGTTAAATGTGATAAATGCTATTATTTTAATTTTCCATAAGACTAAGCAATGTATTTAATTATTTTTGTACTGCTACTACAAACTCATTTATAATAGACAAGACTTGTTTCTTATAAATAATATTAATTTGCAAATTTTAATTCAATAAACAATATGTTTTAAGCATCGGTTCAATTACTCTCATGTCATGTGATACTATCGATTGGGGGTAAGAATATGATAACAAAACCCAACAGAGAATCATTTTAAGAAAAAAAAATAGTGTATTCATGTCTCATTTCGTACACACACACGTATAAAAGGCATCACTCTACTTTATTGTTTGTTTTACAAAAAAAAAAAAAAAAGAAAAGAAAGATAAACTCATTATCCATTCACTTTTTCCCATCCATCATTGAAGCTGATCGATTTGACACTCCATCCAAAGAGATTCATTTAAGATTTAACAGACATTTATATAATTAATGTAGCTAGTCTTTTTCTTTTTGTTTCTGTTTTCTTAAAAAAACTTTCTTTTGTGATCAAGTTAATCTCACTCCTTGATAAGACCCAAGAAGATATATCAGCCAAAAAAACACATCAATATTTGCGCAATGCTGATCAAGTTAATTGACTGACATCATAACTGTTACTATTTAGTGATATCGAAGCATTCTTATAAGATAATACCATTAAGTTAGTTTAAAACTCTTGAATGAATCAACTTGATCTCATTGCAAGCTTTAATTTATCAACATTATTTTTCAAATGACCCAACTTTCCATTATTTGAAATACTAACTAGGTAGCATTAGAGATGAAGCTAAAGAAGTAGTCGTCGCACATTTACATTCAAATATTAGAAGATAGATTATAAGAATATATAAAGCTTGGGATGTTCTAAGACTTCTTTAACTTCTTTATTTCTAATGGGTAGGCTTTGCATATTGTATATAGCTTGAGGAATGGACCGCATGTACGCATTATTGAGCACTGCTCATGCATTGTAAATTATGCTCGTTATAAATTTCACAATTCATATTAATATATTAACATTTATTATGTATATATGTGTCAACTGATGATGCATGTTGGCTTATGTTAGAATATTGATTCATGTGGGTTAATATGAAATTAACTCACTCAATAATGGCTTAATACCCGTCTTCAAAATATTTGGATTGATTCAATAATTTTATTTCTTTCAAAAACTAAACTAATATGACAAGAACAAGAGGGAGATAGACAAGGTAATAAATCTCATTTGGTATCGGGCGATGGACAAATCAGTGTGTTCTCTCTCTTTAATTTTCTTTTTTGGGCAATCAAAGAAATAAAATCATTAACCAGCAGCAAAAACAACCAGAAAACAATCGTGTGTTCTCTCTTTTTATAGTTGCACGCACCGGTTGAATAGAATTAAAAGTTGAACTTTTATTTGGGGTTACAAACCACCCCTATAAACTATTACGGGATTAAAAATTATCAATAAAATTTTGGCAACATGATTTCCAAGTGATAGTTCAATCAATGCACAAAACTAGCAAATGCAAAATTTACAAGAAGTACCTAGCTATATCTACACAACCATTTCGCATAAGCATAGCATGGTCTGTAACTTGCATGGAAAAGACACCAATTAATTAAGCCAATATCAAAGTGTATTCTCGACCTAAGCATCTAGCCCCTTATTCGAATGCGCACTACATTTCAGCAATGATTTTATTACACGTGGAGGTACAAATGGCTCGAATTAGTAAAGTTCAAAATCGGCGCAACAACATATCAACAGTTTTCTGGTTCAGATGCAGTCTCTCTGCAAGAGAACCTAGCTACAATTAGTCATATTCAGACTAATAACATATAGTTAATCTTCAGACAAAAGAAAACCAAATTAATCATATATCAGGCAGTCCTTTTGACAAGCACATAAGATTTGACTGGCAATAAGTATTACCTGTTCTGTAGATAATATTGCTGCAGTAAGCTTCCTTTGCAGTTCAGAGTATTCAGTAGTACTCTCAGCGATATCAGAATCCTTCAAGAAAAGTTATAACGCATTTTTAGGACTAGTTGATTGTAGAAATAATAAATAATACGCAATCTTTCTTCGCTCAAAATATATACAAGCTGATACGTATATACGTGGTACCTCTAATTGGATTGTGTGAATGAACGTCTCGTCCCTTGTGATAGAAGTGCAGCCCACCACGTTAAGCCCTTCTTTGATCAAAATACTCAAGAGTGTTGACTGAGTAAATAAGTACTCTCTGAACCTATAACTGCAGATAATCTCAGCTCCACCCTTGTGAGGATGAACAATAACAGAGATTCCATTTCCATTTTTCATCAACTCATCTCTCTTTGCCTTCAATTGGTTTACCTTGTTCTTTAGGTGTTTGATATATTTCGCAGCCCCATCAATTTGTTCAGATGTTGATCGTTTTCCCTGATGATATCATCAATTGACAGTACACTAAAATTCAGAGAAAATTAAATCAAATTAGAGAAGCTCAAGAATATTAGATTACAGAGATCAAGAAATTACCCTGATATATTCGAGAGGCAAAGCGGATCTGAGGGAGGCGAAAAGAGCGGCCATTTCTTGTCGTCTTTGTCTTTCTGTCTCTCTATGCATCCACTTCTTGTTAGCATCTTCAGCATTTTTAACTGGAAATTCCTTTTGCTGCTGCTTTCCCTTCCCCTTTGGTATAACTTCATTCCCAAAATTAGGCGGAAAGCTTTCGTAATCCTTCACTTCTGCAGTTTCATGAAAGATGTCATCTTCTGGGATCGTTTGTATTGAGAGAGGAGAACGGTTCAGAAATGAAATCTGGAAGAACAAATCTTCATCGCCAACTGGATGCAATGGCTTCATCATTTTTTGGGGTTTCAAAGATATAAGAAGGAAATCTTCTGGTATTAATGTGGCATTTTTTAACTAGGGTTTGAGACCACTCTTTTGTCTGATATATATTTGCTAGGATATATACTCATGTCTCTGATCTGACCTGCCGATATAAAACTAAACAATTTCATTTGTTTCTTTTTTGTCTTTATATTCTTAAACTGATGCTCTGGTGGGGCATGTATGGTATTCTCCATCAACTTATTTTATTGTATGTAATCTTCTTACATTCAACATAATACAAATTGGAAAATATAAATTAATTAACATATAATACATGATTTCCATTCCTTCTTTTATATAGATTAATTAGATGATGACACATGCACACTGAATTATTTGAGATAGACTATATTATTTGTGACTTATAAATAATATAGCTTTTCATGTATGTATATATATTGATGATTATTGATTGTTAAAATGGTTTTTATATTTATTTTTTTGTTTTTTTACAATAAAAAAGTTTAGGCAAATTAAGTCATATGACTTATAGTCTGAGTGACATTAAATTAATCACCAAGCATTAATGAAGGTGAATAAATTACCCATCAATAAGGACTCGCATTATTGATATAGCCAGGATTTAAACCCACCTTTCTTTATATATATGGGTGGTTAGCTACGATTAATAACCTTATAAATTAGGATGCAAAAAGTTCAAGCCAGCAATTCAGTGGAAATTCAGAAATTGACTTTTATACTATTATTTTTTGTTAATATTAATCATGTGGATATTATATGTTACACGTTTCCCACTGTAGCAGTAGCGGCAGTATGCGTAAATAATTGGTCCAGCACCGTGGCTGTAATATATATTAATTTTTAAATCTTCTTTATGGCGAAGAAAGGCGACGAAACGAGGAAGGAAAATGTATATCTGTGCAGAGGTCATTTTCCCATCAAAGTTAGACTTTTGGAACATTTGTCTCCCAATTTAAATTCACGTTATTAATCTTTTGAACAGCGGTTCAAATCTGTAGATCTTTTCAAAATTTCTTTACACATCATGGTGGCATAATCATTGGGCACAATAATTCTTTATTAAATAAATAGTGGTTATAATATAAACACGTATTCACAAATGATATAAGTGTGAATCAAAAATAAAATATAACCTCCACGTTTGATTATTTTTGTTTCCCTTCGTCACCTCGCAACTCGCAAGAGATGCAGTATATATCTTCCTGTATGTGATTTTGATAATTAATAATATTCTTGAGTACCATGTAATAAGTCTCTGAGTTTCTTCCAACAAACTCTTTAACTTTTTTCCGTAAATTATGTGAAGGACAAATAACCATCCAAGGTGAACATGGAACAATAATGCTGCACAATTCAATCCTGATTTAATTTTTTGACACGTGCATCTCTCCCACCTCATCTAGATCGGGCAAATCATGTCATGTTTTGACTAAACGGTTCGAAACACGTTCGAGAAAATCTAAGATATTTTTTTAAAAAAATCAAATTGAAATATCGAGTTATGCAATTATGATATTTTACTTTGCCTTAGTATTAAATTTCTTAAACGCAACTACTGAACTGATGATCTACTACATCAGTAAAACATCACATTTGAAGCGGACAATGTTTCATATTTCATTAATCTCCGCTCCTAAAGAGATATGAATGAAGGCTAAGAGCCTGTAAGTCAATCAGCATGACATATATCCCTTGATATAAAGGGTTTTTGGATCAAATGATCAAGGAAAGAAAATTATATTGGGTGTACATGTGTGTGTGGGGTGTGATGTGTACTTGTGTGTAGTGTGAGTGTATTAATGTATATGTGTGGAATCTCCTTTTAAGTGGAAAAGGGTTTGATAGGATATGACAGTGGGAAAAAAAAAAAAACAAGAAGAATGAATATGCACGAAACGCTGTCGTTTCCTTAGCTTTCAAGAGATCGTGATCCTTAGCTTGTGGTTGACCAAACTGCGATAAAGGCAAGAGATCGCCATAGCCATAGAAGGAAAAGAAATTGGCTTTCAGACTAAAGATGGATCCTTTCGCTACAAATTATCATTCTTATTCGTATTGCTACAGGCCACTCATGATATCAAGGTTTTTGAAATATCATGGCCTTTCATAACTATTGTTTTTGGACAATAAGTCTGAGTAGTAACTTGAAAGGATACAACGGGTCAACGATTACATATGGGCTAGCTGTTTATTTGATCTGATAATTGGGCTGCAAGTTATCAATTACTTCAAATTTAGCCCATTTTATTCATAATCCACATAAATGCATACATATTTTGCACTTAAAGAAGCAGGCTCAGCTATACAAAATAATACATCCTCTATTAAAAAATATAAAATATTTTTAGTTAAATTTTATTCCTAATAAAATAGTTATCTATCTAGTTGCCTTTAAAGTAATGCTATCTTTTCATATTTACTCTTATTTAATAAAGTGTTTTAATTTAAAATAAATATAAAGTGATTTATTTAATAGAGATACTTTAAAAAAAAGTAATGATTATATCTCAAAAGACTAAAAATATCTTACAATTTGTAACATTCAACCTCTTAAAAATGTTATTTAATACCAAGGCAAAGTAAAATTTCACCCCAAAATAAATTTCTTAATTAGCTGTTACACATTTGAGAAGAGTAGAATTATACAAATCACATAATATGTTATAATCTATTTCTGCTACGTGCCTTCCTCTTTCTCACTAATTTTGTGATGTCTCGGGCTATCAATGTCAAGTAGGAGATTATGGACATCAGTTTCTCATTATTATGTGGCAATTAATTTATTACTAACTGCTATTCTTAACTTAATTTAATAATTTCGAACACTTAAAAGTCACGCTTGTTCGAACAAATCAGATACATATATTAATATGTTGTAAGCAAAAGAAAAGAGAGCATTAATCAACGCTATTGTATATAGCTGGGACATAACAAGCACGAAGTGTTTCCCAAATATTTTAAGCTTCTGGATATGATGCCCATAAATCAATCACTTAACTTTAATTTGTCTGAAAGGGATGAATCCTCGAATTGATCCGTGAATGAACAGCGAACGAGGACCAAAACTTTAATTTGATTGTTCTTTGCTTTGTTTCCTTTTAGTGAGTATACTGGTTTACTTTTTGCGCTCTTCATCATATTGATTGGAAGAAGCTTGCAAATATATAAATTCCATTCTGCTGGAAAAGAAATAAAGAATATTATATTGGATAGGCATGGTTCGTAGGTTTAAACAAATAAACAAATAGGTGAAAAAGTTGATATATGAGGATGGTGCTTGATGACAGATGTTATCTTCGTGGACACTCTTCCACAGCTATTTGTCACTAATTTAGATTGATACAAAGAGATTATTGGACCACATCATTTGTCGGCAGTGAGATGTTTCTCTAATTGAATCATATATTAGGGGCCTGCCTATCGTTAAAGACTAGCCAATATTCATTATTCGTTCATTCCGCAAACATGCTGAATCTGAATGACTTAATTTAGAAGATAAAGGTAAGCTTAATTATGAAGACATACTATCTTTACAATCCATGCTTGCCTTTCTTTAAAAAATATTTTACGTTTTGAATTTTAGATATATCATATCAGTATGCAAGAGTGGGTCCTCAAGTTAATCTGCACTTTATTCCATTGTAATAATAATCACACACATACACACAAAATAGTCAGGAACAAGTTGGTCAGTATTTCAACTTAGATTGGTTTTCCGATCCGTTGATGCATTTTTGTTTTACTGGAGAATTCAAAATTTGGTTGAAAAATTAAAATTCATGCTGACATGATTCAAGAATAGGAAAATAATAAACATTTTTCAGATAATTAAATCAAATTTTAATTTTAACCATTATAATAAACCGGTGTGCTTGTTGGGATATATAGGTAGAGCTGCAAAACGGGCAGGCTTAGCCCTTATGGGCCAGCCCATAGCCCATAAGAGCTTGAGTACATAAGCCCGATTTTTCATTTTTCACTTCTTTTATGAGGCCTGACTCTTATTTGAAGGGTTTAAAATCAAGCCTGTAAGCCCTATTCTAAAAAAATTAAAAAGATTAAATAAAATTAAGCACTATAAATTAATTAAAATATTTTAAAATTAAAAAATTAAAATTCTCAAATCTTTTAAAAATTAAACAACACACATTTAAAAGTCTAGTAATAAGATTTAAATCTTGATTAAAACACATTTCATTTTTTTATAAATACACAAATATAATAATTATAGAAAAATAAAAAATATTAAAAATTTTACATTGTACACTGATATTTATTAAATTATATTAATTTTTAATTTTAAAAAAATTAAAATTAATAATAATATAACATGTGTAAGATCAGAGCTTTGGACGAGCAGGTCATTTTTGGCTTTAAACAAGTATTCCACCAAAGAAAAAAAAATTAATAATAACATAATGAGTTTGAAAGGTTGCTCAGACCCAAATTATTTTTTACAAAATTTATCAAAATCAAACTTTTAAGTCTGATTATTTTAAAAAATTTTAATTTTTAAAACTTGAATCTTTACTTAAATACAGCCTTTTGTCCCGGCTCTATATATAAGATTTGATTGTCAAGAGTTCAAGTTGTGTGTCTGTGTGTGTGTGGGTATTAATTGCCATATCGCTATATCGCATGCATATACCCTGACCATACTCATTTATTAAGAGTTAAATGCGGATGTCCCTGTTAATAAATGGGATTATATTACTTTTATATAAGCTTCAATGATCAGTTTTTTTTTTTTTGAAAGAAAGAAAAAGATAGTGGGTTCATAAAATTTTGGTTGAACTTTAAACCATATATTGTCTCATTCACTGTGCAAAATGTGTAGCTTTTGTTCGAATTAGTTAGTTCTTATAAATTTTTTTGGAAATTATAAATTCAAAAAGGATCACATGACAACAATGAGACTGCACGGGAATGTAAGGGTTATTTTCCTTTTTGTACGGAGTACTCTTTTTTTAAAAAAAAAACATTTCTCTTGAACTTCCCATATATTTTGAAAGAATTACACTTAAATATCATAGAGAATAATTTATTACTAAGAGATCCTATAAAATTTATAAAATATTCCCAAGTCCTTAATCCTAAGCATTTATAATTTGACAAAGGATATTTATAACTGAAAAATAATGTATTTTGTCAAGTTGTAAATGCACAAGATTTAAAATTTAAAATTATTTTATGAATTTCATGGGATATCTTAGTGATAAATTTTTTTGTGTGAGACCTAGCCAGGTATTTTTCCACATATCTTCCACAAATATCAGCTGTTTCAAATTATTTGTTGCAACAAATTATCCATTAAAAGAGTATCTTCATGATCTTGGTTCCATTCGTGCAATATGATTATTTTATTTTATTTTATTTTACTTTTTGGTAATAATTTCGATGATAACGATGTCGTCAAGGAGAATCTTCAAAATATCCAAATAATATTATTTTTTTAAATGATCCATAATGTAAATTCAATTACATCGTATCTAACCACTGCTGTATGCAATTACACAAACAATGTATCATGATTATAATAGAAGATATGACAACGAAGCTAATCTTGATTTAACAGATGTTGTAATATTTGGTACATTGATATCTTCAATATCTTATATTTAATCACACAACTTTGTAATTATAGAATATTTTCTTTTAATATCAAGCTTAATGTGAAATATGGTTGACCTGCATCATATCTTTGCCAAGTACTTTTTTTCCTTTTTCATGATCATGGGACTAACTATGCAAATATCACCAACCCAAAGACGGAACAATATATAATTTGTAATATAATTAACAACGTCGATCAAATTTATAATTCTAGCTCTTGAAAGACGAGTACAATCACAACTTTCCAAACGTGGCCATCATTTTTTCAGTTTGCCATCTGACTAGGTAGAGCTGATCATGGGTAAGGTTAGGCAGGGCCCTAATAAATCCATGCATGTGCTTGGATGCTGGGTGGGCAGACAAGGTCTGGTTCGGGCTAAGTGCCAGCATGCTAAACTATTATTATTATTATTTTTAACCATATATATTGGTAAAGTACATAACCCTAATCAATTTATGCCGTTCAAGCTAAAAGAATAACAAATCTAAATGATCTAGATGAATTTTTTTTTTTTATGTTATTAATCATGAACGAGGTGCTAAAATAACCTAACATTATTGTAAAAAAAAGCCAGATGGATTAAAAAAATTTAAATGTGGAATTAATTAACAAATGATATTATTTGAAATTACCAATAACAATGAAAAACAAAAAATGAAAAAAAAAAAATATGGAATTATTGAACAAAAAATGAAAAAGATTAAATAATTATTTGAAATTAAAACTAAACATATTTGACCTTCATATTTCGTTTGCATATCCATGATCCTTTTCTTTAGTCAAAACACAAAAAATGAAATTTGTCTGTAAAATAAAATCGCCTACTTTGATTGTTATTTTCAAACCATAACTTGGATTCTTTATTCAAAATGTATAACGATATCAATTTTTGTAAAATATATAATATTTTACAAAAAGATCCTTAGAGTCGAGCTAAGCAGGTTTGTTGGGAAGGTTGCCGCTAAACCTTGTCTAACCTGAGCTTCAAGTTAGACCGACCATGCCCAAAATTGTTCGGCCTATTTTTCTGCCGCCTTGGCAGGGCCGGAATTCTTGGGCAACCGGCCAACTTTTTCAGCCCTATGACTAGGCAATGTATTTAATTATATATATTTACAAATTAAATCTGAATAATTATTCAATAAACAATATGCTCAAGCATCCGTTTTGAATTACTATCATGCAATTCTGTCGGCTGTTGGAAGAATATGATAGCAGAACCTCAAGACCAAGGCATAATCCGTCTAACGAATAAATCATCTGATGTTAATGTTATGTTATCATAAGTGTTGGTAAAAAAAAAAAAACACAAAAGTACCTCGCGAGCTACAATGTTCCATCTCACATTTTATGCAAATATATGGACCCCGGACCCCGGTCTAGCTGCTTTTATGCATAAAAGAGAAGCTAATAATCATCCACTCACTTTTCCCATATGTCCATCACTGAAGCTGATCTGACACCTGCCAAAGAGATTCATGTAAGATTTGACATATAATGTGAAGTCTTTTTCTTTTTCTGTTTCTTCTTCTTCGTCCTTGTTCTTGTTTTTTTTTTTTGGGAAAAAAACCACTCTCTTTCAATCGACTTAATCTCTCATATTCTATCATAAGTTTCACATCAAAGAGCTCATAAATAAAGTAAAGTTTATAAATTTAAAAAATTTCTTCATCTAACACACTAATCTTTTGGATAAGCTCTTTCTTTAAACATGATGCTCATAATATTAGTGCTTTTATATATTGAGAGGTTGATGTCATGAATAGAGCTACTCACAAAATGTTCTAACTAGCAGAAGACTAAGTAAAGTGCCATCTAGTGGAATCATTAGGATAGTGGCTATGGAACACAATGGCATTAATGTTGTTAGCTTACATCGAGAACTTGACAAATGAAATGCGTTTTATAAATTTAAAAGATTTTCTCACTCAACAAACTAGTCTTTTAAAATGGATTATCTTTTTGGATTCTACTCATAATACTCCTCCATATGATATAGTAAAAAGTAGGGGTGTTCATGGAACAAGATGAGATCAGGATATCCCTATCCTATCCCGTGTTCTATCTTAAAACATGATTGGGACTCAAATTTTGTTCCACATCTTATCTTGTCTCGGTAGGAGTCAGGGTGGAACTAGGACATCCAGATAACCACCTTTACTTGTATTTTCAAATGACTAGTAATACTCAACCAACACGTATAAAGAATTATACTTCTATATATATGATTAATCACTTGTGTGTCAACACATAAATATATAAATGTAAGAACATTAGTGACCCAAATACAAGATCTTCCTTGCACATGTAGGCTATTTGATTGGAGCCTATTATAAACTTAAATTATAATAATCAAGAACAACCAGGCATAAACTTGAAAAATAAGCTCATTGGATTACTTGAATGGCAGCAATCTGGATTTGCTTTTTTAATTCTTCAAATCAATATCAATAATTATGAGAAAGCACCAAGCAAGTTGCTTAGCCAAATAGAGTATCACAAAGCAATGAAAAATTAAATGAAGTAAAAAAATATAAACAATAAAAATAACATAATAATTTATAAATACTAAAAGGAAAATATATGTATATGTGTTTGAATATATATATATATATATATAAAATATTGAGGGGGGATGGGACGTTTTGATGGGTATCTTGAGTCCTGTCTCGTCCCACAAACATCCTGTCCTAATTTCTTTGGGCCTAGACAAACTCATTCAATATGATTAGGATAAGTACGAGTTGACTAAAACAGGTACAACCCTGAGCACCCTTGATAAGAAGGGATCAAGAAAGAACAGTTCATTAATTATTTGCATAATGCGGATCAAGGTAATCGAATGGCATCGAAGATGTTCCTAAACTGTGATATTGAACCATTCCTTTGAGACATTTACCATCAAATTATTTTAAACATCTTGATAACTATTAACAAATTAATGCATCAATTTGATTTTATTGCAAGCTTTGTGTTGACAGATATTATTCACATGAATCAACATCCCCTCATCTCAAATGTTAATTAACTTGATTGCTTATATGTCGTATGGAGATTGAGGAATGAACCACTTGTATTATTCACGTACGGTTGTAAAGTTTGATGGAAATTTTATAATTCACATTAATATTAACATTGACGGTTGTTAGGGATGATGGCAACCCATCAGAATGGCTGCACTAACAATTAAAATATGATAATATTTTGTAACATTTTTGTGCCATAATCGAAGTTTGAAGTATCGAGTTTTTTGTAGCTTAACATGCATTAGTTAGCAAGACGTACATGCGCACCTCGATTAATCATGCATATTAACAAGTCGATATTACGTTTATTATGCTTACTTTTTAAACATAACAAATGTAATATCTTGTATTCGAATTGTTTTCGTTTACATAAAATGAAGTTGTCAACCGACACATTTCAGGTAGAAGTTTCTAATGACATGGGCTATACAATACTTTAAGACATGGTTCAGATTAATTAGATGTTGATGCTGGTAATTACTAAATTCCTTTGATTGTGAGGTCCGTACAACCGCAAAAGAGATAGGCGCGGTGGTAAATCTTACTGTCAGGTAAGGTTCGATAAATCAGAGTGTGTCAGTTTTTTTACATGGATTAATAAATATACTAGTTGAACTTTTTTTTTTTTTGGGTTTTAAAACCATTAGGATTAAAAGTAACAACTACATAAAAATTGACAACATGGATAATTTCCCTGTGAGAGTTCAATTAACGCACAAAACTATGCAAAATGTTCAGAATGTAGCTAGCTATATACATGACCAATTCACATAAGAATAACATGGCTTTTAACTTGCATGGAAAAGATATCAGTGAATGAAGACATGTAATGCCTATTCTTGCCAAGGAACTTACCCCCCTTATTCAAACGCACTCTATACTTCAGCCATGTTTTTTATTACACGTGGATATACAATTACCGCCTCAAATTAGTAAAGTCCAATATCAGTGACCTTCTTCGCAACAAAACATGTATATCAGCAGTTTTCTGGTTCAGATGCTGTGTCTCTGCAAAAGAATCTAGCTACAATTAGTCAATTAGTCATATTCAGACCAATGACAATACGTTAATTTTCAATCAAGAGAGAACCAAATGAATTATATCGATCAGGCATTCCTTTTGGCAAACCAATAAGATGATTACCTGTGTTCTGTAGATAATATTGCTGCAGTAAGCCTCCTTTGCAGTTCAGAATGGTCAGTAGTACTCTCACCAATATCAGAAACCTTCAGGGAAAGTTATAACAAATTTTTAGGACTAATTGACTATATAACTTATAAATACAGTCTTTTTTTGCTCAGTTTATACGAAAAGCTGATGCATATATAATATGCGGTACCTCTAATCGGATTGTGTGAATGAACGTCTCATCCCTTTTGATAGAAGTGCAGCTCACCACATTAAGCCCTTCTTTAATCAAAATACTCAAGAGTGTTGACTGAGTAAATAAGTACTCTCTGAATCTATAACTGCAGTTAATCTCAGCTCCACCCTGGTAAGGATGAATAATAACAGAGATTCCATTTCCATTTTTCATCAACTCATCTCTCTTTGCCATCAATTGCTTGACCTTGTTCTCTAGGTGTTTGATATATTTCACAGCCCCATCAATTTGATCAGATGCTGATCGCTTTCCCTGATGATATCATCAATTGACAATATACTAAAATTCAGAGAAAATTCAATCAAATTAGAGAAGCTCATGAATATTAGATTAGATAGATCAAGAAATTACCCTGATATATTCGAGAGGCAAAGCCAATCTGATGGAGGCGCAAAGCGTGGCCATTTCTTGTCGTCTTTGTCTTTCTGTCTCTCTATGCATCCACTTCTTGTTAGCATCTTCAGCTGTTTTAACTGGAAATTCCTTATTTTGCTGCTGCTTGCCCCTCCCCTTTGGTATAACTTCACTTCCAAAATTAGGTGGAAAGCTTTCGTAAGCCTTCACTTCTGCAGGATCATGAAAGATGTCGTCTTCTGGGATCGTTTGTATTGAGAGAGGAGAAGGGTTCTGAAAGGGAATCATAAAGAACAAATCTTCATCGCCGACTGGATGCAACGGCTTCATCATATTTTGGGGTTTCAAAGATATTCTGGTATTAATTATATGGCTGTTGCTAGCTAGGGTTTAAGACCTCTCTTTTGTCTGATATATATTTGCTAGGATATACCCATATCTCCGATCTGACCTGCCCATATATAACAAAACGATTAATTTGTTTCTTTTTTGGTCTATTTTATTAAACTAATGCTCCGGTGGGGCATGGATGATAATCGCCATGAGCTTATTTTATAATCCGTTATCTTCTTATATTCAGCATAATCGAATTTGGAAAATATAAATTAAATATAATGCATGCTTTCCATTGTATTCCTTCTTTTAGACTAACAGATGATGACTTAGCTTGCAAATAAATTCATACAGCTTTCCATGTACTTATATTTGATGATTGATTATTAAGATTATTTTATATTTTATATATAATAAAGTTTGGTGAGTTAGGTCCCAAAGGTTGATAAAAATATACATTTACATATTATCTATCAACAAAACTTTTCATATCAGTAACAAAATTTAAATCCACTTTCACTTTATATACCTGGTGACTTGCTATACTCTATATTTATGGGAAGCTTATGAATCATGATGCAAATTTAAGCCAAATTCTAGTGAATTTGACTTTTACATTATTGTTAGTTTCTTTTTATATATATAAAATAGTTTAGGTGAGTTGGGCTTTAAAAGCTCACTAAAATTAAAAAATATGCCTTCAAATTCAAAAAACATTTACAAATTTATTTATAAATTGCGTACTACCAAAGTTTTTATATTGATAATAAGAATTAAACTTATAATTTTATAAATTATAGATTAAATTCTTATTAATTAAGACCTTTGTTGGTTTTTATTATTATTTTCTACTGGTAAGTGCTAAACATGTGGATATTATGTGAAACACGTTGTTTACCACTGTAACAATAGCGGCAGTATGTATATAATTGGTCAACTATACCATGCCTGTATTATATATTAATTTTTAAAGCTTCTTGATGGAGAAAGAATCTGGACAAAACAATGAGGAAAATTTAAGTGAAGGATTCATTTTCCCATCAAAGTTGGACTTTTATAACATCTGTCTCCCAATTTGATTTCTCACTAATATTTAATACAGCGGTTCAAATCATTAGGATCCTGTTGTTTAAGGTTAGTAATTTCGCCTGCGCGTCATGAATAGTGGCATAATCATTGAGCATGGTTATATTTTGTATTAAATATATATAGTGGTTAACACGTGCGAATCAATAATAAAAGATTGGAAAAACTAATCATTTAGTTTAAATAGTTTTAACTTAATAATAACTCAATCATCAAATTTGAACTCATTGTAACTTAGTCCTTATAGTTTTTAATTCGATTGTAACTCAATTCCTGAATTTTATTTCTTGCAATTCAATTCCTATAATTTTAATTATTTAAATATTGATCTCTATATTTTAAAAAATAAAATTATAAAGATTAAAAATTTTAAAATTTTGATATTTATATTCTTTATAAACGTTGAAAGGGTTTAGTAATTTAAAATATTAATAATAAATTTTACCTTAATTTTAATCTCTACAGTTTTATTTTTTAAAATATAGGAACTAATATTTTGAATGATTAAAAATATAAGGAGTAAATTATAAAACTCAAAATTTAGAGATTGAATTATAAATGAGTCAAAACTATAAGGATCAAATAATTAATTTTTTTAAAAAGATAACATCCATGTTAGAAATATAATAGAATAAAATCGATAATAAAATGTAATATTGTAACTCAAAATTTTAAAATCTTGTTTGAGTTTATTAGATCTTTTAATATACATATATATATATATATATATTATTTAGTTAAAACTGTATATTATGTATGGCACCTCTCTCTTTTTCTAATGTCAACTCACAATTGAATTTCCATATTAAAAAATATTGTAGAAAATCCTGTTTTTTTGGCATATTTTGGGACAAGATAATGGAAACAAAGGCAATAATTAAAATATCCTCATCTAGGGTAGGATTTGGGAGATGAAGAGCAAAAGCTTCTCAAAATTATTAGACATCCATAATTAGCAAATTTGAATCAGAAATTAATTTAAAAAAGATGAGAACAGGTATTACAAATTTAATTCTTAACATTTTCAAATATATTAACATTAATTATTAATCAAATGATATGTGAGCGCGCGTATACAAGGTATAATTTTATTGAATAGAATAGCTCTGATAGACAAATTCTATAATATTATATGACATCAACCACTAATTTTGTAAATTTGCTATGAATTTGGGAGTTTGAATATCTGCAAAATGTGATTTATAGTATATGAATATTGGCAGCTTTCAAGGAAAGCCAGGAGCTTCAAGACGTGACAATTGGAAATCGACCAATATATTGAGCGGCGGCTTCTAACTATTTTGTACTATTTAAGAATAGTTAATTAGGTTTTAGAAAGAATTTACTCTGCAAGTGTGTGTAATTATATATAGTTATTGAATTCCATGATATATAATGTCAAGCCATGCTTTAACGAAGTAAAAAATTAGATGTTTGCAAATATTATGGGAAGTAATACTTGAACATTGAATGAAAAGTTTATCAATAATATACTTTCATATTTATTAATACTTGAAAATCAGTTTTGAATTCTTTTCTTAGAACCAGAATCTTTCTTCATAATTGTAATTGTAATATAATAAAGGAAATACATAATTTTGAATCTTTGTACTTTGCTTAAGTATTCCTATAAATCCTTGCAGTTCTTTTCAGCATTATAGGCTCTTACACATTTATTTTTCACTACTATAGGTCCCTTCATGAGTGGTTTATAAGAACTTAAAACACTTAAAAATAAAAGTATAAGAACTTAAAACTTTAAAAAAAAGTACAAAAATTTATAGTAAAATTTGAATAAAATGTAGGCATCAATAGTTATGTTTTTCATGTAATAAAAGTCCTTCAAATGGTGTGTTACTCTTGTCACCGGTGTTACCCAAGAAGTGCAGATACATCAGCTGAAACGAGAAACTGAGGAAATAAAAAGGCGTCATTTTAATAATTTAGTGTGCGCAGGCAAAAGTAAGGAGCATATATATAAAATATATAATCTACAAGCAACTCTCTGCCGCCATACTAATATATGTTAATTACAATTGTCCAAGACCTTCCGGCTCTTGATTCACAAGATTCACAAGCTAGCATGCATGAATCAAGACGC
Organism: Prosopis cineraria; assembly: GCF_029017545.1. Classification (NCBI taxonomy): domain Eukaryota; kingdom Viridiplantae; phylum Streptophyta; class Magnoliopsida; order Fabales; family Fabaceae; genus Prosopis; species Prosopis cineraria. The sequence goes on from NW_026555345.1 coordinate 28,340,992, forward strand.
AAATCTGGCTCAAACAATGCAATATTAATCTCTCCGGATCATAATCCCCAACCAAAAAAATTGGAATCAAAACATTGACTGGCGCCCAGGGGTAACAAGTGTCATAGGAAATCATTAGGCATAGAGTAATCATCATCAATATGTTTCACTCAAAAGCGTAATATATTATTTCCTGCAGGTAACCAATATATCATCAGTGCCCCTGCCTACTGCAAGCCATCGGTATGATAAATTAATTATGGCTAATCATGTATGTATCAAGAATTTACTTTGGTTCTTCATGAATTACAATCCAAGAAATTGAAAATGTTTCAGTTCTTTCATATGTCCAAGCAAGTTATTATCATGGCGTGTTGATTAGTTCCAAAAGCATGACAACCAATACACTCACTACAAAAAAAAGCAAATTAGCGACCGTAATTCATCGCTAATTTAGCGATAGACTGTTCTATTATTAAAATTTTATTATTGTTCTGTCGTTAATTCATCAAAAATGATTTATCAAAACAAAATTCTGTTACTAATGATCAGGATATCTTATTTTGATTTAGTGACAGAATTTGTGATGGAAAATTTCGTTATAAAGCTTTCTGTCATAATTCCATCACTAATTCTATCACAAATTATTTTTAATTTAATTTTATTATTTATAATATATTTACATATAATTTATTTAATAATTTATTATTATGCTGTAAATAAATAATTTAAAAATTATAATTTAAAATAATTTATTATTTTAAATTATTTGTATATTATTAATAATAATTTAAATTTTATACTTAATTATTCTTATTTAAAAATAAAATAAAATAAAATAATTCAGAAATAAAAATTTAAAATATTATATATTATATAGATACAAATTATAATATAATATATAATGATAATAAAATATTTTTCAATTTAATATTAAATTTATTATCAAAATTTTTTTAAAAAAATATAATAGAAATAATTATTATATATAAATTAATTTTTTCATACTAATAAATAAATATAATGTTAAAAAATAAGTAAATTTAAATACTATATTTAATAATAATTTACATAATATATTTATTAATATGTATTTGGTTAAGTATTATATATTTAATTTATCAATTAATATTGAAGATTCTTTTCAATTCAACTAACAACAAGGTAGACACAAACACACTAGGGAGTATGAGGTTGCAAGTTCAAACTTAGCCAAAGCACAATTGAAGATATAATATTTAACATGATAGTAACAAATGATGTGGCGGTGATATGGCAGTGAGGTGGAGTACTCACTTCCCGATCTTTTATTTACACCAAAATGCAAAACCATGCTTTTAGTGATGTGTGCATGTATATACTACTTCAGCAAGTTGATGAGTTAGGACTCCCCAAATTAATTTAACTGCTGAGTGAGATGACAGCACAGAACATTCCAGCAAATTAAATTGCAATCAGCATCTATATTTCGTCTCTCTCTCTCTCTCTCTCTCTCTCACACACAACACTAAGTAGGAAAAATAGAAATACCTCCTACTACAATCCATTTTCATTTGCAAGAACTCTGAGCTAAGTTATAACAACTAAGAAATACATATTCCCCTCAGTTTATAACTCATCTTCAAATACAATGCTGCTCCCAGCTGGTCATAAAAACCAATAATTAAATACTCCCTCTTTCATTTATTTGCAATTAAATTCATTTGCCCTTACTTTTTAAGAAAACAGTTGATTTTTACTAAATATTTCACCTATGACTTTGTCGTACAACACTCTTCTTGTCTTAGAAACAGAACCTGGAGTTTCTTTCTTTTTTTAAATGTCACTCCTTTCCATTTGAACAATAGCTTCAACGACTTCCATCTTAAACCAAGTTATAAGTGAAATCTGACATAAAATTGCTCTGCCAACTCAATTATATCAAGAATTGGGTAAATGAATTTAATTACAAACATGTGAAAACTTGGGGCATTTTTGTCAATTTTTCTAACTTAGAAGAGTATTTACAAGTTTCTCATAATTGAAAGGAGTACAAATTTGCATTTCCCCCAAGATATTAATACACAGTGCTAACCACTGCTGTGAATTTGACACACTATATACAAATAAATCCAAAATTTACGAGTTAACAATAACAAACATCTAGTCCGAACTAGCTAACAATCCAGAATTATATTACATATGCAGATCGATCGTGCTCACAAAGCAGAAAAAGCACTCTCAAAGCAAATCCATATCACTCCAACTTACACCTTCACCACAAGATTGCATCATTCAGTTTCTGTTCCAGCCCAGCTATATCAAGGCTTTCCAAGTTATCCACCTGTTCAAGAATTGATCTAGAAATTCATTGAATTTTTAATTTTTACTTTAATTAAATGTCTGGCCAAGAAACCCTACCCTAGTCAAAAATTGCTTATTTGTTAGTACCTCAGACTTAATGGAGTGGTATAGCCTCCCATTCACTTGGGTGGACACACAGCTTACAACATTACATCCTTCTTGCATCAATATTTCCACCAAGAATGACAGTGGAAAACTGTTTTCCTCCAAGCCACTGTCTGCAGAAATTTCGACGCCACCCGGAAAAGGCGAAATGCTTACACATTTGACAGCATTTGAATGGCTTGAGCTTTCATCTATTCCAGCACCGCCAAGCAAACTTGGATTAGCATTTTGTTTGAGCATATCTCTCTTAATTTCGAGTTCTCGGGTTTTCTCCTTCAACTCTTTGATATAACTCGCAGCCTCTCCTATGTGATCGGACACTGAACGCTTTCCCTGTAACCAGATCAAGGAAAAACCTAAATCAGCCCACATAGTTCGGCTTTCTTGTGACCATTTATGAATTGACAGAAGAACATAAAATTAACTAAACGTAAATCTGGAGGAAGAAAATAGAAAGTTCAAATTAAAACACCTTGATGAGCTCAAAAGGCAGCAGAGATCGGAGTGATTCACAAAGGGAGGTCATTTGCAGCCTTCTGTTCCTTTCAGTTTCCCTACGAATGATCTTCTTCTCATCATCATGATTATTGTCGGAAGAAGGCAGTGTAATATGATGCTTCTTCCCTCTGCTCATTGTGGTAGGTTGTGGCAGGATCACTCCCTTCAAGTGATTTGGTGGCCAAGAATCAGATCTCGATGGTCTGCAATATCTTGTTCTGGGACATTAGTGGGTATATAAAATGGAAGACTCCTTGTTTTGGTGGAAAGGAAAGCATTGAACAAAGACTCCAATCTTAGTCTTCGAGTTTTTGCCTAGTCCCTTCCCTTTCTATATAGCATACAATTTCTCTTTTTTTCCTCTTCCGTACTTCTTTTGCTGCAGTAGAAAATAACAATAAAATATTTAGAATAAGGTTAATTATTAGAGCTTAACAAACTTTTATAGCATATATATATATATGTATCAAACAGAGTATAAAAGAATAGAAGAGAGCTCTAAATAGGGAAGAGGTGGACCAGAGAAAGATGTTATAGGATCTGTTTTTCACGAGAAGGCGTGGAGAGAGAAAGATATCGAGAGAGGCTAACGGTAACAACATGGGAATGAATATGTTGTTAGGAACAAAATGTTGGAAGAGTGGAAAATGTTAAAGTTGCAATTATGCACGTTCACTTTTTGGTGGACCCCATTTGTCGGCAGGGCTGGGCCCGCCTGAAGTTACCCATTCCAAACCATAACTTCTGGAAAAAATCACACTTGGAAGCCCTAGGTCTTAAAATGGTGATTGTAATTGTTTTTAAAATAGTAAAATCATTATCAATTTTTTTCTTTTAAAAAAACTTTATTAAATTTGATAAAATTTAAATTCTAAATGCTTAAATGTTTTTCAAAACTTAAATTAAACAACTACTTGTGAGTCCTCATCAATTAAACCTTTTTAAGGGTTTGGTTTTAGTTGCCATTTCCCCCAACCTATCCTCCATGCCCTGGACAATAATAGAGAGGACTAGAGTATGATACAGAAGGGCATCATCTACCTCGGCTGTTGCTAATCGTCGATCACTCTAGTTATGATTGGGGAGCGTTCATATTTGTGTTGATGATATCGATTAATTGAGTTTTTTATAAAGTAAATTTTCTCATGTTTATTGAATATACATTGTATACTTTGATATAAAACATTGAGAGATATCTCGTTTAAAACATGATAATACTTTTCTTTATTGGTTTCAGGTATTATTTTATTGTTTATCGATATTCTTTTATTAACATGTTTGAAATATGATTGCATTAAATATGATAATACTTGAATCAAATAGAAAAGGCTTGATGTCTTTTACATGGTCTTATATATTTAAGTCTTGTGTGGCTCAAAAAACAAAAGTTATTTAAGTTGTGTATACAAAACAAAGACTGAGAGAACTATTGGAATCTTGATTATTTAATAGTATATCAAATTTTAAAACCAAAAAATTTAACTAACAACCGTTGATATTGGGATACTAATATTTAATTTGATTTTCCCTTTTTTGTCAAAAAATAAGACATCGTACTTGTTTAATTGTAATACTATAGGATAATTATATATATATATATGAATATATATATATATATATATACATATATAAGAAAAGGCTCAAAAAAGGTAAATTACACAGTTACATGACTATATGTCACATTACTTCAATAGTATTACTTTCTTTTTAAATAATACTCTAAGAACCAAATAAAAAATCAAGGTAAACTTAAATCGATGAAAATCGAATTTAATGGATCAAATCAACAAACAAGACAAATTTAAAGAATTAAAAGTTAGTTACATTATTTCTTTTAAAAATTAACTTATTTAAATCACATTAATCAGAATAATTTTTTATTTTTTATTTTGGTCTGCCAGCATTTTGAACCTTGCTCAAATGTTTCAGTGTTAAGCAATGAACTAGAGAGACATAATTGAGCTGCCGAGCTAGTTAATCACAATAATTATTTATCAATCAATTCATCACATATAACTTGTCAAAATTATGCTCATTAAATTTCGTCAGCATTGACCAACCTTGGTGAAATCGATTGAAACATCGTAAATCAATTTCGTATCATAATATAAAATGTTGCATGTACTTTTTCTTGCATAAATATGAAAATTTGGGACATCGTATGCATTGTTAATATTAATTACTTATGATAAAATTGATAAATTAAAGCAACACGGAAGCGACATTAATAAAGAGGTTTTAGTGCTGTAGCTCACACTAGGAAGAGTGGAAGACCTTTTAAAAAGTATAAATTTCACATATTTTGAGAAGATATACTATGTTATATTAGGCAATATAATATAATAAAATATACTAAATCATGTTGACGTGAATAGTAAAATTTCTCATTTTTTTAACTAAATGAACTATAGAATTTATTAAAGTAAAAAATATAGAAAAAGAAATATTCAAGCATATACATTCTTTTTCATTAAATAACAAACTAAAATTTATTTGTCAAGTAAAAAAATATTTAAGTTTTGCGAGACAATACCATAAATGGAGAAACCTTGAAGATTCAGCACCTTTATATCTTCGATGAGTCTTCAAGCTGAAACTAGTTTCCGTATCCTGCACCATTGAATTATGCATTTTACTTTATCTCTTCAACTCTTCTTATATATGAACGAGAACGAGCTATGATATGATAACATCATAACAAATAGACTATTAATTCATATTATATTTGGGGTTTTTTAATTGTTAAACACATAAATATAACAGAAGCTAGTGCCCAAAAATGCTTTGAATAATCCCACATCTTTTCAGATGAGGAATACTTAAGGAAAATTAGTTTATTCTGTTAGGGAGTTTGTTAAGTAGTTAGTTTTCTGTTTTTCAGTCTTATATCAATGAGATTACGCTATATTATTATTTGTTTTGGCGCCAAAACCATTAGGCTATATTTTTTCCAATACAAAGGAAGGCAAAGCCTTAACAAGGGAAAGGAAAGCAGGTCAGCCCCAAGTGGCATGATGATGATATACTCTTCTATAATCATATATAATGTGCTTCATTCGCCAGTCAATCAGTATTTGTTAACTTCTTTGTTGATCGATTATGACATATTCAATTATTCATGGATGTATAAATGCATGAACTAGCTATTTACACTCCAAACGGCCAAACCTATAACTCTCTGTTACTTCCTTTTTTAATTTGTTTTAACTTGCAAGAAAATCGTTAATTCATTTTATAGCTACATATCCAGACTATATAGAATATAATCCCTATAACCTAGAACTTCATGTTTTCAACTGATGGAAGGCAAACTAGTCACAAAACTAGACTAATGCCTTTGCTCACAAATTTAACCTTCTTGATTATGTTTTCTCTGCTCCTCAGTTCAAAGATACAGAAGATGAAGGAAAATTTTAACACTTAGAAAGAAGAGTTATTACTTGAAGGAATTGATTCTGCTAGTTTCCTTTGTAATTAATGCAGAGGGTTCGATCCCAATTAGATCAGAAACCTGCAAATTAATGCTAGAAATTAAGCAAAAGAATAATATGATAAGTTTTGGAAGCAAAAATTCTTCAGTACACCAGATCATAGTATCCTTAATTTTCTCTGAAGAAACATACACAGAAAAGTAAAATATTACGCACCTCAGTGTGGATGATGTAGATCTGCCTTCCTTCTACTTTTGTGCAAACACAATTAAGAACTCTTAAGCCCTCTTTGAATAGTAAATCCAGCAGTTTTGATAGAGGAAACATTTGAGCTGTGCCGAAAACAACCTCAACCCCAGCCAAACTTCGAGTAACAGTAATAACATTCGTTGGTGGGTCAGTTGTGGCTTTGGTTAAGGTTGAAATCTCAGGGTTATCAACATTCATGCTGTACATCATCCTTAGCTTGTTCCCCTTACCACTCAGTTCCTCGATCCTATTTTGTAGTTGTTTGATGTATTTGGCAGCCTCATTTAAGTGATCTGATATCGATCGCCTCCCCTAATCAAATCAAGCCCATCATCTTCAATACGATATGATAAATCAGCAGCAATGCATGATATCCTTATGAATCATGCTTTAATTACTTTTAGGGGATGAATTAACTAAAATTCTAAATGGAACAAGATAATATATATAGAAGAGAATTCAACCCTAACATACATGATCCAGGGTGGGCTACAAATCATGGCTTCTTAATTGTTCAATTCTTTCTTTTTTCCTTTTTCCTAATAACATATGTAATCCTAATTGATAAAACAACTATTTTTACGGTGCTATTTTCTTGGCTAAGAAAGATGAGCTTCTAAGTACAACTTAAGAAAAAGAATGCCTTGATGTAATCGAGAGGGAGCAAGGATCTGAGAGAAGCAGAAAGATCCGCCATTTCTTGCCTCCTCTGTCTTTCTGTGTACCTTCGGATCAGCTTCTTTTGAACATCGTCGTTATCTTCTTGCAGACCAGGTGGGTTATGCCGCCGACTCCTTGTCTGTTTGTTGTGAAACATAAGATCGATCTTTGGGGAATTTGGTTGGTTACAGATGGGAATTATATCATTAAGATTAGGGTTAACCGATCGAGTCTGAAAGATCACTTCATCATGATTGGGTTGTTAGGAAAGCAAAACCAAATTAATCTTTGATGATCAGTGGAGAGCAAAGAGAGAAATAATGATCGTTAGGGTTAGGCCCATAATGGGACAAAAGGCGGCTATAACCAAGATCTTCCGCATCCCCCAACATGCGATGAGTGATAAACTCACCTGCCATAAAAGTTTTCTACTCATCTGCCATGTAATTTTTCTTTTGATAACTATTATTTAGTACCTTTTTATCAGAAATATAATTACGCATTGGCTTATGTATTTATTGAAGATTTTCTTTTCTACCCTCATAATTAAGTTAGCATGACATTAACTATACAGCTACCATGTCAAACAATCAATACGAGATGACAAATAATATTATACCTTTTTTTTTGTTGCTCAAGATATTCTCACAGTCGGTAGCGATGAGATTAATCTCTCGAGAAATTTAAGTGTCATTTAAAGAGTTATCTTCTCTCAAGTAATATTTGTTCATACACACATCCAATAATCAAATTTTAGAATTATACTTAAAGAGCCCGGACTACTACCATTTGTGGTACATCCACTAGGTAATATTTGTTATACTTTTGAGACTGCAAAGCATATATTTTAAAAGCCTAGTTAACAACTAAATAATTTAATTGCTTTTCTCTTCACGCAAGGAATTAATAAGCATGCAAAACAAGGATTTATTCAATAAACGTGTCATCCTTCTAGAATCCAATAATGTTTCTAAAATTTTGGTTTCAAATGTTGTAAAAAAAAAAAAAGTTGCTTTCACATCACCTAGCGAAGAAATTAGATGATGCTTTATTCCAGGTAACTTTTTCGTCCTATATGATAACTTCAACAATAAGTGAACATTACTAAATACTTTTTTTGTTACTAACTAGATACTTTTTCAAGAGCGTTAAACATGGGAGTGGGGTTCATTACTAAATATTAAACTAATAAGGGTGATTAATTACTAAAGGAAAAATTTTGACTGCAAAACTTTTTCGCCAAAATTAATCATTGAACGATTCTTTCAAAACCAAGAGCAAATTGCATGTTCTAGAAAGCATCCGGAAATTATATCATCAATTGTTGGAGGAGGCGATAAGCAAAGAGGGAGAATGCACCAAACCCTAGCTATAATATGTAAAGAGAATTTCTCCATGGAATAATTCGTACACTTTGCCATTATAGTGGAGTGGAAAATTTTAAACAAAAACACAAAAAACCAGTTTAGAAAGTTATGGGAAAAGTTTACACGATAGAGAATAAAGAAAAGTTATATAATAAAAAGAAAACACCTAAGTCATGAACTAGCTATGAAGGTGCCTGTGAATTTAAATACGACCTCACAGAACTGACCCTCGGCAGCTTATTTAATGAAGGTTGGGATCATGTCGTTGTCATACTGAATTATAAATAATATTGATAAACATTTCATATAAAAAAGTTCACTGGGTCCCGTGGTCCTCAATCCTCTAACTTTAAAATCATAATATAATTGAACTGATATGACCCAGATATTGAAAGCAACGCACCCCTCATGAGTACTTGATATATGAGCAAATAGTTGAGCATTAATCGATGCATTAAAAAGTATAAAATCAGGCGCTCCCCTTCTATAATTATATTCAAAAGGAGATTACAGGAGGATTTGCTCAGACTAAAGAATTAAAAATATGTCATTAGTTAATTTTTAATTAGAAGTGGAAATTTTTTGTTATCTCTTTCTATACTAACGCATTATGCTGAGAGCTTTATACGATTCCCAGCTGGCAAAAACATCAAGCACTTCATGTCTGGAACAAATCGGTTTCAATTTTTGGCAAACTTAATTAAGAATTCAATCATTTGATTAAAAAAATACATTGCTAGCTAGTTTTTTCTTCAACAACTTATTTTTATTTTTGTTTAATCAAATTTCTTGGGTGACATTCCTCACCAAGAAGTTGTTTAAAACATCATCCAAATCCACACACAACTAAATACTTTGACCTGATAAGCAGACAAAAATATTAATATTAATTGTTGTTAAACTTGTAATTAAAATGAAGTTGGAGATGCCTTTCGTTAATGTTGTACTCAAGAGGCCAGCATAACGAATTCCTGTAGGATTTGTGTCGTTAGTTGGTGTGAAAGAAATCTCCAAAGACAACTCATTGCTTTGGTGTAAAGGTTTTTATAATTAGATTGATCCATTGCATTATTTGCTGTCTTGCATGTGGTACCAACACCAAGAAAAGATAAGGAAGCAATTGAGTGGATATGTTTGGTAGGGTTTGTGGATGAAAGTCCTAATAATTAGAGACAGTACTGATTCCAATCTCAATAAACCGTAGTACTTGGATGGAGTTTCAATTGTTGGTAGTGGACATGAGATACGAATCCTGATTTATCCTCTTAAATAAATATAAAGGTGAATGTAGAGTACTAATATGTAATGTCTGTAATCAGGGCTATTCCAGCCACACAAACTTGTGCCAAATAGACCGTGATATTTCAAAAATAATAAAAATGTATATTTCCTTAATTAAAAGAAGCAAGCAAGGTTGTTAAATTCACAAGTTTAAATAAACTTATAACGGGAATGTAAACTCGTATCATAAATTCGGATCTTAAACTCATAAAAGTTTACTTCTATTAACAAATACTTATTAAAATATAATTGTAATTTAGTCTAAATATAGTAAAAATATAAATCATTGAAACTAAACCCATCTACATTGATAAATTATTATATACAAGACATAAAAATTTTAAAATAGGGGAACTTATTTTTAATATTTTTGTTTTCTTTTTTCAATTAATATTAGTTTTTGCATTTCAAGTTTTTTTTTTGAACTAGGTTTTATAACTTCTATAAACTGAATTCTTTATAGTATATACTTAACTCACTCAACTCAAAAAAAAATGATGAGCTTAACAAGTTTCATCAAGCTTACATGTAGTTCGAGTTTATGAATTAGTGGACACGATTTTATAAATTAGAAATATAAAACTGTAAATTCAAAGGTAAACTTACAAATTTAACTAAGTTTATATCTAGTTCAAGTTTATAAGTGAGTTGACATGATTTTGTAAGTTGGAAATGTAAAAATGTTAAACTCATAGAGTTAACTCGAGAGTTTGACAACTATGGATGCAAGTGTAGAATGCTTTGATGTTACTAGCCAACAAAATAATACTTTGTTATTTGAAATATGTATATATTAAGATTGAAAACAAGTTACATTTATTGTAAAAGTGTGTGATAAAAAATAAAAAAAGCAATGAAAACAAAAAAATACAATCAATTAAAAAATATTATTATTTTATTGTTTATGATTAACAAATTTTATTCAAGAATAACATTTATGTAAATGAAAATAAAAATATCGATTATCAGAAATCGAATATACATTTAAGAAAAAGCAAATTAGAAAGTTTAATAATATATTCTCTTACGAGAGCCACAAATAAATCATTAGCACTATTGTAGTTATTTTTTATATTTTGATTTGACTAGGTATGTATGTGGAATTATTATAGTTATATACATTGTAGATATAATACCAAAAAAAATCCTTAATTCAATTAAAAAGGAGAAATAATTTATCATTTTGAATTTTGAAAATGCTTGTTAAAGATCCTTCAAATCTTTTGGTTGTTATCGCTCCCTCGCTCCTCCTCCAACCTAAAATGTAGTAGTAATAGATAAGATGAGACAATTATAAAAAATTTATTATCAGAGGTAGTTGCAACTGTTCGATCACATCATATTATGAACACAGTTACACAGCCATCTGCTTTTGATATAAACACTGAAATTGTTTATTTTTATTTTATATTCACACTAATTTACTTGAACGTATATCCGGATGGAAACATCCTCATCTTAGCTTCAATTATTGCAGTTGAAATGTTGAATTTTTTTTCCCTTAATAAGCATCAATTATATTTTTGAATGGTTGAATTATACTAGTCAATAGTTGTCTTCATTTATTTTTTGCCATTTGTCCAGTGTCAATATATACGGACTTATACAGGTCAAATATAACTTGAAATGTTTTGAACGAATGACATGCTCTAATTGGCCTCGTCTAAATAATTAAGTTGAAATTAATCTAATCATCGATCATGAGCTGAGCCATTGCTATATTATCGTGCATATTTTTTTGTAAGTATAAGGAGTAGCGTTTATCAACAGCAAACAATATATATTATCCCCAAAAATCATGCATATTTTGTCCTATATGAACTGCACTATAAGGACTCTATTGATCTCGATCTGAAACACATATGGCTGTTAATTTGGGTTCGCCTTGAAGGCAGAAACAAAATAAAATAAAATCATGATTTTTTAAAATGAGAAATGTCATATATGTGGCTTAGATGAAAATTACTACAACAACATTAACATCAACAATAAGTTGTGTCCCACTAACTAGAATTAGTATTTAGATTGCACAATATCATCGTGTTCTATCATAAAAGTTAATACTAAAAAAATAGTGATTGTTGAAGTTATATTGTTTTTACTAGCATTGAAAACTATTATTCATTTGATAGAGTAAGATTCCTTTTTCCTAATGCATACCGTTCTGAGCCTTCAAGGACACAATCTTAGGGACCTTTACATTTCACCAACCCCAATTGTTGACCTAATAAAGCATTCCAATTCTAGTGAGACAAGTATTGATAACAAACATGAATTATATATACTAATTACAAGTGATAATATATAGTAAAATACATCTTGACAGTGATTAACATAATGAAATCATTTTCTTATTAGTTAATAGATTATTAATAATCATATATACTGTTTTCAGGATTAGCGAATGAGGAAAAATTTCCATTGTCTATGCTTCAATATGTTGATCATTTTTTTTTTTTGAACAACAGGGAATATGTTGATCATTTACTATATGAAAAAAATTGATCATTTACTGTTCTTACATCTTGTTGCTCACAAATTTTCTATAGATTAGCCATATGTGTAACGCAATAAAGAAAATCGAAACATGGGAAATCCTATAATTTAAAACATGACCAACTATTTGTTTTTATCTTGGCCATTATAGTCTCCCTTATAAAATTGTTTTATGAGGATTCGTTCACATCTCTCTGACATCTTTTTCCACCAAACTTTACTATTTTAATAGCCAATATATAATTAAACTGCTTTTAAGTCTAGACTTTAATTTGCACATGCGTATATACCAAAATCATATAAATTAGGCAAAGATCATATTAAAACACGTGTGTGATGCTTCTAATAATTTATTATAACTCATAAATGATTCAGTCAGCTACCGGAAGTTGCAATTTCCAAATAATAAACATAAAAAATGGTTGCCACTATAGTAGCATTCATATGCCTTAATTGTAAGTTTCTTTTTTTTTTTAAGGTTAATTGATGTGCCTTTGTCAGTCTCTAGCGCCCAATACCTGGGATTCCAACCATTGTTTATTTTCCATTGTTTAGTTAAGTCAATAGCTTGTGGGTATAGTAATGCATCAATGATAGAGTGAGAAGATAAAAAGATGTATAATATATATATATATATAGATATATTCATAAGACCACGTGACATCAATTGCTTGAACACATTTTAATTTTTTATTAATTACTACATTGATCGTTTCAATGATGGTGAAAACCCATGATTATTACAATTGGTCGATTTTTCCAGGATAGTGACTTCGAAGGGGGTGAATTGTACCGTGGCCGGTAAAAAGGCGCTGAATGAGCCACAATTTTTGACCCATCCGTAGCCCAATTAGTTTTGCAACTATGTAAATTAAATATTTTTTAATAAACAATTATCAAGTATTTTAAGGTAACACTCCAATATTAATTCCCATAATCAATTCATTGTCTCTAAGGAGAATATTAATGAGAGGAAGCTGCTAAGCTGTTTTCATAATAAGAATCATTATGTTACTGAACATATAAAGAAGAAACAATTGTGGTTGAGTGTCGAAATACAATTTTTTATATCACAGGGAAATCTTCACGTGGATACTGTCGATGTTTTCTATTACTCATATAAGCTTTTTGCGACCAGGAATCTGGTCCATACATCGTTTTTGGAAGAAAAAAACCCAGATCGATTATGATTATCATGTCGTAGATGATCTTTCATCGAAACAGAAAAGAACAGGTGAATAAAACCAGAAAATTCAGAAGAAAGATTTTAAATAAACGTTAAATATACCTTCATACTTCTCTCTACTTGAATCATTGCCACATTCGCCAGTTCTTGTATGATCTAATTAACTTATTCATTTAAAGCAAATTTAGCCCAAGTTTTTATCAATAACCAAACTAGTTTTACGCTCTTCAGAGACCGAGCATCAAAGTTTTAAGCTTTGCTCCTTCAACTTACCTTGTTTAATGTATTTTCCTTTAATTTTATTTATAAGTTAATTTCAATATGTTTTATTAAAATAAAAAAAACCTTAAACCTCATTAAATTTATCTTAAAATTTAATAAATTTTTACCTTTACCTCTAATAAATGTTATTAAATTTTATTACTAATATTTTTATTTAAAATATTTAATAAGGCAAAAATGTAAAGAGGAACTTTAGAAATTGATAATTGTCTTATAAATAGAATCAAAAAATTTTTCTTTCTACTTTATAAATAAAATCAAAGAAGTATCGATCAAGCTTGAATATTTAACAGACAGTCGAGTTACGTTCAAAATTTTGACGAGTTGGATTTAATTTAATAGTCTGTAAATTGTTCGATTCATTTGCACCTTCGAAGTAAATCGCCGCCCCCCCCTCACCCCCCCCCCCCCAAAAAAAAAAAGCTAATAGCTAAATGGGACAGCGTATGACGTCTCTGGCTGCTGAATAATTGACGCAAATAGAACTTGTTTCCAAGTTGTTCGTAACGTCTTTAAATATTATAGATATTGTAATTCAATTCCTCATATTGAGAAAACTATAATTACTCTAAAGTAGAGCCTAATTATTTGTTCCAAAAACAAAACGCTTAATAAAATGTGTATTACACTTTAAACTTATTAAATTAGTATAAAAAATGAAATTGATAATATATCAGACACATTAAAATCCAAAAATTATACGATTCTGACAGACATACAGGCTGGAGATTTTTTAACTCAAGTGAGAGAGAAATTAAAAACAGAAAATAATGGAGATGTAAAATACATGTCCATCCATATTTCTTAAATACATACATCTTACTTGACAAATTACATGGCTTTTAGATGTCAATACTCACTTATAAGTAACTATTTCACTTTTTCTCCAGCAAAATCCATAAAGAAAAAAGGGTCCAATTACTTAAGAAACACTTAAATAGAGTGCTGATCCACATGATCTGTATGCAAATTAATGGGTGTAGTGATCAACAAAGCTTTTATATATATATATATATATATAATACGTCTAATACCCCCAACTAGGTCAGTTATCATATAAAATCACTTTGCAGGGAGGAATCTTGAAGGTCTCTAAGAGAGATAGCAAAGCCCAAAAAATCTGTGCTTCCTGTTGCCTCCATAACCAAAGTTTGAGGACTTTTGAGTACTCATTGGAAGAGAACAGTATGTTTCCTTCACAACGAGGCGATGAGATGGTCATCGAATTTTCTAGTTGTCCCCACCATCAACAACAGAAAATGTCAGAGGATCTCATTCTGGACGACTATGCTCATACTTCTCTGGATTTCCTCGATTTTTCTCATAAAAAATTACAAGGTCGTACCGACAAGCCGAAGAAACTACTTTACGAGTCGTCTGATGATAAGATTAATTACCATTATCGAAATTCTGAAAACGACTACAAGAAGAAGAACGAGAGGCTGGTTCACAGGGAGATTGAGAGGCAAAGAAGGCAAGAAATGGCTACCCTCCATGCCTCTCTTAGATCTCTTCTCCCACTTGAGTTCATCAAGGTAAAGTACCTAAATTCCTATTTCTTTTTCTTCTATGTGTATACGAACTCTGTAACTCTTGCTAAATTTTCCTCCAATCGGATTTTTGAGATCTGAGCCAAAATCCTCTTTCTCAAACGACAACCCACCCCCTTCTCTCTCTTTGTTTAACCTTGGCTTCGGCTTTAATTTGTTCTAATTAACCCGAATTTTCAGTCTTGGAGATAATTACAGTACTGAGCGAAAACTTTCTGGCAGTGTCTCTTTTTTAAGAAAAAGATTACATATTGTAGTGTCTCTTTTACTAAAATTAACTTTAGGGTTTTTGTTGTGGTGGGGCTTTTAGGGAAAGCGTTCGATATCAGACCACATGAATGAGGCGAAGAACTACATAAAGCACCTGCAGAAGAAAATCAAAGAACTGAGCGCCAAGAGAGATGAACTGAAGAGACTATCGAAGAATTCTTCAAATCCAGAAACACTCGAGTGCGAAGAGTACACGTGTAGCGGTTTTTTCAGTATTCACGAGATTAATACTAATGGTGGTGTGGGAATAGAAGTTTCTAGTTCCTTCGGAGAGGAAAGGCTTTCCCTTTCAAAAGTGCTTAAACTGGTGCTTGACGAAGGACTTGGAGTTGTTAATTGTGTTTCCACCGAAGTCAATGGCAGATTACTTCACAGTGTTCAGTGTGAGGTATGGGATTATATTTCTCTTTTTCATCATGTTTTGATCTTTGCTAGCTGTAATATATTCTTCTTTCTTCAATTATTTTACTTGATTCGCAGGTTAACAGTTCCGACCGCGTAGACTTACCCGCGCTGAGGAGGAAAATTGTCAATCTAGTCCCATCATTTAAATGTCGTGATTAATTATGCTTACATTAAAATTAACTTGGGTATTGACAAGAAACGCATGACCATTTTTCTTTTCTAACAGGTTAATTAGTTAGTACTTTTTATGTTTGGATGAGTTTGCTTTAATGTTTCACGTCACCTTGTCTTTGTTTCAGATCCTTCCTTTTCTGAACAATATGAAGGAAATAAGAGGAAAGCATTTCATTTACTAAAAGCCTTACCCTCTCTGCACTTTTTCTTGGACAGATATTGGCGATTGAATTTATGTCTTTGCTGTTGATACTTAAATTAATCTGTGCATTTATGTGTGCTTTTATAACATCATATATCGTTGTATATAGTTACATATAAAACTACGTGTTGTTAACTAACTGTAATATCATACGCATGGATATAAATTTTGCAGATTTTGTGGATGTCTTTAGATGATTTTCTTCACACTTAATTATATGTTTGAATCAGTTCATGAAATATATGTTATTGTTAAAGCTTCTCTGTTATAAAGTTCGACAAATTGGAATCTGAATGTCGGTTAAAATTTTGCATAAAAAAGGTACTTCGTGTGCGTGTGCGCGTGTGTGTGGCATGATAAAGCCACATCAAACTCATGTGTTCGATTATGATATCTACACTTTTTTTTTTAAATACTTTTTTTGTTAGTTCTGACTCTGCACACAATCTTATGTGAGTATTAAGTATTTCTCTCAAGTTGGAGCTCAGCTTACCAGTAATTGTTGAACCTATTTTTTTCCAAGCTTAATTATGATGATTCCTGAAAACTTTGAATAACCAATGTGAAAGAAAAGTTTCATATCGCTTGCGGTTCAAAATGATGAGGACATTGTTTTCTGTGAGGAATTAATTAAACTATCATTAAAAAAAATCCTCCTATGCGTTTCCATCAATTAATTATTTGAAAATATGAGCACCATGAGGGGAAGGAAGCAGCCAAAATGTTCTTTCTAGTACAACAAGAATTCTACTAGTTCTGCATGCATGCTCATCTAAGCCTATAATGTACAACACTGATCATGCAGTTTTAGAGATATACAACTGATTGTCTCCTGAAGATTTAAGGAAATCATTGAAAAGAATGATGGTATACTGTGTGTGTGGATGCTGACTGGCAATGATTGAGTTGCCCACATATGGTATTCTGTGACCTGTGTAATCTGATATGGTGCATGTGCTGTTTGATACTTTGTGCATTATTATTCTCTGGTTCGTCAACAAGTGGCCTTCACATGCATATGTTGTATTGTTAATTAGCTGTCAGTTTTAGTATCCCCTTCCTGTACATACCTGCTCATGTTATATTAGAGATTCTCCATTATTCTCAAACAGCTAGCCTCTGGTGGCTACTTAATTATAGCTTGCTTTCTCAAAGTATGTACTTGTGAGAAAATTAGTGGGAAGATACTCCTTTTGATGCTAATTATGGAGGATAGTTAGTTAATTTCACGGTTCTTAAGGAAATGCGACATTTCAATTTTATCCTAGATGCTTCTTTTCATGATATACTCTTCCTAGGTACTCTTACATCTTACCAATCTATATTGAGTTGGAGTGCATGTAGCTATATCTGTTTAATCTAGCTCCTCCTTCAATTTATTCCTTTGAAATGAGAGAGATTTTTCAAATGTCATTGCACATGCATGTGTGTTAAGCCAATTAACTTACAATCAAATTCATGTAATGTAATCAAGTTTTCAGTTATCTATGGTGGTTAACTGGACCTTGAATTTGACGTGCGAAATATGAATTTTGCCGCCACGTAAAAAGAGTTTAAAAGAATACTACATTATTTTTTCCCTCAGACTAAAATGTAGTAGATCTCACGTGTTACGTTAGCAACGTTCAAAACGTAAGGTTACTATTGTGGGATATATTTTGATAGACTCTTAGGCCTTCTACAGGTTGAGAGAAGGAGAGAACAAATATTGAAACCCGAGAGGTCCTTACTCAACCAAACATGATTTCGACGTTATTTTAGTTTTTTTTTTTTGGGTAATAGACGTTATTTAATTAAAGATAGTAAAACGAACCTGAACCTTTTTTTTTTTGGCCTGAAATACTCAATGCCATTACTAATTGCCAGTAAAACAGATTTAAAAAAAAAAAATCTGTCCAAGAAAGAAGACGCAAGCAAACCAGCAAATCTGCCAAACAGAAAACAAAAGAAGCCAAGATATCAGTTAAAACCCCAACATATTAACCAATACCCTCCCTATCCCGCGCAAGCGCAACAATGAGCCTCAATCAACATGCCTGCTAGAGAAGGAGACAGTTATACGAACTCGAGTAATATGCGAAAGAATTATCAATCATTTTTAGTTGGCTGGTGATGTGATTAAAGCCTAAAATATAGTTAATGAGCTAGTACTTGAGATGACACTGATTAATTAAATCGACATGCATTTTGTGTCAAGGATTCAAATTTATATTCTTAATGAAAAAATATTAAAGATTCAGGCGCGTCACAGTCAAAGGGTAGCCAGCTAGCCAACCAATTAAAACAGATGTTAAAAAGCTTTGGCTCATTCAAAGTAGCAGCAGTATGACACTGAATTCTACCTGAGTCCATCAAAGTTGGGCCGGGCTTTGATGGGCCGAGCCAACTTGTATGTCTGTAAACAATGGATGCCACGTGGCATTATAAGGAAAGCCTGTATTCAAACTCAGGCTTGGAAACTAGCGACTTCCCGTTTGATTGCCAGAGTATAATGAATTAGAAAAAATAAAAATAAAAATAAATTAAATTATCTAGTCTCTCATGTCAATAATAAAAAAAAAATCAATTCCACGCATTTTAAATATGAAAGTCACTTTATCCACCACAAATTTTAAAAATCATATCTCACAATTTTATGAATTAAATTACTCATTTTTTTTATGAATATAATTGACTTATATCTATTTTCTATATCTTAATTATTGTATTTTTATCTTTATTTTTTTAATATATTTCATTATATTCTTCTTCACAAGTAAATGGGACCAAAGAATTGAAAGAATCTTTAAATTTGGGACAATTAATTGATATCAATATCAATAATAAATCTATAAACAATTTAAAATTTAAGTGGGCAATGTGTGTTTACATAAAGGTTAAGACTTAAGATAGATAAGCCGCACTATTCATAATTTGTCAAGCATCACAATCATGAATTACCTACATTGTTTTGCTTTATATCAAATTATTGATTATTCGTAGCAAATTAAATTATGAATATCGTGCTTTATTTTTTAAAATGGTAGTATCACATCCACAGAAATGTTTCAAATTTAAAAAATTTAAAAACATTTCTATCTTCAGTAAATGCACATCACGTGGCTTGGTGAGTGTTCATGGCTTTTATATATGCAACTGTATGGAAGAGTTTAGATTGATATCACGGCTACCACCTCGGGGGATTGCACATTAATTGGGAGTAAAATCTCGTCTCAATTTTGAACCAAGTGCAACCAACTTCAGCACCCCTTGTGACATGTCACATTCACATATCAAAGTGTATAAATTTTTTTTCGTATTTACTCCCTCCATCTCTATTTATTAGATAGAGATATAATATAGTTTTTTTGTCATATCTATATTAACTCTTGATCACAAATTTGTCCCTCTATTTTAAAATATTGATGAAAGAAATGCATTATTAAATTATGTATAAGTAAAAAAAAAAAAAAGCAACCGAGGACCTCAGTAATAAATTAATATCAAAAGATGATTAATTGACTTCAAAATTACAATGCAATTCCTTGATCCTTGACCAAGATTAATTTGTTGCTCAAAAGACCAAACTACCCTCAAATATAAAAACAAAATAAAAAAAAGAAACCCTCATTTTTGCCAATGCTGGTTGCCAAACAACCACCAAACCCCTGCCGATGATGAGGTCACAAGAACCCTTGCTGCTAGCAGGGTTGTTGGAGCTCTAGCGCCAATGACATTTTTATTCAAGAAATTATTGATTTAGGTGGTCAAGAGAGGGTTTAATCCTATGACCCTTGGTCACTTAAAAAGCTTGGTGGCCACCAAGCCCTTTAATTATATATAATAAAAAAATAAGTAATAAACTAAGTTTCTAACTACTTTCATGTTATAACATAATGATTTATTGTTAATTTCTAAATGAAATTTATTATTTTACAAATGTTACTTGTTAATTTGACATGAACAATTTCAAATTAAGAGTTTTAAAACTTCATATATTTTATTTGTTAAAATTTTGAATGTATTATTGTTAATCACAAATAGGTTGTTGTCAAAACCTAAACGGATACTTATTAATAAAGGACTAACACATACAATTAAGCTTATCCTATCAATTTTTTAACTTGTTAAAACCATAATAGATTATTGTTAATTTTGAATGAATTATTGTAAAAACCTAAATGTACACTTGTTGATGAAGGACTAACAAATAAAATTAAGCCTATCTTATCCATTTTTCTAGCTAGTTAGTGCTCGAATGGACTGTTATTAATTTAAAATGAATTATTATCAAAATCTAAATAGATACTTATAATTGATGATTAAAAGCACAGGTCTAATAGGCTGTTGCTTTTCTAGCTTATTACATCTCGAATAGACTGTTGTTAATTTAAAATAAGTTATTGTTAAAATCTAAATGGATACTTATTGACGAAAGACTAATACATACAATTATGCTCATCCTATATGTTTTTCTAGCTTGTTAAAACCTGAATGGACTATTGTTAATTTAGAATAAGTTATTGTTAAAACCCGAATCGATACTTGTTGATAAAAGACTATCATATACAATTGTTCTCATCCAATCTACTTTACTATCATGTACAATTATTCTCATTGAATGGACTATAATTAATTTAAAATGAGTTATTATTAAAATTTGAATGGATACTTGATGTTGATAATTAAAAACACATGTCTAATGGAACAAGTGTATAAACAACAAACCATTTTAAATTAATAACAGTCCATTTTGACTTTAACAAGCTAAAAAAGCATATAAGATGAATATAGTTTTATGTGTTAGTCTTTCATCAATAAGCACCAATTCAGGTTTTAACAACAACTTATTATAATTTAACAACAGGATTTAACAAGCTAGAAAAGCAATAGCCTATAGACTTGTGCTTTTAATCATCAGCTACGAATAACTATTTGAATTTTGACAAAAATTCATTCTAAATTATAACAGTCCATTCAAGTATTAACAAGCTAGAAAAACAGATAAGATAGGCTTAATTGTGTTTATTAGCATCAACAAGTATACGTTTAGGTTTTCATAATAATTTCTTCAAAAATTAATAACAATCTATTCTAGTTTTAATAAGTTAGAAAAACTGACAAGATAAGCTTAATTGTATGTGTTAGTTTTTCATTATCAAGTATTTGTTTGAATTTTAACAATAATTAATTCGTGATTAACAACAATATATTTGGACTTTTAATAAGCAAAATGTATAAAGTTTTAAAACTCTTAATTTATAATTGTTTATGTCAAATTAATAAATAACATTAAAAAATAATAAGTTATGTTCATAAATTAACACAACATCATTACGTTGTAACATGAAAGTAGTTAGAAACTTAATTTATTACTTATATTTTTATTTTGTTATATATAATTAAAGGACTTGGTGGTTTAGTGGGCCATAAGCTTTTTTAAGTGGTCATAGGTTATGGAATTAAACCCCTCTAGCCATCTAAATTAATTATTTCTTGAATAAAAATGTGGCCAGCGTCGGAACTTTAGTGATTAGGCCACCAGTGACCTCGCCACAAGAAGTGGTATCAGTCAAGGATTAACATATTGTATGACGATTTTAAAGTTAATTGATTTTTGAATGATTTAATTTACTATTAAAATCCTTAATTGTTATTTTACTTTATATATATTCAACAACGTTGAAGCCGGAGATTAATTAAAAAGTTTTGATGAGAGTTAACAAGTTTTAAAATATTATAAATTAATTAAAAAGTTAGAGAATTAATAAAATTTAAAATTTTACATAGTTATAATAAATATGTTAAAAATAATTTATAAATAAGAGTAGGGTGGGAATGTATCAATATTAAATTATACAAAAGACTAAAATTCCATATATTTCTTTGCACTTATAATCAGGGAGAATCTATACTTTGTTTGCCTTAGAGTAAAGAGAGACTGCGCATGCATGCAGGGCAGTTGCTGGCATCCCTGTGAAAGGGACGTAAAAAAAATTTATGAGGAAAAAATTATCTCAGCAAATCCCAGTAAATGTGAAAATTTGCAAAACAAGAGCTTCCCAACGCAACAATCAGACACTCCACAGTCAAGACTAAAGTTGGTGACAAAAATTGATTTTTTTTCCCCAAATGGTTCCGTACAAGAATTTCACGGAGCGTTTTTTCGAGACCTGAAGGGAAATGGAGATGGTGATGAAGATAAATAGTCGATCGGCAGTTGCGGTGGCTCCATCTCTCCACACAGCATTCTCACAACCTCTTCCATTGAGGGTCGACGAGATGGCGATTTCATCAAGCAGAGCAGAGCCACTTTAATGCAGAACTGAGCCTCCTCTTTCTCCGTCGGCTTCGCGCACACACTCTGATCTGCCAGTTCTGTAAGCTTCCCGTTTCGCGCGCAATGGCGTGCCCAATACAATAGATTCGCTCTCTGAAGCTCTGACAATGGCGAACCACTCACCACCTCAATTGGCCGTCTTCCTGAAACTATCACCAGTAATAGGACCCCGAAACTGTACACATCGCATTTCTCTGTCATTTCTCCGCCGTGGCTGTACTCCGGAGCTACGTAACAAACTGTTCCTTTCAAACTTGGAGTACTACTGATTCCACCACTCTTGGGATTGTGAATCTCTCCGCTTAAACAATCATGGCTGTTCCTGTTAATTCCATCGAACCACCAATCGATACTCTTGCCTCTTCTTCTTTTATTCTTTCTCTCTCTATCAAATGCTTCTTCGTCACTGTAGAATCCCTTTTTCTTGTTCTTCTTTTCTAGCTTCTCACGGTACTCCTCTCTCCACCATTCGAATTGCTTCTTGCTTTTTTTCTTCTCATCGTCTTCCTTCCTCCACCAATCCTTCATTGATCTGCTCTTTAACCTTTCAACGTTCTTTTTACTCCTGTCGCAATTTACCTGGGCCGGGAAGTCCGCTTCCGGCGAAGTTTCTGATATGGATATTGCTTGCTCCTCAGAAGCAGTATTTACGCTCTCTGTTTCCTCCACCACTGAACCAGAATAATCGATTCCACCGAAATTCTCAAAATCGTATGGGACTCCGATTTCAACCGAGCGAGCCCGAAATCCGCAATTTTTGCTGAGAAAGAAGCGTCCAATAGAATATTACTCGGCTTGATATCTCCGTGAATCACAGGTGGGTCGCAAGAGTGAAGGTAATGGATTCCTTTTGCGATATCAATAATAATGGCGAAACGTTTCTTCCAATTCATCAGTTCAAGGCTCTTCCGTCGCAACAGAGCATCCTGAAGATTTCCATTGGGCATTAGATCATACACCAACAAGAACCTCCGGCGATTTCTATCGGAGGCGGAGCCTATAGCGACGACGACGTGTTGGGAACCGAGCCTGGAAGCGAAGAAAAGCTCGTTGTGAAACTCGCGCTCGCCTTGAAGCGAGAGGCAGAGTCCATGAGCTTGACGGCGATGGGCTTTCGGGTCGGAAGCATGACGCCGGAGAAGACAGGTCCGAACCCTCCGTTGCCTATGCGGGTTGAGAAGGAGGAGGTGGCAAGGCGGAGGAAGGAATAGGAGAAGCGATGAGGAGGCCTTGACTCGGAATCGGAGGAAGGGGTTGTGCGTTTTCTTGTGCGTCTGCGAAAACAGAGGAACGCGAGAAAGAAGAGGGAGCAAGGCGGATATGGATCGACTGCAACCACCGTAGAGGGCGGCGATGTGGAGAGGTGCCGCCGGGATGGCATGGTGGCGGGAGCTATGGGAATTGAGGTTCAGAACAGTTCATAATTTGGGGGATTAACTCTGAAAATGATGGGACAGTCCTGAATATATGTGCGAGAAGGAGCTGATGAATCGCGCTGCAAAAGTGATCTTCAAATTTTGAATTTATCTTAAAAGCCTAAAAGATTTTAATTTTGTTGCGGATGGACAACTTTTTTAAGATATATAATTTGATGACGATAAAGAACATAATAATATTCTATTCTAACATTAGAAAACTCTAGTTATAATATTCTTATAATATGATAATTTAAATTATATATAATTTTGACCTTTTAAAATATTCCCTTTGCTTCATTATAATTATCTTTTTTTAACAAAATAATTTTTAATGCTATTTTTTCCATTTTATCTTTAAAGTAATTTACTATTTTTATTGTAAATTATAATCTAATATTTTTAGAGAGATGAAATCAATAACAAATTTGGTAAAATATTCCATTTTATATATTTATTATATTTTAAATATGTGTAGGATAATCCTTAAAAGATAAATAAAATAAATCAGAAAGAGTATAATGATGAAGTTTTGTAAAAAAATTTGTAACCTTTGAAAATCTCGACGACTTTGTAAGACAAATAAATTTAAAGTATTTTTATTCATTCATGCATGTACCACTTGAACAATAATAAATTAAAATTTTAAAATCTTTTATCATAAACCTTACGAGATTGAGTTCGTTGGATATGTAATTTTTCCTTTGCTCCTTCCATTCCACAAATTGCTAGTGATTTTTGGGCATTCTATTCTTGATCATCTTCTAAAAACTACGAAATTAATTTCAGATTACGAATTTTGCACAGAAATCGCTTATGTATTGAAGTATGAACGTTAGTGGTTTGTTTACCGTTTTCTTTCAGATTCAATGATTGAGGAATAAAAAACATGCAGGATGACAATAAAATCTAAATCTTTGCTTAAGTTCGCAACATCTGCTCAACATACATTTCTACACATAAAGGCTTTTCGGTAGTTTTCTTTTTTGGCAAAAGGCGAAGAACAAGTTTTAGTCATCACATTATAAAGACAAAATTTACACGCAACTTAGGATCACATGTGGCTAGAAGAATCAATGATGTGATTTTTAAAATATAAAATTTGGCATGAGATTGTTTTTTTCCTTAAATTTGAATATTGTTGCAACTCTTTCTTTCGAATCTTTTGAAACGCAACAAGTTATGAAATTAAAAAGAAAGATAAAAATGAAAGAGAGATATTCTAATTGGAAACCCATTTACGAAAAATACAGAACAACAGCGACAGACCTAGATTGAGGTAAGGAATGGGCAAATATCCTCGCTCACTAAAATTTACAAACATACATGGTAGCTTTTGAAATTTGCGCCTACTATCCTTATAAATTTCAACCGCTAAATCCAAAATAAAATATATTTGAGTTCCCAAAAAATTAAAACCTTTGATATCTTATTCAAGTCTAATACATTTTAAGATCTTAATATGTTAAATTTATATTTATATTATTATTTTTAATATAAATTATTATTTTAATTTTAATTATTTTATATTCTATGCCCGAATCAAAATCTTGCGCGTGCCACTGCAGAGGAGGTGCGAATTGCATTTGGTGCCCATCACAAGTGTGCTCATTAGGCTATTTCAGTCTAAATTGATCCCTACTGTTCATTTTAATTAATTTTAAAATATTTTTAACATTATATTTATTAATATAAAAAAATTAAAATTTTAATAAATATATTTATTATCAATTTGGCCAATACATATTTAATCTAACAGTTTAATTTAATATTAAAAAAATTTATAATTTTACATTCTGACTACCCAAATAGACTCTAAACAATTTAAATATAATTTATATGACCTAATTTAATATTAAAAAATTTATTTAAATATAATATTAAAAATATTTAAAAATTAATTTAAATAAATAATAAAGATCAATTTAAATTAAAATGGAGGGTTAGGATTGTTTTTGACCCTCATGTTCATCACAATAAGGAGCACCGGCTGCGGATAAAAATACAGCAACAAGGCATGAATGAAAGAGAGAAAAGCATGATTGGTGAAAACATGAAAAATATGGAAAAGCATTGGGAAATGAAAGGGAGTTGAAATTTTGGAATAATGATGAGGCAATGAAGAGAAAGAAAGAAAGAAGATGGTGGAAAATTAGGTAAGTTGGGTTTGGAGGCTTCTATAGTTCTTTTGACTTTTAATTCTTCTTTTTTGACTATACCCACTGGCGGATCACCAAAATGGCACCCATTTGCTGCTCTCTTTTTCGGTTCCTTTTTGACCTTAATCCTCCGTTCATTTCATTTTTTTTTATTTTATTCTAGCTGCATTTATATTATATAAATATTTGTCTTCAACAAAATTTAAAATTTTAAAAATAATGTGTTTGATAATTAAAACTCAGCCCTGGATAAAAATCATTTCAATCTTCTTTATCTCTCTTATTTATTATTTTTAAACTATCTCTATTTATCTCCTATGAGTAGTTTTTACTTTTCAATATGAATTATTAAAATGAGGGGTATTTTAAAAAATCAACACATTTTTTAGAATTAATTAATTAATTAATTTAATTACTTTTTTTTTATATATGTGAATTAGTTATCTAACTCTTAATTTGGATCGGGAAGGAGTGTGACATATAAAAACAAAGTCCATCGCCATTATTTGCCATGTGTCGCTTTTTAATCGGCTGCTATATTGACGAGATGTGGTCTGTAAATTTGAACATCCTTGCATATACACCTTGTTTACTTTAATGTTGAGATCCATTTTTATAAATGAAAGCTAATTCACTATTAGAAAAAAAAAAATAGTGACAAATAATAAGTAAAATCAATCACTACGTTTAGATTCAGTGACGAATCATTTATCATTAATTTCTATCACAAATATGATGTCACTACTTTAGCAACCAAAATTAGTAATAGAAAATATCTATCACTAGTTAATATACTTTTATCTTTAATTTATTTTATAATTAAAATTTTTTTGTGGTTTTCTTCACTGTCATGTCACCTCCCATACCACCTTACAAGTACACATCACTTGCCCTGCCACATCAACATAACTTGAACCTTCTTGCCACATCATTGCCATATCAACAATTCACTTTGATTCTCTTTAAATGTTATGTTACCTCACCTTAAACCTAAGATCTTGCCAATTAAACCATGATTACTTTTCATTCTTAATATGCAAATTTAATATATATTACTTAACTGTACATATATATTTAACTTAAATGCATTTTATATATATTTACTATGTTATTATTTAAATATGTTGATAATATGTATTATCATATACAGACACATTAACACATATAAATATATAATTCAATATTTATTATTAGTTAATACATATATTATTTAATATCAATTAATATACGTTATGAAAATAAATTTTGTGTTTATTGTTTTATATTATCTATGTTATAATTAAAATATTTTAATTAACAAAAATATAATTGTCAAGAAATTTCATGTTACGCTGTCGAGTGTTGACTGTTGACGGGTTATCTTAAACTTTTAGTGGCTTTTTCTAATTCAAGTCAAATTACGCCCAAAAAAACCAAAGACACGACTTGCACATGTTCGACCATCCAACTTTTTATGCAGTTCTTTTAAAAAAAAAAAAAAGGCGAAACTGGATATTGCAATTTAACTCTACGCGAACTCTTCTTTTTGGTACCTAACAAACTGTTGTGAGAAAAAAAAATTAACATCTGCGATGAAGTTAATTAAATTTCTGATTACTATTAATAACTAACCTTCTAAGGCTTTGAAATTTCAAATTTGAAGACACTTCTCCCAATATATATTTCACTTACTTTTTATTTCCAATACTGGATGCCTGAATTCTTTCAAGATCCCGTAATTATATCTATCTTAATAAATTATAAGACTTCAACTAGATAATTTTAAATATAATTGTTTAACTGACAGATCACAATTATATATTTTTATGCTTGAAAACTGAAGTTGAGGTGATTTTTTAGCCAAAAATTCAGGTGATTTTGACATATGTAAATCTTTTTTTTTTTTAATTTCCCCCCAAAGCACAAAATGTTCATATATGCAATAAAATGAGAATAAGTGGTATGATGAGTTAATTTCTTTTCGTGCTCCTGTTGTTTGGAATATTATATTAGATATATTTGGTGGAAAATTCCTTCTTTAATACTATCTTTATTCAAAAATTTAAGATATTTTTAATCGAATCTTACCTCCTAATAAAGTAGTTATCTATTTTCAAACCCTATTTTTTCATATTTATCCCTATTAAATACCTTACAATAAATATAAAGTCATTATCAATAGGGGTATTTTTGAAAAAAGTAATAATTATACCTTAAAAGACTAAAAATACCTTATATTTTTTAATATTTAACTTTTTTAAAAATACCCTATATTTTTAAATAGAAGGAGTATATTTTTTAGCAAATAAAAGATTGTAATGTTTTTAACAAGTGGAAAGTTAAAAATAGGGTTGTAAGAATTCATATTTGTAAAAATAAATTGGACATTTTGCAATTTAAGACATTTAACAATTAGAATTTCTACTTGTGAATTAAGAATTAAGAAATACTTGTAAATTGTGGATATTTTACGAACTTTTATTCTTGGACATTTTTTAACAAAACTTTCTCCATAAATAAAAGTTGAAAACTGAATCTCCAACTCCACAATTATATATATAAAAGTAGAGTTAAAAATTATGAGAGAATGCCACGTGCTCATTTTTAAGTTTGCTATAATTCTATGTTTTAGGATATCTTTCCTATGATTTTGTGCTTTGGAGTTAGGTTTAGGGTCTGATTCGGGCCAATTATTATTTTTTAATGTATATAAAATATGTTATTTAGGTTTGGAGTTAAGTGTGGGATGACTTATTAATTTTTAGATGTATATAAAAATCATTTTTTCCTATTTAAAAGTCAAATCTTATCATATTTGAATTCAAATTAATATCTATCTATTTAAAATTTTCATCCACTCTAAAGATATGTCGAAAATCTAGGTTCATATGATCAAATACATGTGCAAATATATTGAAATTCAAATTTAAAATAATATTTATCTATTTAAATATTTTAAAAAATGAATATGTGTTTGAATATTTACACCTATCCTCATAATTTTAGAGAATTATAAATATGATAAAGTATAGATATTAATTTATTTAATAATTTAGATCTCGTGAGGTTAAATTTCACATATTATAAATTTCATAATATAAATATTAATTTGTATAACAATAAAGTATTTAGAACTATCATTTGTTATTTATGGAGAACATTGAGATGTAAATTTTTGGATAATACTAATATGTTGAAAAGGCCCTCATGAAGTTTGTTAAAATTTAAATGCATTAAATATCTATGCTCACAAAAATAAATATTTAATATCTATCATCTTGATTTTGTAAAAATAACCCCTTAATTTTCCTTCCCAATTCAGCCTTATTCAATTATAAATTACTAAATTAATTTAATAGTGCATTTCACACATTCACGTCTGTCTCATTTATCTAATTGCATTTAGTTTATTCTCCTCTTGACTATTATTCATACTATCAATGGCTTCTACATCTAAGATGCATGTCAATTCGTATCGTTAGTACAACAAAAAAGAAGTGGTGTATTGTCGTTAGGGTGATTCATGTTTAGAGACTACTAGGTGAAAATATAAAACTAACCAACATCTAATCGGGCTTTAGATTATGCAACTCAACTTGCCATTCTTTGGCAAAATTTGACCTATAGGTTGACTCATATTACCAGCTCTAATTAAATTTGAGAAAATAATACAATCTAATGGAACAGATTTTAGAGATTACAAGCTTATACTTTTACTTGACATGTCAAGTTTGGATACAAGTGGAAACAAATTAATAAAAAATAAGCTAAATTATGATATAGTTGTTGCATTATATGATGAATTGATAAGATTAATTTAGAGCCTAACTTTCAAAAAGAAGAAGAAGAAGAAGAAGATTTATCATGATGCCATTGAACTTGATGAAGGAGATGTTTTTTTTTTTCATGTATGTATATGGTGGTGTTGGGAAGACATATGTTTGGAAGACACTTTTTGCTTTATTAAAATTTAGAGATAAAATAATTCTCAATATAGCATCAAGTAAGATAGCCTACTAGGAGAACATACAACTTATTCAAATTTTGTACTTCTCTTTCTATGATTGAAGACATTATACATAGCATGAAACATGGGAGTAACTTGGTTGAATTATTAGTTCACATATCATGGATCATATAAGATAAGGCTCTAATGGCACAATTTTAAAGAAAAAGTTGCTATATTTGGTGGAGACTTTAGATAAATTTGGCCTTCCTATTATTCTAGATGGGTGAAGAGAAGATATTATTTTTGTAACTATTTACTTTTTATTTTGGGACAATTGTCAACTTTTGACACCAACAATAGATATGAGACTTTTAAAAATAAATAATGGAATATCTATCAGCACTCTTTAGAATTTTGTTGATTGAATAACCTCAATTAGTAATGAAACTACTACTGAAACTAGTGAAGGATTTATAAATATTAAGATCCTGGCCAATTTGTTACAATATGGTTAAGATAATTATAAAATCTATTGTTAATTGAATTTTTTTAAATTTCCTTACCAATATATATAATTCTTTATATTTCAGAGATAAGGCTATATTAGCTCTTATGTAGGTTGTAACTGAAGAAGTAAACAAATATATGTTATTCTTGCTTCCTAAGAGAAAATTGTAAACATGAGCTTTGATTGTGTTATTAAACATGTTGGAGATATGAATTTACTTAATGACTTGTACTCTATATATTTTTTAAATCAAATTATAATGTCAAGCCTCATGAATTATGAAATAAGGCTTAAAGTAAGTACCTTAATTTTAATGCAAACCAAAACATTCATAAGTTTATGTGTTATGTAATGGTACACGTCTTGTAATTACACAAGCTAGAAAACATGTTATTAAAACCCAATAAATATTTGAATTAACTATAAAGATAAAAGTATGTATATCAAGTATTGCTATGCGTTTATCTGATTTAAGGTTATCATTTATTATGAAAAAGAAACAATTTCTCATTATGTTAGCCTTTGTAATGCCCATTCATAAGAGCTGAGATTTGATCCTGTGTTATGTTGATTTGTACATAACTCATCCTATTTTTCACTAAGGACAAATTATATGTTGTTATTTCTCATGTTCAAAGTATGGAGAGTTTAAAATATTAATTATTGATGAGGATAGTCACTATAGAGATATAACTTTTAATGTTGTTTATAAGGATGTCTTTGGTAATTTAATTTAAATAATTATGAAATTTTGTTAATTTACCTATCATCGCATCCATTTATACAATATGCATTTAGTTTTTATCATTTGATATATATATATATATATATATAACATTAATGATTATAATTATACAGCTCCACTGCGTATATAATAATATATATGGATAAAGTTTCTTTTATAACTTATTATTTTAAATCTACCTATAAAAATTGTAGTATAAAACTTGTGCGATGCACGGCTACTTCATTAGTTATAAATAATAGAAGGTTGTGATTTTATTTCTATCTTGAAAGTAAAAATGATGAGGATTATACACACATACACACAATTCTTAGTTGATATATATTGTCCAACTTACAATTATAATTTTATGAACTTTATGAACCATATTAAGATAAATATGAAAGATCAAAAGTTTCATTATATCATAATTTTATAATTGGACAAATTGTTCAAGATTCAAAATAATCAAGAAAACACTTTTTTAAATAATACATACAAAATATATTTTCATGATTTAGGGGAATGGTGATGATGAAAATTAAAATAAATTAATAATTTATTCATATTTTTATTTACCATTACACATACCTAGATAAAAAGAGGTAAATATAGGTACTCAATGCTCCGCAAGTACTTATTGGTCTTAAATCATGAAAATGACATGCGCAAGTGTGAGAGCAAACAAGAAGAAAAGAAAAAAAAAAAAATTGGGAAAGCAATGGACAACTAGTAGAAACAAGGGGCAGCGTCAAGAGTGGGGAAAAAAAATGAAGAGGACCAAGGCTATAATTTCCCTATTTGATCTAACATCTCTCTTAAATCTCACTATGTGTGTTTTGGGGGGTGGGGTGGTCTTGATTACAAAACACAACAATTTCTTTCATTTTTTAAATTTTATTTTCATCCATTCGATTATTGATTAATCATTAAGTTATAGATATTAGACTACAATATTTTTTAAATATAAATGTTGTCTAAAAACTGTTCATATTACCATAAAATTAATGCATATATTTACTTTTTCACGTTTTTACTTTTTACATAAATGTATTTATTCAGTAATATTTTCTAAAATTCAAATACACGAATTAGCCAATTTTTTTTGATAAAAATAATCTTTCAAGCAAGTAGTTAAAAAATTAAACTAAATAATAATTTAATATTAAATATATAATTTAAATTTATTTTTTTGAACACTTTTAATTTTAACATAAAATTTTAAATTATTTATTTAAATATCTACATGCTTAACTATTTACAATTTTTGCATTGGGAGAGAGTAAACAATTAGATTATAAGGATGAATTAATAATTTAAAATTTTCAACATAATTATAAATAAAAATTAAGTATTTTAAAATTTTTAATGAAATATGCCTGACAGGTTTAAAAATTGGATTAAAATGTAAATTTTAAAAATAGAAAATATATTTTTGTAATTTTAGTAAAATGGAAGGAAGGTTGCTACATGTTACTCTTTCAAATAAAAGTGGCATAATATATAATTTAATTAATTTTTTTATAAAATTGGTGTAGTTTAAGTCAAAAGTATGAAACTGTGACCAGGCGTTTATGATTCACTTTAGTCGAAAATCAAAATGTTAATCACAGTGGTGGACAGAGAAAAATTGATTCGCGTGGAAAAATTTGTACATCATATAAATATTGCTTTTAAAAAAATACGAAGTAAAAATATTAAATGAATATGACAATAAAATTTACTAAAATTATATACGAATTCTTACTATCCTTGAAAGGAAATTTCCAAGGGAGCATGAATAATAATGGTGTTTAACTTATGCCCATCTTAATTGGCTTTATTTCATCTTGGTGACATTGGGATGAGTCTCATCTTGACTCAAAAATAATTAAGACAAGATTTTGCAAGATGATATAAAAAAAAAATTCAGGACGGGACGGGACGTAAGATTGTCTTCGAGATGTCCCGTCTTGTTCCAAATATTATATATATGTTATTTTTTATTTTAAAAATATACATTAAATATATTAATTATAATATAATTTATTCTTATATTAGTTATACCAATTATAATTTTAATATGTGTAATTCTTATTTAAAACTAAAATTTTTTATATTGATAATTTTATTGATACATAGTAAGCATTATAGGATAATATCTTTTTTATAATATATTAATTTTATTAATATAATTTATTTTTATATTTATTTATTTCATAACTTTGTTTATATAATATTTCTTGCCTTATTTTTGAAAGAGTAATTAACTTAATATATCTTAACTAAAGAAAAAGAACAACGACGTGATGTCGTGCTTAGTTTTTTTGTTGTTATTACTCTTATAGCATAGAAATATATCACTTGTAATTGCCATCATAATGTTATACACTTATAGTTATGATTAATATAGTTCAATAAATGATTTTAAATTGTTGTGACTGATATACTCATATTGTTTTAATTTTAAACTTAATAGATTATGTGATTTAAAATTTTAATAAATGTTATTATTAAGATCTTTCTTCTACATTGTTAGATTTATTGGGACAGTGAGATGACCCAATTTCATCTCAATCTCATCTAAATTTTTAACAGGACAAAATGACTTTTGAGACAAGACGGGATACGAGATAAAAATTAAGTACTAATCTTTTTTCAGAATAAGAAATGGGACATGGGTGTCCTGACCCGTGAACACCCCTACTAAATAGGTGTTCACTTTTAGTGATAATCAATTGATGAGCACTCTAGACTGTCCAATTTTTTTTTTCTTTCCAGATTTATCAATTTTATTTTATATTTATTATATATTTATTAAAATATAAAATATAAAATTGTAATAATCTACTTTATTATCCATATGGATAATGTATAATTAATCTGAATGTCCAATTTCATATTATCTTTTTTTAGAAAATTATAAATTGACTATTTAAATTACTCTGGATCCAGTTTGCTAAGAGTAAATCTGGATAATTAATTTATAAAAATAATATTAAATTAAATTAATAAGATTAAATTTGTATTGTCCAAATTAATAATAAAATATATTTATTAATTTTTTTATATATTTTTTATAAAAAAGTAAAAAAAATAAATTTTATAAAATCTAAACCAGACACTCATCAAGTGATGACCATCAAAACTAAACTCCTAACTTTTTACTTTTTACTTTTTACTTTTTAGTACAAACAACGCTCTATGTATTGAGAGGAAAAACGCTGTGTGTAGTATGCAGGCGTCCCCTGCTTGATCAAATTCATTTAATCGGTGGCTTATTATTTTTATTTTTAAATCATATCCATGTAATAAAAGAAGACGAGCTTTTCAAATTCACGTGCAGAACGCGCGACATCTAGAAACCACACGTGGGGATTCTCCCTCGTAAAAAGCAAAACACGCGATTTTAGAGTTCATTTTATCTTAATAAAGTATAAGACAAACTAAACCAGCGGCATACTGGAGAGAGAATATTATAACTAGCGGGATTAGGCCAAGCTAAATGAATTAGTAATTGATAATATAATAAATTAAGATTTAAATCATCATCGTGAGATATACAGTATATAACCCTCTTTTAAATGAGATTATTTTCAATCATAGTATAAAAAATCTAGATCAACCCTCCTATGGAATTGTTAAATCAGTGTTTTGATTGCTAAATGACTAGTTTATAATTAGTTTAATACAGATCAATTATGATTTGGATCATTACTTCTTAAATTAATATTTTAATTGGTTTAATAATTGATTTGATTTCCAATACATTGCTTTGGATAAAAAGATCTACATATAAGTTTTTTCTTAAAAAAAAAATTGAGAGCGCTATAATGATGAAAGGCAAATTTTAAAGTAATTAATTAATGTTAGAGACATTTCGTAAAGACAATCCTCAGCACGAATCATTGAAAGCTTCTAAAAAGGATTGTAATTATGATAAGAGCAGAGATGTTTTTGTGCATGAATTGTATTAAAAAAAAAAAAAAAACGGAGAAGAAGATAGACTAAAATAACATTTGGGGGAATTGTGGGGAGCTTATGGGGGATGCAAGGGAGAGTGGAGAACAAGTTTTCAAAATTCAAAGCGTGGGAAAGCTGTCAATCATTTGTGTTCTTTTACTTTGGATTCCCCATCTCCCAACATCCACCTTTCGATCTGTATCTATGTATCTATTGTTATTATATTGTTAGGGAATGAGTCAAAAGAATATGAATAGTATACAATGTCCTTGATACCTATCCAATCCAGCCCGGCCTTCGCGACTCCAATTTTTCACTGAACCATCATCAAACAAAGCTTGTTTCCGAATGCAAACACGCAGTCAGTCAACCCAGGAAGCCTCGCCGCAGGAAACTTGTGATCAACCCACAGACACATTTACTGTTAATTCCTATGAATCCACCTAACATGTTTGACTCCACTTCAATAGTAGGTGCGTACGTTGTCCCCGTTTTCATATAAATCCGAGGTAATTTCTCCCAATTCCAAGGGTCAACCTCCAAACCTCATTATTAGATCTAGAATGTCAGGTTTCCTGCCACACTTGGAAACAACCGACAGCCGCTACCTGCTTCAAAGCAAATTATCACCTAGTTTTTTTCATTCATCTTGCCCTATCAATTTCACTGCATGTGTAAAAAAAGTATTCCCTTTCAATCTTTTTATAAAAAGCAACTCACGGGACTTTTCATATCTAAATATATATATATATATAATTTATATATATGAAAACAATTACTCAGTGTCTTATATTTTATTAAAAAAAAGAAAATCTATTATTTTATTAGGTTTTGCTTTTAATTCTTGTAATATTTTTTAATGTTTTCAGCTCCTATAGGATAAAAAATATTAAAAAAAACTAAAACTTATATGGATCTAAAAAATAAATGTCAACCAGTCTTTTTTAAAATTATAGGGATTAGGATTAAAAACACTCAAACGTTTAGAAATTAAAAGCAAAATCTGATAAAAACTATAAGGATAAAAAATTATGTTTTTCCCTAAAAAATTTCTTTTATCCTGGTTAAAAGAAATGATCATCCTCATTTATTAATACATACATGTCGATCAATCAATATGCATACTTTTTAGGAAAAAATAAATTTTAAATATATTGATTGATTTTAACTGTTTTACTTGAATCACAGCTTGCTGCTTCTTCTGCTTCTTTCTTCTTTCTTCTTCTTCTTCTTCCTTCTTCCTTCTCTGTTGTTCTAAAATGTAAGGGTCAAATTTTATTCCTTAAAACGTTAGTAGTACGCACAAGCAGGTCCAACAACAGAAGTTCCACCAACAGTAAACAGAAAAAGAAGACCTAATCATAGAATTGGGCTAGTTACATCTTCTTCTTCTTTTCTTCTTCTTCTTCTTCTTCTTCTTCAAATTTTATTCCTTTAAAAAGTTAGTAGTACGCACAAGCAGGTCCAACTAACAGAAGTTCCACCAACAGTAAACAGAAAAAGAATGACCTAATCATAGAATTGGGCTAGTTACATAAAGAAAGTAAAGCGAACATAAAAAGTGACGGCTTCAGCAACTCAAAATGGCCCAATCATTTGACGGAATTATAGGGATTAAAAACACTCAAAAGTTTATGAAATTAAAAGCAAAATCTGATAAAACTATAAGGATAAAAAATTATGTTTTTCCCTAAAAAATTTCTTTTTATCCTGGTTAAAAGAAATGATCATCCTCATTTATTAATAAATACATGTCGATCAATCAATATGCATACTTTTTAGGAAAAAAATAAATTTTAAATATATTGATTGATTTTAACTGTTTTACTTGAATCACAGCTTGCTGCTTCTTCTTCTTCTTCTTCTTCTTCTTCTTCTTCTTCTGTTGTTTTAAAATGTAAGGTCAAATTTTATTCCTTAAAAACGTAGTAGTTACGCACAAGCAGGGTCAACTAACAGAAGTTCCACCAACAGTAAACAGAAAAAGAATGACCTAATCATAGAATTGGGCTAGTTACATAAAGAAAGTAAAGCGAACATAAAAAGTGACAGGCTTCAGCAACTCAAAATGGCCCAATCATTTGACGGGAAGATATTGCTCCAACTTCTTCGAAGGAGACGAGCAAGCATTTTAAGCAGAATCTGCATGGCTGATGAAGAACCCTCTCCAAGGATGTGAACAAGGGTACCTAAAAGGTACTGATAAGAAAACAAAAGGTCCTCAAGAAGGTTTAAAAGCCGGAAAAAAGCAAATATCCATCAATTTTCTAAAGACAATTTATATCCTAAAATCAGAAAGCACCAGTTGTAATTAAACCGAAGCCCATTATTGGAACAGAGCAGCAAGATAAAAAGTCATAGGAGTAGCCTGAAATACCCATTTCATGGTGTTCTACACCATCCTGTCTCATATCCCCTCCATGCTAGCTTTTTTGGCCAAAAAGCTCGGAAACCCAAGTCTAGCTCCCCTATCCGAACCCTTAGAGAGATGAACAACAGAATCCTGATGAGTTGAACCAAATACCACCTTCTCCTTTGCGTTTCTTCGGAGGATAGAACAAACCAGGCTTGCATGAACCATATTCCCATGAAGAGTCAACAGACCCAGAAGAACAAAGCTTCAGTAAGTAAAGAAACTTCCAACCATGATTAGGTGAAAAGTAAAAAAGGTAATAACTCTCAAAGCATCCCGAGACTCAGAACCAGCACCATAATGATGCTGTATATGTTTGATCTTCTTTGCCGCCCTAAAAGTCGTATCAGTCTCAGGGATAGCAGCTAAAAACTTGCGCTTAGACAGGGTAGAATGAGAAGTAGCAATTGAAGATAACAGAGGCTTTGCCGAAGCAGTGGAATAATGGGCTTGCATATCATGAGAAGTGGAAAAAGGCTTAAGCAATATTCATTTAACTCCACTGTTGAGACACAACAACAAGTAAAGCCCAATTATATAAATAGGCCCAATCAATGAATATAGCAGGTCCAATATAATAACAGATTTTGAGTTCTATATTTATTCTTTACATATATGTCAGTCATTTATGTATCCTAGGGTTTGTTTTCTAGCTATTTA
Organism: Prosopis cineraria; assembly: GCF_029017545.1. Taxonomy (NCBI): domain Eukaryota; kingdom Viridiplantae; phylum Streptophyta; class Magnoliopsida; order Fabales; family Fabaceae; genus Prosopis; species Prosopis cineraria. The sequence goes on from NW_026555345.1 coordinate 28,379,538, forward strand.
AGGTTGTAAATGCTTTGGTCACTGTAGCTGACATCAATACAATTTTCTATTCCTAGAACGATTATCTTGATATCAGAGTTGAAAGGATAATCACCACGTCTTCTTTCGAGACAACTGTTATTCCCTCTATTAATTCTTCCTCTAACATGTTAAGCTTCTTGGCTGTAACTAATCTTAGCAAGAATCCTGGTGCTCCTACTTCTCTCCCATCGGCATGTACTATCAAGTTGGATAGAACAAATTTTATCCTTTGGCAAACTCATGTTCTCCCTGTCATACGAAGGCTTTAACCTGGAAGGCTTTCTTAATGGCACAAAACTATGTCCCAGTCAGTTTATTATTGAAAATGGTGCCACCAAGCTCAACCCAGATTTTGAGGACTGGATTGTAGCAGACCGGCTTGTTTTTGGTTGGATTTTAAATACAACAACCTTGGATATGTCATCTATAAAGTCTCCAACTACTAATCTCATTTGAAACCATAATCCAAATTAATCAGGGTCTAATCTAAATTAAATTGCCTAGTTTATAATTGTAAAAATGAGATCATAAGTTTTCACAGATTAAAACAAATCAAAATCACTATTAAACTTTAAATTAGAGTATAACAAGTTTTGAAAGCATTGAACACCTTAGAGGAGTGAAATAAAATTGAAAACAATTGAAAAATATTAAAGTCTGTAAAACAAAGCAGTGCATCATGACATGTTTGTAATATCTGCCTTGACATTATTAGAACAACACTCTAATACACAGTTGTGATAATTAGAATTAATTAAAATCTGTAAATAAAGTCATCACAATCCAATGGTTTTAAAATAGATAGTTTAAAATATTGAGATCCCAAGAAAACTTTTCTTATAAAGATGTTTGAGTTTAAACCATAGTTTAAAACGAATCAAATAAGATAGTGAAAGCAAGAAAGTTAATAATTATTAAACAAACATTAAAAGAGGCATTTCTGATTGCCCAACAACTGTTCTATTCGCCATGGCGCTTTTGCCATTCGTCGAGGTGGATGGCACAGAGAACCTAATGTTCTCGCTGTGCAATGCGCCTGGTGCCCATGACTTGCATAAGGACATGTTGCTATTATTATGACAGCAAAATAGCTGTTATGGTAGCACTTTGAATCTAACTTTTAAAGCAGGTATTTGACATCTTAACATCTAATTTGAGTGATTCAAGTGTCCACATGTAGCTCTTCAAGCTCTCTAATTATTAGCATTGATCTCACACCCAAATATTCAACCATTTAAAAGTTGAATACCAAAACACAAAAGGGTCTGTTTTCAACCCATATTATACACAAGAGTGTCCAAAACTTACAACCTAGTGCTGATAGTTTTAGAACTACTTGGACTAACTCAAATGAACCACACACAACTTGATAAACCAATTATATCACAACAACAACCATATATACACAATTTGGCTACCAAAACCTCGATTTCATAGCAATGTCAAGGGTAGTAATATAATCTCAAATAACACTCTTTGGCCAACCACATGTGCAAACCATTACAAAACCATTACTTATACTAGTATCTCGACCACTAACAATCATTTAATTACAGATACATCAATTGTAAGCCAAGATACTCACATTACATAAATTCTCATAGAGTGACCCAAAATATGCATGAAATCCTAAGTTGGCATAGAATTCATAACATTCATTACAATATTAAAATAGAAATGGAAAGAGCTATACAGACAAAGCTCTCAACCCTCGGTAGTCCCTTCCTTCCCTTTGCCCCTACCGAAGCCCTACCTGTCAAATATAACTACGAGGTAAGATAAATATCTCAATAACAAAATAATTCATAACTATTAATTAACATGCACAACTATAAGCAAGTAAAGCTCGTATATCTATAAACACCCATTTAGTGCATTCAACATAATCTTTTTCATAATCATAGGTCATTTCCACTCTAGCATAATCCTTCTAACATTTGAGCCTTCACATCACCCTAACTAAAATCAAAGACTCTGATGAACTAAGTGCTCATGCACAATGGCCCCAACTCACCTTCAGTAGTAGAATTTCCCAGTCAAAGTGTTTTAGCCCACTTTCAAACTATGTTTTTCCCTCTCATGCAAGATTTAAGGTGTCATTACTCCAACACCACATCACACTGATGCTAAGGAGCATAAGTCTCCAAAACCATATCCCACATTAGTACTAGTGAGATGATCTCCAACGCCATACTTTACCAGGTACTAAGGAGATACATGCCATATGAACTTCACTACCTCCTTCTTACGGGGGAACTTTCACCCCCTGTCAAATAATCATGCTCACACTTTTTAGATTATCACATACGGATCAAAACCACAAATTACTTATATAGAAACTTTCACAAATTCATTATTTTAAAAATCATTTCAAATGCAAAAAATCCTCCTTTCGTAATATGCAATACTTTCAAAACACTTATGAAAATTACATATTTACTCATAAACATTAAACATTTAATCAAATAGAGTAAATTATTCTGTTATCTCAACCTTTTTACCACAAAAAGGGTTACCGTAGTCTACCATTTGATCCACACAATCTACATGTGCAACAACATTCAAGCAATACTTAATCAACATGATTAAGCGATAATTGTCAATTATCATTCTAATTAAACCCCCAAATTCCTAAATTTGAGTGCCTATGATACTGAAGATTTCATTTTATCAAAATTAATTTTCCCAACACACTCCATTAATCTTATTTAACACCCAAACACATTAATATCACTAATCATTTACTCATATTATTCCAAAACTCTCAATTTTCACTTAGGGGGTTCGTCTAAAACCCCAATAAAAAAAATTTCAAATCACTATAAAAATTATAAACTAGGTTTAGAAACTTAATTTAGCTTTCTAACATCTTAACTAAACCATGGGTTTGATCTAAACCTAAGCAAACTGAAATCAAATCTCACCATTGCCTTAAAGTCACATAAATTTGCATAAAAGGAAGAGGAGATGTGTAGGAAGCTTATCATATTTTAAGCTCTAAATGTTCCAAGATGACATTAGGGATTAACCCTAATAGCTCTCAATGTCTCCTCTATCATCTCTTCATTCCAACTTAATACTCTGTGCTAGATCTAGACATATTGAGCTTTAACATTTACTTTATCTGTGATTGGGTCCTCGATTAACAATTGGTTGTACGATACATTCCTTCCTCTGATCAAATTGCAGACTTGTTCACCAAAGCCTTGACTCACTCATGCTTTAGACTACTTGAGACAAACTCGGTTTAATTTAAGAAATTGCCTCTCATTTAAGGGGGAGTGTTGAGAAAAACAAAGTAAAGCCAATGATATAATAGGCCCAATTAATAAATATAGTTAGGTCTAACATAATAATAGATTCTGAGTTGTATTCTTTATTCTTTATTCTTTACATTACATGTCAGTCATCTATGTATCCTAGGTTTGTTTTCTAGCTATTAAAGGCTATAAATGCTTTGGTCACTGTAATTAACATCAATACAATTTCTATTTCTAGAATTTCATCTTCCACATGAGCAATAATGGAGGGCCATTAAAAAATAAAGCTTAAAGAACCGACAGACAAAGCCCAAATATCACATCTAAATTGATTTGAGTTAACCACCTTCAAGCATCAAATGAAGAGTGACCAAAATGCAAACACTGAGAATAGAGGCTCCCAATATTTTCTAAAACCAGAAACTTCAAGAGGTTCACCAGAAGATTAGTCTTCTAAGAAACAATATGCTGTTGCTCGATCTAGTATGAAGTCCACTCTATCATCCCCCTTCAAATGAGAGGGAGGAATCACTAGTCCAAGTTTGTCCCAAAGCAAGAGAGAGCGAGTACAGTGAAGAGGCTTATCAAGCAATTAGCAAGTTGATAAGATAATAGGACATAATGAATAGCAATGGGACTAGCAAGAACATGATCTCAAATAAAGTGAGCTCTAACTTAATTTGTTATCACACCAGATAATAAAGGGAAGCTGAGTAAGAAAGTTAATTTTAGACAACAATGAGTGAAGCTAGAGAACATAAAGGAGGTGTGAGGAAGAGAACAATATTCAAGTCCTGGCACATCCAGGGCAAATCCTAGCATATCCAGACTTGCTCAGGGTAAGTCTTGGCACATCCAAAATTGTTCTATTGTTATTTTTGTTATTCTATTACTCCTTCATTTTATATATAAAAAAAAACTATATCACACGGTTTAAGAAAGTTAATTAATCATAATAATTCTGTCTAAAATAAAAAAGTTAGATTAAAATGTCATATATTAATCAATAAACATGCACTAATTATTTCTCGTTAATGTAAATTATGAAGAATGGTTTAAAAAATATGTAATAAATGATTGTTAAAGTATGTGATTTTTGCTTATATAAAAAAATAAATAAAAGTAATAGTTTTTTTTTATAAATAAAAATAAAGGGAGTATTTATTGGATGCACAGATCTCTGTACAAGACTAATCTATATGTGTCAGTGTTAGACGTCTCTGAGTATTATCACATGACAATTACTTTCACTTCGCACAATTTTTCTTTAGTTGCTATTTCAAGAACCCAATCATCCAAAACCTTGAACACAAGAAAGCGCTTACGACAAAATATAATATGAGAAATATCAAAAGAAGGAAGAAACACATCTCGAAAACAGAACAAAAACCACAGAAAAAACCAAAGAAGAGCAAAACACGAAACTAAAAGCCGAAACAGGCAGAAGGAAATAAAGTGAGAGATTGAAGAAAAAAAAAGAAAGAGAAAGCGCACAGCCAAGCGCACGAAAAACTCTCCAGCTTTTTTGTAATAACCAACATCTTCCTACTCGATTCACGGCTACTTGTCCCCATGCTAAAGAATTTTTTATTAATTTTTTTCATTTTTATTTTTTAAAAAATGAAAATGGATTGGATCATCATATAACTTAAACCAAACAAAGCCTATTCAAAAGGAGGGCTAAATAGCCCAGTAACTATATTTTACACAATAATTTTTATGATTGTAAGAAAAATTAAATTGATAAATTATGTCATTCTGGCCCCGAGAAAGGGGGGAAACTAAGAGGTCATATGTCATTAAACTGTCACTTATTTTAACAATGAATGGCACTTGGGTCTTATTGAATCTAACCAAACTTTTGTTTCAAAAAAATTCTTACCTTTAATTCAATTTGTAATTAAGTAGCTAGGGTACTAAATCCAGTCCTCTACATATGTGATGTAAAAGTTGACTTGGTTAATTTACAATTATAAATAATAAAATTCACTTCTTAAATTTTGTACAACGTACAGAGAAAGGTATTTAATTTTTTTGATAATTGTTACAGATCTTAATCTCTTCAATGTTCATTCAGAAGAACCCTTAAAATAATCCTTTGGCCACAAAAAAGAAAAAGAACCCTTAAAATAATGTCACAGTCACACAGCAGGCACCCGGCCCATGAGAAGGTATAAAGATATTGAGTATATGACCCTTGTCCTTACGAAGCCCCGATGGGTCCTGATATCTGGAACAAACGAATGAGATAATACTAAAAGCTGTAGTTGACTTTCTTTTTGTTTTTTCTTTTATATTTTGAGATCAACATATTTCCACTTGAAGAAATTTAATAATGAACGTCAAATCTAAGAATGATAAAGTTTCCCAAGTCATATATTAATGTTTTTTTTTTTGGTCGAAAGAAGTCGTATATTAATTTATAGCGCTGGCGAAGTAAGGTTTCAACAGACACGTAGAATGGTCTTTATTTCGGGAGAAAAAGACATGTCTCAATTCATATCCTTTAGTAATGAGATTCATTGATCGAAGCTGTATGCTTCTATCCATTGATTGGACTCACTGGTCCATCATTTGGCCTTTGGACCAGTGAGTGACTTTGGGCCGTACATGGCGCTGACACTTCAGATCCATCTATGACCTACATAATGAAACGATGTCGGTTTTTCCTTCGGCGTCGTAAACGTGCAGAGGACGGGAACCGCATGGAGAGAATGTAAAAACTTGCATAAAATCCGTAAAATACTCGACAACATTACTTATTCTCCATATTATACAAAATATACGACAACTCACCAAGTGAGTGAGTCAAAGCTCTTGAGATAATTTACTGTCATTTGCTGGGCATCGACAAAGAAAGAATTTATGGTCATTTGAATATTTGCAAATCCTTAAACTTCAAAAAAATTTCACTTAAAAGAAGAAAAACATCTTAGCAATATAAAACGCGGTCCAATCAATTCGTGGGTATCAAAAATATGTCAGGGCTGCCTTACTTAGTTCCAATGGTCTCTTTTTAAATCAATTGGGCCCTATCTTGATGAGTGACTTATTGGGCTTAACGATTTCTCTTCCATACTTCTAGACTATAATCAAATGTCACTTCATTTTAGGCTCAAATAATGTCTTCATGTCTTATAACACTATCTGTTGGCCCAGGCAAAAAATCTACTGTTATACTACATACTAAATCCACCATAATTTATATATTAAAAAAAATTCCACCATAATTCGTGGTCCAGCTTTGAAAAGATGAAAGAGGTGGCTTTATATAGGGCGTATAAATGTTATGATTCAGACCGCAAAGTGCCGCTCAGTGAAGATTGCACTGAGCCACTGATACATAAATGCGCTGAATAGACACGTCATGAGCTTCAATCACGAAAACTAATGGCTAGCTGTGTGGCCGGCCGAGTCTGATCTCCGACGATGCGTTGCTTTTACAAACCACATACTCTCGATTAGGCAAGCCAGCAATCCCAGAGTTGACATGCACATTTCCGTACTGATTGTTTTACACCAGGAGAATTGCAGATTCACAACCTCCCCCCCCCCCCAACACATACACACACAAGTAACGTATTCAGAAAGCAAAACACAATTGTAACATACCTTGTAATTGTGTTGCATTTCACTTGGTTAAAGAACTTCGTGCAAAAGGTAATAGAGGTCACGGTCGAGCAAAGGGAAAGCTAATGAAACCACAGTATTTGAGAATCAAGCAACAATTTCCATTCTGTTGAACTTTGATCGCTTTTTATAGCCATACACTGCTTGAATCTGCAGATGGATTCATTCTAGGCTGATGAAGAACTAGGCACGTGGGATCATTATTGGAAGCAAAAATAACAAGCATTTCCTTCTAACTGAAAAAAAACTGGTGGCGGACTAAATATTGCAGAAAGATATAGCTTATTGCAAACCGAGCAATCCTACAAAACTTGCAAGAATTGGTCCCAGGGAAACTCATACTGATGGCAATCATGTCATAACTATAGGACTTCTCACCCTGTGAACACCGTCCTTCCAAACCAGACCTCCAAACTCAGGACCAGGTTGCCTAGATTTTCTGGTGAAGGTAACCTTGTAAGACAGTTTCTGGTTCTTGCTGGTAAAATGCAAGACATCAGGCTCGACCTTAACAGAAGCACCCTTGAATGGTGAAACCATAACATGGTATTTGGAGTTAGGAGGGCCAACATTGGTGACAGTTCTGTGAACAGTCAGAGCTGAAATGGTTGTTCTTTCTGGAAACACCACTGAGATAGCAGGGTAATTTAAGTCCCCTGAACTAGCAAGGGAGTGCCCACAGGTTCTGTTTGAGTATTTAGCAAAAACTCCCAACTGGGTTCGAGTTAGCTTCTGTGTGCATAGGAAGTCAAAGTAATCTTGTGGCTCAATGTCGTAGACCAAACCTGGGTCAAGAGCTTTTCTGGGGTTGATGTGTCCAGCCCCATGATCGTAAGGGGTTGATGATTCCGCTGACGAGGCGTCTTTGAGAGGATTAAGGGTATTGTCATGAACATAAGCTGTAGTCATGAGGGCAGATTTTATAGCAGCTGGACTCCACTCTGGGTGCTTTGCCTTGAGCAAAGCAGCAACCCCACTTACATGTGGGCATGACATGGAAGTTCCAGAGAGTATGTTGAACTTAACTCTCCGGCGATCGGTGGCCAAACTCGAGGGTCCAATGACCCCACTCCAAGCAGCAAGAATGTTCACGCCAGGAGCCACCACATCAGGTTTCAGAATCTCAAACGTAAGAAGATTAGGCCCTCTTGATGAAAATGCTGCCACAACAGGAGATGGCCTAATCCCCAACCTTGTGCCAAGAAAATGAAGATTTGCAGTAGCTTTCTTGCTTGTCAAGACATAATGCTTCAGCTCCTTACCTTCTTTCTCTCCAATAGCAACAGCAGGAAGGAGGTGACAATCTGCAACAAGTTCTTCGCCATTAGCTGCAGTATTTGTAAGAATCATTCCAATCCCTCCAGCTTTTTTCACCACCTGACCCTTCTGAACTCTAGGACTAATTCCTCTGTCACAAATCACAATTTTCCCTGAAATCTCTTTGGGATCCAATGTTCCTTCCAAACACAAAGATCTAGGGTCAAGGCTGCTTGAGTTTCTGCTTCCCATGTACACCAGAGGGTATTGCTTCTTAGTGGAAAGCATTTTTCTCCCTCTATAGAGTGAAACTCCAGTCATTCTTCTTCCATTTCCAAGCTTCACTTTAGCAGGGAAATCTCTATCCATTGTGCTTGCTCCAACCGTGGCGATCCAAGGAGACACGTTTGTGAGACTCACAGGGTCAGGGCCTCCATTTCCTGCAGAACAAGAAACAAAAACACCCATCTCCATAGCCCCAAAAGCAGCAACAGATAAACTATCACGATAATAAGAGGAAACTCCACCTCCCAAAGAAATTGACAAAACATTAACCCCATCAGCCACTGCCCTATCAACAGCAGATAGAATATCCGAACTAAAACACCCACCAACCCAACACACTTTATAAGCAGCAATTCTAGCTCCCGGAGCCATCCCTCTCGCCGTGCCATAAGCATAGCCTAAAAGATTAGCCCCGTGAACTGGAGACCCAGCAACTGTAGCGGCAGTGTGGGTCCCATGACCATCTTGGTCTCTAGGCGATTTGAACTCGCTTTGCTCGTTGATTTTTCCCATCGCAGCCTCGTAGCCGTGGTAGAACGCTCTCGCACCTACAATTTTTCTATTACAGTGACGCTTTGTAAATCCGCGTCCAGTTTCGCAGCTTCCTTTCCAGTGAGAAGGCACGAGTCTCATGCCTGTATCGTTGAAGCTCTCGCTCTCCGGCCAAATCCCCGTGTCTAAGACCCCCACAACGACGTCATGGTCAACCGTCATCTGCGACCAGAGGTTCATGCTCTGTGCTGGTTCGAGCCCTAGGAATATGGGGCTTCGCGTGGTGTGAAGCTGGTACTTGGTTTCTGGAAAAATGGCAAGAACCCCAACCTCTTTCTCCAGCCTCCCAGCTTCCTCTTCGCTTAGTTTGGCCGCGACGCCGTGGAAGGCAGTCTGGTAGCTGTAAATTATTCTGTCTTGGTCGTCATTTTCAGCTTCGAGGGACTTGGACAGTACAGATTTTACCTTTGAGGAATACCATTCGAGGTGGCTGGAAAAGGCTCGCGGCATTGCGGATTTATCCATTTGGATTATGTAAGTTTGCTTGGCAATCTGGGCATGGGAAGAGAATGCGAGAGTGCAGAGAATGTAGGTGACTAGAATGAAGCCCATTTTCGTAATGGAGGTGTCAGCCATGGTTGGTGCCAGAAAGAAAGGCAAGCTCAGGAAGAAGATGGGATGTAGTAAATCGAAGAGGGGAAGAGATAAAGAGTATCAGAGAGTGACATAGTGAGTGAGAAGTGAATAATTAAAGCAAGGTGGTTGTTTCGTGAATGGCCGAAGTTAAATGCAGGGTCAAACAAGCAAAGCAACGCAGACCGGTGGTAGAAGTTAATATGCACTTGCTCGTCTGACAGCCACAGCGACTGATTTCATCTTTCTGTCCTCTTTGCAGTTTTTTTTTTTTTTTTTTGGCCCATGTCTTCTTTGGAGTTGAGATGGGTTGAATTGTTGGATCTTTCGTCATTGTACTTTGCAACAGATACTGTTTTTTAAGCTTGTTTAGTGGATATCGAGGTTAATGCATCAATACTAACATAAAACATAAAAATATATTGGACGTTAAATTTTCAATATGTTCTAACATTGTCATAAATAATGTGAGATATTTTATAGCATTTATCATTGTTTATTGTAGGATATATTCTCTTTTGTCCTTGTACTTTTAGCCTTTTCACTAATATAAAATTAAATAAAATATCAATTTATCAATTTTATCTGAAAATAATTTTTTAAATTTTTTTCTATATTTAAACTCATGTTTTGGTAAACAAAATAAATCAAATTAAATGAGCATAAGACCAACAAAGGTTAAAAAAAATAATTTTAAAAAAATTAGAATATTATCGAGTGTTCCGATCAACAAGAAAGAATATTGATTTAATTTAACTAGAAATTTTGAATTAAATAACTCATAAAAAAATAGAGGGACAAATATTTGGTCCAGTGTCTTTATAAGGATCAAAGATCCTTTTTAAAGAGTACCCTATCTCATAAGAAGGATGAGATGGAGTAAAACTTATGCCCAAGCGCATCATTCATATCACAAGTGATACAAAAGGAAATCGCATATCTTTGCATGACAAAGTCACCATAATGTTTAGCCGGTGAATAATATCAATATTGAGTTGGCTGGGAACCAAGATGAAGCAAGAAAGAAAGATTTAGTGAGATGTTTGTGATGTATTTTATATCAATATGCATTTAAATCCATTAAAATTGATAGGAAAAACACAACTTGAATTCTGACATTTTGTTCAAATTTTTATTATAAGTTATTGTATTTTTTTTTTTTTGAGTCTTTATATTTTTTTCTATTTACACCTTATATCCTTACACTTTCGAAGAGATATTATCGTAACACTAATAGTTTTAATTATGGTGATGTCGGTTTTAACATCATTAATTATGTAGTGACATGCCATTCAATTATTGGTGTTTATTTTATAATTAAAAAAAGGCCACATGTGCAAACAAAATGATTTGGATCCCTCTTATTTTCCAAGGCATAATAAAAATGAAAGGACCCAAAAAGAGACCCCACAACCATGACGGAAAACGAGCTGAACAAAATGATCTTAAAATCCCTTTGCTTCACGCTATTGAACAATACACATCAGCAACTAAATGTATATCATTGCATAATTAATGATGTTAGAGTCCACATCAGCTGTTATTGGCTTATTGCCACATCGACGTCCTTTGAAATTATAGATACCTGCAATATTAAAAAAAAAGTAAAAATTTATAATAAAATTTAAGTAAAGTATAGATATTTAAAGTTGTGTTTTCAAATCGATATTACTGTTTCCTCACACTTCGCTCATTCAACTTGCACTCCTGGCTGTGCGTCTCACTTTTGCTTTGCTTCATAAGATAATATAACATTATAAAGCCTGAATATATTGCGGAATCACTTCCATTGTGCTGTAAAATTCTTCATTTTCATTTCATATCACGGGAATTTAACTTTGAATGATTCAACTTTTGGATGAATCATGGACAGACACCATCATTTTCTTGATTATCTCAACAAGCTCTCTCTCTCTCTCTCTCTCTATACACACACACACACACACAGTGCTAGTACATCGCTAGTTTATTAACAAAAAAGTAAAGGCTGTCACATTCTTTCACGTAATAAATAAATAAATAAAGACTTTATGAAAAAGATCTTGTGTGCAAATTAAAGAGTAAAGACACAGGTCATCACATTTTAAATTCTTTCTTTCTTTTGAAATAATGTTCACAGTCAGAAGCTTCTTTGTGAGAGGGATTATCACATATATTAATGGATCATTAAAACAACATTTACTAATAATGATTTGATTGAAAATAAATTGTAATAATTAAATACACTCAATGGATGAATTTTTTATTATGGATTTAAATATTTTAAAGTTGATAGGTGTATTTTGTGAAGTTTACTTTTTTAAGGAATAAAGAGAAAATGTTATATTCAATAAAAAAAGAGAAAATTTTATATTTTAGTATTTTAATATAAGTTTTTCTCTCTATTCCTTAAAAAGAAAACTTCATCGAAATTTATAACAACTTTTGAGGATTTGAATTCCTTTTTTTGCATTAATTATGAATTCATTTAAAAATATTATGTTATTGTTTTAGTACAAAATGTAATAACTAATTTTTGAAGCCTGATAGGAGGTCAAAAGAAAAAAGAGAGAATTACAGTTAGTCCTTTTTTAAAGAAATTAATTATAAATAAAAAGTAACAATAAATTTCATTCACGCATTTTAATAATAATTTATTTTATATTAATTATAAAAAACAATAAGACTCATTCACGCATTTTAATAATAATTTATTTTATATTAATTTTTATCTATAATTAATTTTTTGGGAGGGAGTTGGTTGTAATTTAAAAAAAAAAGCCTCAATCTAGCTCTTTTTTATTTTGGAATAAAAAGCCAAAACAAACTGTTCATAAAGTTCCTTTGTAAAAGAACGGCCCTGGCTTTACAGCTTCATAATTCATCTCAGAGGAAGATTCGTAGTGCGAAATGTTTAATCTCTTTTATAATAATTGAAAAATAGAAATCCACTATTTTATCAAAAGCAAAATAATAGATACTACTAGGCATCACTTCGTTTAACTCATCGAGAAAATTAAATTAATTTATTCTTAGGTGGTAATATTATATATAAAAAAAGTTTTACAATTAAAAATTAAAAAATCATAAATATATAATGCTTGGAGAGTGTCGTCTAATCAAATAACTCAAATTTTTTTTGTGAAACAAAATATTTTTAAATATATTTAATATAAATTATTTAATATGATATCAAGAATTATTTGATCAGGGGACAAAAAGACAACAAAAAGGAAGAAAGGAGAAGAAGGAGAATTGAATAGAGTTGATGTGATGCGATGCCTCTGAAACTAAATAACAAGGTACCAGTCAGGCAAAGAAGAAGAAAAATGCGGAAAAAAAACAATAAAAAATATTAAAGGTAAACGAAATCCTGCATTTAAAAATTTAAAAATAAATTATGAATATATAATATTTAAAACATATTTAATTAAATGATTTAAATTATTTTAATAAAATAAATTATCCTTAAATATACTTTTTGTTTTGAAAAATATCCTTAAACATACTTAATATAAAGAATTTATTACGTAGCACTCTAGATTTTTTAAAATACCATGTGATGAAATAAAAAATAATAATAAATGTATTGTTCGTAGTTGAGCTGTGTCACATGAGATGGAATTGAAGTGGATACATTAACAAGGAACATTTTTTTTTTAAACATTTCGCAACATTGATGAATTTAGTTTAAGAAATTTCCTTACAAAACCAGATCCAAATCGATATGGCCATATTGTCTGATTCTTTGTTTGGTTAAAATTATTGCGTAGAAGAGATGAAGTATTGTTGATCACGTTTATCCAAATAAATGAGTATAATTTCCACTACGATAAAGAGCAAGGTGTAGTGCGTTTTAGTGCTGGACCTGATAAAAGGGACGATAAGATAGATGGGACATCTTTATTAAAACTTTATAACTTTACTTTAATTTTTTAAATCAATTTATTATAATAAATTAATTTATAGTGCAATGCCTTTTTTGCCAAGGCGCCAGTTTTGATCCACCAAAATAAATGGTAATTATTGATGATTGATGCATTTTGCAATGAACTTAAGAGGTTAGATATTCTTGTCAGCATATGCACACCCGCCACAGGCTATTAATGACCTGAGCCAGGAAATGTTACATTTATGAAACGTGCTTACGATGTTTGTGTTTAAAGGTGTATTTAAATCATGGAATAGAATATTAAAAAAAAAGAAATTCCGATATATCCGTTCGTTTTTATATACAAATCACTTTTAATTAATTTAAATTATTGACATCCCAGGAGAAAGGAAAAAAAAATCGCATTCAATTCAATTAATAGTCCCGATTTCGTGTGAAATTACTTTTAGGGCATTACTTATGCATAGAAATCGAGGGAGCATGCTTTTTGGGGTGAAAATTCACTCATTTGAAAACGAATTCTTCGGGCCAATCTAGTTTCGTTTTTGCTTGGAAAATTGACTTATTTGGTTTTTTTTTTTCGTTTTTATGGTTTTAAAACAATTTCACATGGAAATTTTTTAGAATAAGTTAAAAAAATGTTTGAATTATATTTTTTGCGACTGAAGAAATGCATTTATAACTCCAAGGAGATTACAACATCAGCAAAAGTTTTGAGCGATTGTTTTCATTATCTGCCCCCTTTTAGGAGAGAAGTGGGAAGATTAACATCTAAATCTTGAATTATTATTCTGAAAAATATATCTAAAGTAGTAGTATGAAAGGGTGAAAGGATTGATTTTTTTTTTGGGGTTAAAAAAGGATTGTTTTTTTTATTAACATAATTATCATTAATAAAAATATGATATTTTGTATCTTTTCTTTGGTTCTATAGAATAAAAAGTAATAAAATATCCAAAAAAATGTTTTGGTTTTTTTAATTTTGAAAAATAATTTTAAATTTTTGAGTAAAATACATTGACCATCTTTTTATGAGTATGTCTTAACTACACAGACATCCTCTCTATTTTAAAAACATATACAAACATCCCTTAAAATTAAAATATATGTTATGTAAATTTTTTTTGTAAATCTGAAATTTTATCTTCATCTATCTAATCATTAGTTAACTATTAAGTTTAACTTGTAACTTTTAATTTAACCAAAATGACCCTATTGAATATAAGAATTATCTAAAAATATATATTTATCAAAAAAGTTAATTTTTTTATACAACTAAAAAATATAATAACTAAATTTTAAAATTTTTATTATATTATAATAAAATTTATTAACTTTTATCATATTATAAAATTTATGATTTTAATTTTTATCAAATTTTTGAAACTTATTTATTAATTTTTTAAATTTTTAAAAACATACTTCAAACACATAATATAAAATGATATAAGTTTGAGAAAGATTTTTAATTAATTTAAAATTTATAAACATGGTTTTTACAATGAAATGATGTAAATGTCAAAATAATATAATTTAGGACTTATTGAGGGTGAATTAGTAAATAAAATTTGTTTTAATATAAATTTTAACTTAAAAATATGTTTTTAGAATATTCTTAATGAAGTTAAGAGATTGAATTAAATTATATGTTTTTAAAATAGAAAAAATTTTGTATAATTAAGATAAAATAGAAGGGTGGTTTGAGTATTTCAATCTAAATTTTTTTAATTCTCAAAACAGATACTCCCTCCGTTTAAAAATATGAGGTATTTTTTAAAGAGTTATATGTAAGATGTTTTTTGAAGAGTTGTAATCATTGTTTTTTTTTCAAAAGTGTCTTTATTAATAATGATTTTATTTTTATTGTGGGGTGTTTAATAGAGGTAAATATAAAAAAATATTGTTAGTTGAAAAGTAGTTAACTATTTTATTGAGAGTAAGATTCAGTTAAAAATGCTTTATATTTTTGAATAAATGAGTAATAGATAACACATTTTCAAACAAGGTTTTTTTATTTTTTTTCAAAATAAAAAAAGTGAACACTATTATGAAAACATGTAATCAAACAGCATTAAAAATTGTCTAAGAGGGAAGAAACTCTTGCATAAATTCAGTACACCACGTCGCCTGTGCTGTATCTAAAAAAACATGTTATATTGTAACAGTTTAATTAAATAAAATTTTATATGTTATTATTTTTGATGAATAAATTTTCTATTTAATTTTATCATCAATAATAAAATTAATTTATATTTATAATTATTTGATATGGTATATTTTTATTAGACAAAACATGAATAGCACGGTACGCCGAGTCCATGGAAAAAGTTGAGCAGTGAAAGGAGGATAAATAGGAGTAAATGCCAAACGCAACATGGAGGGATTTGTCATTTTTTTTAAATTATAAGGCCACGTCAAACTATACAATAGTCTAAGATTTAGTTATATTAAAATCATGAAGTTTTTACAATTGTGCGTAATATATCAAAAATTATAATATTAAAGATTTTATGCGAAGGTCGGTGAATTAAGAGATTAGTGCATCTGTTTGCTTTTCTATGAACATGATCAAAAGTAATCATTTAATTTCTTATAATAAGATTTTTAATCTTTTTAATAGTGTCAGAATAAGGATATCTTTTAGAACAGATATAATTAATGAGTAATAATATTTTTATGAAATTAGAGTGAATATGAATTCTTGATAATTTTACATTTGATAATTTTGTAAAGATGAGGGGATTGTGTTTGTAAATCGGGTTGAGATGTTGGATTTTCCAAAAAAGAAAAGAGACAAATTTTCTCGAAAAAACCAAGAAAGGGGTGAATCAACAAAAAAGGGTTGGATCTAAGACGATGAAACAGTTGGCGACAATTAATTGGGTCATAAAGAAGCCTTAACGAATCGAGTGCTCTGCAGGCAAACATTAATGACGCGCATTCATTCCTCCCACGCAGCGCTGAAAGCAACTTGCCCCCCTCTTAATGCCTCTGCCACTGTTGCCTCGCTACTTTATCACTCCGATTTGTACGTGTCCTTTTAACTGAAATGCTTCGTATTAGTTGCCTCTCAGACTACATTTTTTTTAATATTTATTTTTATTTTACTGAACGGAAAATATTTTAATTATTAATTATATATTTAAAATAAAAATAAATGATAAAAATACTTTGAAACTTTTTTCAGGGCCCCTGACATTCTAAATTTTTCTTTGAACATTTTTGCTATTAAATTTTTAAAAATAAAACATTTTTATCTCATCATTAAATATGAAAAATGTTGATCATTAATTAAAATTGGATCAAAATATTTTATGATTTTGCCCTCCTCCATGTCTATGCTTTTCGGCTTTCGTTTTCATTCATTTGAGGACAAAAGTTAAAAAAAATTAAAGAATAAAATTAAAGACTAAACACAAAAAAAAGGAGAGAAAACTATAAAAATATCACTGGTTAAATTCTAGTTCAACGATCAATGTTTTCAATTTTTAATGGTGAGGTAAAAATGCTTTTTTTTTTGTTAACTTTTAGGGCAAAAACACTTCAAAAAAAGTTTAGAATGTCAAGTACTCTTAAAGAAAAATTTCAGGACATTTTTTTCTTTTAACTCTTAAAAATATTATTAATTACTCCTTAAGATACTAAAATACCTTATATTATTTAATATAATAATTTAAATTTTTTTATAATATTCAACCAAGGGAGCACTTCTCTAAAAAAATTAGTTGAAACTTTAATCTTTTAAAAAATATACATTTTTAATTATTTATTTATCAAATTTTTTATATCAATGTTTTAATAATGATAATTGAAATTTTATTGGACTGTTTTCAATAATAATAATAATAATAATAATAATCATCATCATCATAAATGAAATACAAAAGATATAAATATATGGAGCATCTATATAAATCCTTTATAAAAATCTCTATGTTTCATATTAAAGATAACTTCTAGAGAATTTCATGGACCATGTTTCAATAATGTAAGATAATTTTTAAGAAGTTAAATATTTAAAAATATAAAATATTTTTAGTGTTTTAAGATATAATTATTGCATTTTTTAAAGTAATCCTACAAAATAAATCAATTTATATTTATTTTAAAATGAAATACTATATTAAATGGGGTAAATATAGAATGATAGTGTTAGTTTGAAGATAAGTAAATACTTTATTAAGAGGTGAGATTAAATTAAAAATAGCTTATATTTTTTAATAAAATGAATATATAACAAGGTTGGTTTAATAGGTAAGGATTTAGCCCATAAGCTACAAGGTTGTGAGGTTAAATTTTGCTCCTATAAAAGAATCTTGTTAATAGGTGGCTTATAAATATATTTATGTGCACCTTTTGAATTTGAAGATATAACCCAATTCTATTAAGCCCCCAGAGGCCAGGAACACAACTCACATTTTTTATGAAAAATTTTATATCAACTATTTAGTTTTTATTATTGGAAAAGAATACCCAGTCTTAAATGCAATTAATAAATGTTTCTAATTAATTGTACCCCTCATTCACAGCTGGAAGAAGGAATTGGAAATTTGGAATTGTTATGGCAATTTATTTTTTCTGATCGTATGTATAAGTGACTCTCAACTACTTAACTTATTAAATTGATATTAAAATATCATATTAAAAATCAAACACTCTTTCTATCTTCTTTAATGAAAGTTACTTTTAGGAAAAGCATTAAATAATTCAAAAACTCATAGAAATTTACTTATATTTAGAATCACAAATTTCTTATAGATGTGTCTTATATCTAGATTAAGAGAGAGTGTAATTATTATTAGAAGAGGCATTTAAGAAAAAAAATACAATTTCAAACATAATTAGTATAAGAATGACTTTCTTAAGAACTATGAAACAAAATTTTTCTTATAATTGAGATTAGAGGAAATATTTTACCAATAATAGCCGAATCTCTCAACTAGACTATATCTAATCGCATGTCATTATATATCTCGGGAGGGTGTCATAGTTACTGTTCTTCGGCAAGTGGATGAACAGTAACCATGGGTTTTTTTTTTGGGGGAAAAACAATCCTCATAAAGTAAGAGTTCTTGTGGGACCCATGAAAAAAAAATAATAAAATGTGCATGAGACCTACGATGAAAAATATGTGTGACTATGAGATTCATAATAAAAAAAATAAAAGATTTAACATTTTTTGTGGGGGTAAGAGATCTACTCATCATCTATTAATTGTATTTTGTATATGTAAAATAATTAACTGTATTATAAAATATAAATCTAAATAATAAATTACAAAAATAAAATTTTTTATTTAATTACAAACTTAATTTATATAAATTACAAAAAATATGTGTGTAATTTAATGGATAGCTTTTATTTTTCAAATCTTAACCCACATGTAATAACAAATTCTACATAAAAGACTTTTAAAATTCTATTTTGAAAATATACAGGATAATAAATCATAAAATAAAATAAATTTATATGGAATGAACATTGACACTTAAAAAAATTGCACATTGAAGGATTATGTGCGGCTTAAAGTAAAAATGATAGGTAAAAAACTAATCATGTGTTGTTTGTATTTTTTATATGTATAAGATAATAAATGGTAGAAAAATACAAAGCTAAATAAAAATTTATAAAATAATTTTTTATTATTTAAATTTAAATTATGAGTGAATGACACATTTTAGAATAATAAGTTATTCTTTATAATTTTAACATACGAGGAGCAACAAATTTTTTATATATAATTTTTTAATATGCATGGGTTATGTTATTTATGTTTAACATGTGCATAGATAAAAAATTTAAAATAAGATAAGGCCTTATTTAAATTTTAATTTTTGGCAGGTGACACATAAAATTAAAATTTTAATTTATAAAATAATATTTCATTTTCTTGCATGCGTTCCGATATACTGAGGTCCTTGACAACTAATCCAGTTGGATTAAAGGTATTCATTCGGCACAAAACAATAACTTTTAAAACTAAACTTACTTTTTATGTGCACTTTTTAAACCTGTCTTAATTTAATTATTTTTTTTATCATGCAATACATGTAGTTGATAAATAATGCTACCATCAATTTTATACGTGAATCACAATTTATAAGTAACTAATGGTTTATTTGATACATTTTTTCGCATGAAAAATGGACCATTATTTTTTTTTCAATTTCACCTATTAATAATTTTTTTATAGATAGAGGGAAAAGTTGCATATAAAAGAGAAATTATCTTTTGAACATAATACATTTAATAAAGATAACTTAAATTTTTTCTCTCACAAAACTATAAATTTTTTCTCTCACAAAACTAATTATTTAACTATTTTTTTTAACCTCCACCTTTATATTTAAGGTATTTTTAACTAAATCACAGATATCAATAAAAGTTTGATATTTAATTGAAAACATATAAAATCATAATAATTTTTTAATTTTACTCTTAATAATATCACAACTAATATCATGAATGTAGGTAAAGCTCATAATTAATGTTTCTTCTCCATTCACTAGACAATAGGGGCAAAATTGTTTAATTACTTAAAATTATTATGGCACTCTTTATATTTAAGGACAAGATAAATTTATAAAAATATTTTATATATAAGGAAGGAGGAAAATAGTTAAAAGTAATTTATACATTGGACACACAAAGAGTATTATAATATTGGCTATACTATTTGATTAATTTAAAATCATTATTTAATATATGCATATTTTTTATTTATTTTTAATTGTGGCTATCATTGATAACAAATACCATCGTGACTTCCATGATGACAAACTTGTTTTAAAACCTTATAATTGAGAGTGAATTCAAGAAGAAAGGACCTTATATTCAAGAAAAGAAACAATATGAAAAATGTTTGATTTTGAGAGAATCAATAAAATGCATATCACTTTCTTAGTTGTTCTTAACTTTGTCCAACTAAGTCCTTACTCACATCGTCGATTGCTCCTCCATTAATGTTATTTGTCACGGCTACTGTGCCATCACTTTATCTCTCTAGTTCTTCAATTGTTTAGTTTTCCAATATAATTGTTTTTCTAAAACTTGTCACTCACAACTCACTCATACTTTAGATAAATGTTGCTCCTCTATTGAATCCGTCCCTCATTGCTGACCATGCATAACACTCTAAACTCTTATTCTTATATGAACCATGTAAAAAAAAAAGAAGAAGAAATAGTGGTTTTCTTTTTCAAATGAAGAAAGGAAGAAGAGAGGGTGGTTTTCTTTTTTAAATTTACTTGTTCAAGACAACAGCATTTTGGTCAGAAGATAATATTATTAAATGAATAAAAAATTAAGCCTACTCTTTAAAGTATATTTGATCCTTGGGACTAATTTTGGTTCTAAATAGGTTCTTTTAACCAAGTTTTCCTAATTTGTAACTTTATTTTGAAATTCTCTCACATATTAATCAAAGAAAAAATACAAATGTATCTCGATAATAATGCACTTTAAGATAAAAATAAATACTTTTTCTTTTTAAAAATATAAGACATTTTTTTAAACGTTGGGTATTAAAAAATATAAAGTATTTTTAGTCTTTTAAAATATAATTATTGCTTTTTTTAAAAACTAGTTTATTAAATAAATTATTTTATATTATTTTAAGGTAAAACACCCTGTTAAATAGGAATAAATATAAAAAAATATAATTAATTTAAAAATAAGTAACTACTCTATTAAGAGTGAGATTTAGTTAAAAATGTCTTATATTTATGAACGAAAAAGTAATTATCTTTATCTTTAACATGTACTGGCAAAACAATTTTTACTATAAAATAAATTATTATTTATATTTTAATTTATATAAATTAACAAAACGTAATATTTTGAGTACATAAAAGTAAATTATTTTTTATTTTTATCTTTTAAATATTAAATATGAAATAAATCTAGTTTATCCTAACGGTGTTAATTTTAAAAGGAATGGAACAAGGGAAGGCTCGATATGTTCATATTATATCATCATCACATGTGGAATGGATAACCGCCCCTCTAGTATATGACATTATCACACATAAATAATTTTCTTAAATTTAATGGATGATATTAATATCGAGTTAACATTTAAAAAAAAATTCAAGAAATTGACATGAAAAATAAATAGTTGATGCAAAATTGATAATGTTTTATTAAAAAAATCAAATTTGTCACAAATACTTCAACTCCATTTTGTGTGATTGTAATCTGTGGCCCAAAGTGGAACAAAGATAGTCAAAGTACATATCTTTCTCTGCCTTTTCTCTCTCTCTCTCTGACTCTGTCTCTATTTATTCGGGATTATAATTTAAATTTGATCTATTATGACTATGAATGGATTGGTGGTCCACGCCCAACAAGAAAGGATGTGATTCGAAGTTTCGAAATACTACTTTATTCATAGTTTTACATAGACTTAAACTAGAGATCTCGTGTTTAAATGATCATAATGTTTCTTCCCATAACCACTTGTTGATGTCTATGAAGTATGAAGAAATATTAGCGTATGCATTAAATGCTAATAAGAAATTGGGCTGAGAGCCTTTGAAGACATAAACAATTGGCGATCCAACCCAATTAAAAGATGATAAGATGAAATTGGGCTCATGTTCTTCTCCCCTTCCATTCGGCCCAGAAAATGATAAGATGAAATCCCATTTCAAATTAACTGGATTGTAATCCGTTTGAGGCAGAAGAATAGGCTATCCTTAAAAGTTTTTAATTGGCATGGGATACGGGTTTTAGGAAAATCATTATTGAATCTGACTTAAAAAGTTTGTTGGATTTTATTAATGATTTCCCTGAAGTTCGTGTTTTAGGAAGCTTAGTCTTCTTGAAGATACAAAACCTTCTCAAATATAGCTGGAATGTCAAAATTAATTTTGTTCCACGTGAACAAAATATGGTGGCTGATTGCTTGGCCAAAAATGGTATCTCCAACTCTTTGCCTCTTGCTTTAGCTCCTTTATTTCTGAAAGACTTGGTGCTCCAGGATTGTATGGGTTTTAAATGCCCAAACTTTGATTAATTTTGCTGTGTATGGGCTTTGCCCTCTTTTTTATGAAAAAAGAAAAAAACTGGATTGTAACCAGCTCATTATGAGCCAACTAGGCCATGTAAAAACATCACGAAGTTTTTTTTTTTTTAAAAGTTAAAACGCGTTTTTTGAATTTCTGACCTTTCAGTAATAACGTACCTGTTGAATATCGGTATAGCATACTGAATAATTACACGACATGCACATCATCTGTACCACACACCATCATTCCGTGTATCAGTATTCATATTCTATGCCAAGTGGCTGATGGGTCAATGTTTTTGTCCTTTCGGAGTCCGAATCCTTTAAATAATTCAAGCCAAAAGGATCCTCTAAATAATAAAACGTTGGATGTAAAAGGAGAGGCAATTGGTTGAACTGTTTGGGAGAGTTTAATTAATTTATTTTGAGATTTTAAATTTAAATTTTAAAGTATGTTGTCGCATTAAATAAATAAGCTAAAGACACCTTGATATAATTGGAAGATCACTGTTGATGATAATGGTTTACATAATAAGGGTTTGGATTAACCTAAATGTATAGTAGTAATACATTTAAGTTTTTCAGACCAAACAACGGAATAAGAAAATGTTAAATGTAAAAATGCTGAAAATATTCTATGGCCGATTTCTCCCTTCACATTATTTTTTATATATACGATCATTCTGATAAAATTATAATATGATTAATACGTATAGAATAAAAATAATAATAATAATAGTCAGAGAAGGAGCAGTAACATAAATATAATACAGAGAAAACACAATTATTGATTACTATAATTTCATCAAATTTTATTTTTAATTTTTGTAATTTATTTTAATACTTTTAATCTCGAAAGTTTTAAAAAAATTGAATGACATTTGTTATTTAAGTTTATATAAATTTAGGTTGAAAATGCTGAAAAAAAATACAGACTAAAAGTAAAATTTATAAAATTATAAGAATCAATAATTATATTTTTTTATAATATATTACACATGTCATTTAAATAATTCTTTTTCCTCAACAGTAGCCAGCAGACCCCTTAATTTTTTAGAGAAAAATTAGTTCTTGGAGCTCATGAATGGACCCTGAAAATAGCACCCGGTCTGCTTTACAAAAGGGGCTTTTCGGACGCCTAAAGGAGGTAAAACATAAGCTTCAATTTTTTTTTTTTTTTCATTAGAGGAATATACATTAACAACTTGAGATTATAAGTGAATCTTTTCACTTATAAAAAAGCTTACATGTCACTGGATTATAAGATCATTAGCTGAGATTTCATGTTTAATTTATAATACATCTATCTCAAAATTCACTTTGTCTTTCAATTTATAATTATACTTAAGACCACAAATACAACATAAATTTAATTTAATGCTGTAAACTCCTCACATGTGAGCGAACATGTTGAACCAAACTCAGAACCGTGTCCCCCCATCATACATTTCACAAGCAAAGTGAAAGCCAAGTAAGTAATAAAATCAAACCCTTCCTCGAGTCCTCGTGAGACTGAAGTCACATGATAGCACATAGCGGAGACTGAATCAACCCGTGAATGATTGCAGTATATGTAGGAGGATGACGACAAGGTTGATCACAAGTGAAAAACCCACAGAACGAGAATCTATATAATTGTGTGGCTCATCCCTTCTTTTGCTTCCATTTTGTCTCCAAGAATCTTTCCTTTTCTCCCTTGGTCCTCCACTGACACAATTATCATACTTGAATTCCTCAGATACTGAGAGAGAGAGAGGGGGGGGGGGGAAGAGTAGAACACCAACGAAGCTGAAGCATCATGGGAAGGCTATGGAGCTGCTGTTTCCTTCTCACTCTTCTTCATCACTTCGAATTCGCCATGTGTAAGCGTGAACAAGTGGCACCCCACCATTACCAATTCTTCCACTTCCCACATATTCACAGTTAAAATGGCAGCAAAGGGAGATCATAATGTTCCTCCATTTCGGTGTCAACACTTTTACTGACACAGAATGGGGAAACGGCCGTGAAAACCCTGACATCTTCAACCCTTCGGATCTTGACGCCGGCCAGTGGGCGGCCGTGGCCGGAGACGCTGGAGTGTCGTTGATGATACTGACTGCTAAACACCATGATGGATTTTGCCTGTGGCCTTCAAAGTACACTGAACATTCGGTTATGAGAAGTCCATGGAAAGGCGGGAAAGGAGATGTTGTGCAGGAGTTTATGAATGCAGCTTCAGCAAAAGGCATAGACGTGGGGCTTTATCTTTCTCCCTGGGATCGACATGACAAAAGATATGGAAATGATTTGAATTACAATGAATACTATTTGGCTCAGCTCCAAGAGCTTCTCAATAAGTGAGTTCCTTCAATTCATTTCTCTTCTTTATTCTATGCTCTGATACGTTCTTCTTCCTGTGTGCCGCCAGAGTTCTTAATTAGCTAAGCTTCATTGAACTCTTGGTCCCAGAACAAAGTATTTCTTTTCGTGAGAGTGTTGGATGTATTTTAAACCGAAACAAGGCATTGAATTGGTGGAAGTATGTTTATTTATTGGTCATTATATCAATGGTATCCGAGCGGTGGAATGCACGGACACTTCTCACTGATATGGAAATGTTGTAGATACGGAGGGGTGAGGGAGATATGGTTCGATGGAGCAAAGGATCCGAAGTCAAAGAACGTAACATATTACTTCACAGAGTGGTTCTCAATGGTGAGAGAGTTGCAGAGCTCCATTAACATATTCTCTGATGCCGGTCCTGATGTGAGGTGGGTGGGCAATGAGAAAGGCTATGCCGGACGCACTTGTTGGTCTCTCATTAACAGAAGCTCTCTCTCCATTGGCAATCCCAACATCACTCAGTAAGTCCACTTTAATTTCCCTCTACAAAACAAAGAGCTCTGGTGCCTTTTTTTCTTGCTTTTACAAAACAAAGTGCAATTGCTTTTTGGTGTAAGTTGTTGCTTTCTTGGTCTGAAGTTATGGACTTTTCACACATCTAGTTTCTGCATTATTGGGAAAGGATTTTTGAAGAATCAATCAATAGTGGGGCACTAAGCATTGAATTAAGTTAACTTTTCAACTATCTAAAGGAAAGGGTTTAATGGGGTTATCAACTTTGATTGTCCTTTAGCTGGATTCCAACATTTTGTATTCTAGGGCAACATGGCATGTGATCTGGTAAAGGTTATAGTGCCTTGATTTATTTGTTTCACCTACTTTAAGATCTAGGGAACATGCTTTGTATTTAAAATAAACACAAAACTTGGCAAAAACTCATTAGTGCGAATGTGTCAGTGAGGTATATGGGGGATGATCATTGGCAAATTTCAATCAATCTCTTGACTCAACATAATATCAGCCGACTTTTTAGAACTTTCAAATTTCACTGTATATTTGGAGGAACTGAAATAAAATTAAATAGCTGACTCAAATAATTTTATTATTTTTGGTGAAGTTAGGTATATGAATAACTCGTGTAAGAAAAATGGATCATTGATATATGAAAAATGAACAACTAACATAGATAGAATTTGAATCTCCCATTAACAACATAACACCATTATAAATTTGCAACTTTCATGCGTCTAGTTTCACTATAGATAATAAAATTATTTGAATGAGCTCCTTAATTTCATTTCAGTTTTCCAAATATGTAGTGAAATTTCTTAGTTTTGGGAAAGTTGATTGAAATTATGTTAGGTCAAAGGGAGTTGATTGAAAATTTCTCACGATTATTTTTGCTACCTGATCAAACAGTAACATCAAAAATTTTTTTTTTAACGAGTTTGAACTTTTAATTTTTGATATGAATTTATTAACATCCAAATGTTACTGAGATATCTAGACCAACATATTTGAATTTTGATAAAAGTACCTTTTTTTTTTCCTTCAAAATGCGTACAAATTTTACTATGACACAACCTTCAGTAATTAATTTTTTTCTTAACTCTGACATTTGAAATAAACATAAAAAACTTAATGAGAACTCATTAATGATAATATTGAAAAACAATATAATATGGAGCAGATGGAAATTTCTTTTTTTTCCAATGCCCAATCATCCATTAGAGGTAGGGATTTGACCTGTCCTAACTTGCCTAATGAACTCTATGATAAGACACCTAGCATGGTGCTGGCTAGCTCGGTCTGGCCTGTTAATACACTCAAAATCAGCTACTTTTGCTGCTATACATGTAATTAAGTTTTCATAGAGTTTTACAGCTGTTGATCATAAACGCAGCTACCTAAGCATCGGAGATCCGCGAGGAACAGATTGGGTACCAGCAGAGTGCGATGTATCAATCAGAAAAGGATGGTTTTGGCACAAATCAGAATCCCCAAGACAACTGAGTGAACTTCTAGATATCTACTACAACTCTGTCGGAAGAAACTGTGTTTTACTTCTCAACGTGCCTCCTAACACGAGCGGCCTCATCTCTGATATTGATGCTCGCAGGTTAAAAGAGTTTCGTGCCGCCATTAACACAATCTTTCACAACAATTTGGCCCAAAACTGCGACGTTAAAGTTAGCAGCCAGAGAGGGGGAAAACATGGTGGATTTGGCCCAGACAACATGCTTGATTCTGACCATTTGTGGTCCTATTGGGCTCCCAGTGATGAACAAGATATAAAGGAACATTGGATTGAGGTTAGTGGGAGATTAAGGTTTAATGTGGTTAGGATACAAGAAGCAATAGGGCTCGGTCAAAGGATCCAACGGCATCAAATCTATGTGGATGGTAAGTTGATAATCCGAGGGACCACGGTTGGTTAT
The DNA here is from genome assembly GCF_029017545.1 of Prosopis cineraria. NCBI lineage: Eukaryota > Viridiplantae > Streptophyta > Magnoliopsida > Fabales > Fabaceae > Prosopis > Prosopis cineraria. Next base: position 28,406,757 of record NW_026555345.1, read on the forward strand.
AAGAGGCTCCACAGGTTTGATGGAGGTGAGGTTGAGGCTAGTGTCGTGAGGATCAGAATCACAAAGTCAAGAGGATTGCCTCTCATTTCTTCTATTGGACTCCATTTTGATCCTTTTTGGCACTCGAGACTTGGTGCTACCTGAACATTCAACAACTAATGTTGAGAATAATAAGAGCTGGGTGATTTATGCCTTACTCTAAGTTTTGTTCTCTCTGTTTTCTTTTCTTTTCTTTTCTTTTTTGTCTCTTAACCAAAAAAATGGCGCAATTGCTCCAGAAAAGTGGAGAGTTGGCAGGAACAATGTTAACAGTAATTTCATACTCTGTCACCAACATGATTCTTTGTAATAAATAAACATAGAAGTAACCCAGTTAAGTAATAAGTTCTCATTTGTTCTGTCAACTGTGGTACATACTTGAAACTGAAATAACATCTCATCTTGCTTTTCTTCTGCCTTCCTACTTTTGCTTCGTAGGCTCTTGGCTCTAACCTGTGAAATTGCCATGATTAACTACAATAGTTGGGATGGGCTGTCTTTAGTGATACGATGATAATTACTTAGAACTGTTCGGAAGAAAAGGGCATAAATCAGAATAGGAAGGTTTGGTATTAGCGCATTGGTCGAGCAGGCAAAGAGGCTCTGAACATAAATAAATGAAATGAACAAATTAGAGCCTGTTTAGAAAGCGTTTTAATCGATTATTTGAGGTAAAAAATAAATTTATGCCAAAACTATCCAAACACCCATTTGTTCCGATTTTTTCTCAAAACTCCCGAACTCAACTTCTGCGTTCAAATTATCTAACAAATATAAAAAAATTACAGAAAAGGTTCAAGAAAAAATTATAAAAAAAGTACAAAATTTAATAAAATTTAAAAATTATGATAGTTTATACAGCTATATAGTTAAAATTAATTCTAAATAAATTATTAAAATTAATTTTAAAAAAATAATATCCAAATAGATTGTGTTATAAAATAATCAATTATGATTAAAATTTATCATTTAATTAATTATTTTTATAATTTATTATATGCAACTGAAATTTAAAGGGACACTTAATAATTGCCTCCACTGTGAAAATTTTTTACCACTTCAGTTCACATCTCTCCTGCCCATGTGGCCATATCCTGGTCCCCAATCTCATACAAACAACACACATTGGGCTAATGGAATCAATTATATTTGCACATCTATGAATTTAGCATATTTAGCCAATACATATGATGCGCCTAAAATTAGCAACTTCAAGGGCACGGGACCAAAAGCAATACAATAACAAGTCACGGTCATCCCATTAAAAGTTATCACAAAATAATACTAAGCACTCAATAATTCAAGTTCATTCATGTTAAGCGAGTAATTTTGAGAGTGGTTTTGGAATAAATTAAAATAAAATTTCAAAGTTGACAATTTAAAACTCACTCAACAAATGAAATTAATTAAGGAAATCAATTGGAGAGTGTTCTAGACTCCTAATAACCTAATTACTTCATAATCCTCTCTTTATCATTTTAATTATCTTGACATTTAATTTTGATAATCTAGGAACCTAAAATGGTTTTGAGTATCTTTCGATTACTAAAAATCTTAATTAACCTAATTAAAGAAAATTATTATCTTAATTAGTTAACTGCAATAGAGACCAAAACCCATAAGGATTATCTAGGTCCATTGACATTTCTATTCTAATGGAAAAATTAGCTAAACTACTCCTAATCTGCTAGTTTTCAAGATCCAATTTGAGTTTTTTCATCCAAGATTTAACTCAAATACCTAAATCTTAGCTAGTGGTGGCCATATACTAAACAAGAATAAGTAATCAAAAGATAATTTCTCAACAATAAAGCAATAAATTAATCAAGAGTTATTTACACAATTGGTTCATAGTCATCAAAAACAAAGAAATTTACTTAGATATAGCTGATAAAAATAACATGACAGTACAAGTTAAGTTTGAATCTATCATCATAGAAAAAAAAGAAAAAGAGAAAATGTTGATAAATGAGGTAGAGCTGAAAATTTGCTACACTTCTTGATTCCAAGCTCCCGGACTCTCCCTTTTGCTCTCCTTGGGTTGCCTCCAAATTAAGATGGTGAAAGATGCATCCCTCAATTGAGAAAAACTAATTTCATAGGCTTTTTTTGCACAAAAAATGAAAGTTCGAGTTTTAAATTTTAAACAGTTGTTATGGCACTTCCAAGTACCACAGTACCTAAGAGATATTTATAGCATAATTTTAGCATTGATATGGTATCTTAATTGTTATACCTTGGCATCAGAGATACAATCCACGTAACTTTTTTTTTTTAACATTGATGCTTTGACACCTGAACTCTCGTGCTACGGTATTAATGAGCCTTATTATCCTTAATCTCTTCTTTCACAATTTCTTCTCTTTTTTGCTTGAGCTTTTGATATTCACCTATCAAACATAAATATTTATTAGTGGAATATTTTGCTCACTTTAATTCCAACAATTTTAAACTATTTCTTAAAAATATTATATTAAATCCATTTACTTAGTTAATTTTTCTTTCTTGACTGAAAATAAGTACTATAATATTAGAAAAACTATACAATGAACAAAACCCCCAAGGGGCTAACTCCTTTCACAATCCACCCTCTCATTAAGATAGGAAGGTTGATGATGAAGGAAACAAAAGAATCAGTCCTAAGCTGACCTATACTAATCATGTCTTTAAGAAATGCACTATAATCATTACAAAGGAAATTAAAAGAGATATTTCAATTTCAAAGAGCAAAACTTTGCACTTGGAAAAGGATATCATGCCAAGGGCTTTCATAAGTTATACCCTTACCTAAGCAATTAAAAGTACTAGCATAGTGGCAATCAATCTCTATTGTTTTGACACCATCATTCCATCATTTTTTTAGGCCCATAAGAATAGTTCGTATAACCATAGAGTCCCCTAGAGCAGAATCTATCTTTATGCTGTAGCCAAATTTAAGAGATTGACCTTGCTTCCCTATCACTGCTGCACCTATATGTCTTCCTTGTAGCTCTACTTGTTCCACTACCTCAAGTTTAACTAGATTATAACCAGGATACGATTGAATTGGATACACACCAACACCACCTCTTAAAGAGTTAGTTGCATATAGAAGTTTTCTATCTTGGAGAATTCTAAAAATTACTGTTTCTGCATTAAACTGTTGGGTATGTCTATCATTAACATTAAAAATGGCATTACATCGGGATGTCCAAATTTCCCAACATGTGTAAGCAAAGAGGATTTTCCAAGAGATTTGTTTTGTTATTTGATTACCCAAATTATCATTGAGGTTCAGTTTCAGCCACTGATGTATGTTCCTACTTGTGAATTTCGTCCAGTGATTAAGTGCAACAAGTTGACTCCATCTAGTATTTGCTTCTTTACAGTCTCTGAACAGGTGAATCTCATCCTCTGCATCATCACAACCTTGTGGGCATGTGTTTGTTGGTAGTAGAGCTCTTCTGTGACGTAGGCTAGCAGTGTGAACAGCACCATGTGCCATCATCTATAAAAGGACTTTCATCTTTTTTGGTACTTGCAGCTGCCATATTAGTTTCCAGTTAAAAGTTAAGCATCTTGGTGTGCTTGCATGCAAAAAATCATAAGCAGATCTAATTGTAAACCTTTCATCTCTTGAGTGTTTCCAAATAAAAAATTCTCTCTTACTCAAGCTAAACCTAGGTCTAGTGTGAGTCAGAACATTAACCATATGAATAGGAAGGATACTATTTAGCTTGTGCTTGTTCCAATCACCTGATGGAAGAATATACTCAGTCACTTTCTCATCAAGATCAATCAGCCCCAATAAATTAGGGAGAACCTCAAGAATGCTGGAATTAAGATTAGACCAAACATCCATCTAGAAGTTAGTATTTCAAGACAAGCTCCTTTTGGTGCCCTGGCCTTCTTTGAAAATTTCCCAAACCGAGCATATGCTCCTCCAAGTTAGAAAGGCATTTCTTTTCTTTACTATATTAGGTAACAGCCTATCTCCACATTTGTATTTTTCTTTAATTGCTTGTACCCACAATTTCTGATCTTGTGTAATGAGTTGCCAATATAATTTCATGATGTAGGCCTGATTTTGTGTCCTAAGGTCTTTTACACCTAATCTCCAAACTCTTTTTAAGTAATTATCTTTTGCCAAGACAGCAGATGCAACTTTTTCACCTTATCCGTGTCTCCCTAAAGAAAGCTCCTACTATACTTTTCCACTTCATTTAGGATTTTCTTTGGAAGAGCATCATTTGCATATAATAGCTAGGCAAGGTAGAAATCACTGTTTTAATGAGGGTAGTTCTACTTGCTATAGATAACAATTTACCTTTCCATCCTTGCAATCTTGTCCTAGCTTTCTTTATAATAGGATCAAAAATTCCAGCACTAATACATTTATGAAGTAAGGGAATGCTAAGGTACTTCCCTAAATCTCCAATGAGAGCCACTCCTAAGTAAGAACTCAGATCACGAGCTCGAGAAAAATAGACATTCTTAGAAGCACACATCCTTGTCTTGTTTGTATTCATTTTTTAGCCAGAAGCCTCACAAAAAGAGTTCATACAATTCATCATAACCTTCATTTGAGAGGTGGATACTTCCCTAAAAAGGACAAGATCATCGGCAAAGAATAGGTTAGAAAAACCTTTGCCATCCCTAAAGAATTTAAAAGGTTTCCAATGGCCTCTTTGAACTTCATCTTCAATAATATGACTAAGCCTCTCTATACATAGAGTAAAGAGATTAGGAGAAATTGGATCTCCTTGTTTAAGCCCCCTTGATAATTTAATCTCCTTGCAATTATCATTCTATAGTACCTGATGCAATGCACTTTCAATACAAGCCATTATCAACTGAACTATCTTGTCATCAATCCCTAACTTCTCGAGAGTGTTTTTAAAGAAAGGCCACTTAATTTGTCATAGGCTTTCTCAAATCAACTTTCATTGTAACATAACCATTCTTACCTTGCTTGAGTTTCATCGAGTGAATGATTTCCTGATCCACAATTATGTTGTCACTACTTTACCTGCCTGCGATAAAGCTACATTAATGTTCTCTAACCACTTTGTTCATGATAGGCTTCAATCAGTTGGTAATAACCTTAGAAATTATCTTGTAGCTGACATTGCACAAGGATATTGGTCTAAGGTCCTTTATAGTTTCCACATTTTTAACTTTAGGAATAAGGATTAAGTGAGCTTTGTTTAACTGTCCTAACCTAGCTGTTCAAGAAAAGCTTCTTTTATCAGTTTACAAATAGACTCCCTTATAATCGACTAATACTGTTGGTAAAAGAACACTTGGATTCCATCAGGCCTAAGTGCTTTAAAACCTTCCATCTCAAGAACAGCTTTCTTAATTTTTTTCATCATCCACTTCCCTGTTAATAGTTGCTACTTCCCAAGTCTGCAATTGAGGGAAGTTTGAAACCATATCAAAGATACAGCTAGAGGAGCTTTTAAATAACTCACTATAGTAAGAATAGGCAACATTCTTCAAAGCTTCCTTATTTGTAATCCAATTCTCATTCTTATCTTTCAAAGCTAGAATAGCATTTTTATTTCTATTGATTATGGTACTTGCATGAAAGAACTTGCTATTTCTATCTCCCCATTTGAGCCAATTGCACCTGAACTTTTGAAACCATATTAGCTCTTCCTGTTGTAAAGTCTTATTGTATTGATCTTAGAGCTCTTTTTCCACCTATCTAAGATATTATAAATCTCTTGTGTATCTGGCCTTTTCAACCCCTTCTATTCTATGAAACAGTTTTCTCTTTTGTGCTGGAATATTTCCTACTCAAGCCTCATTCCAATCAGTAGCAGACTTTTGGAAATTTACAATTTTTTCATTCCAAGAAGATGCTTCCTAAGCATTCTGCACTATAGTAGGGAATTCCTCCTTAAGGCACCAGGCTACATTACATCTAAACATTTAGGTCTTCTTTACCTTTAGATCATTAACACTTGAATTTATAAAGACAGGACGATGATCAGAACCAAACTTGCTTAAGTGGTTTACTATTGCTTGAGGAAACAGAAGCTGCCATTGAATATTACAAAATGCCTAGTCAATATGTTCTTTCATTTCGTGCTTTTCCTAAGTGAATCTCTCTCCAACCACTGTCAAATCACCCAAATTGGATTTGAGAATATAGTTCTGAAATGGCTTCATGGATGTAGAATTAAGACTTCCTCTTATTTTATCATCCCCTGTCAGATAGGCATTGAAATCACCTACTACTAGCCAAGGATCCCTCATGTTATTACTAATAGTAGTGAGATCACTCCAAAGATGTTTACACAAAAGATAATTCAGTTCACCGTAGACATTAATTAAGAAAAAAGTTGAAGTTAATCCAACATTCCTAACCTTACAGTGTAGAAGTTGGGTAGTTGATAGAATATAATTAACATTAGTTTCATAATCATTCCAAAGGACTTAGATACCTCCTACATACCCTGTGGCTTCCACCCGAATCTACATATCAAAACCCAATTTCCTGATAACTTTATCTGCCTTTTTTCTATTGACTCTAGTTTCAGTTATAACAAGAATATGAATATTTTTCCCCCTTAACGGATCCTTAATTCTCAGAATAAGAGATTTAGAGGAAGCCCCCCTACAATTCCATGAGACTATATTCATTAAAAAATATTTCAATAGAAGATAGGACCAACTTTCACACAAAAAGCTAATTTTGCATAAGTTCTTCGGGTCTTGTGGCACTAAGACCATCTTCTTTGTCTATGGACTCCATTTCATACCACTCATCTTGTCCTTCTCCTAAATCACACCTTACGATAACTTCAGAAGTATCCATGCTCATGTTGTCATCTAGTGGCTTAAGAGGAAGCTGTGTGTGTATAGGGTCAGGGGACGGGATAATGTCTTAGACTGATTGAAGAATCAAAGGTTGGGACTGGGTAAATGAGATGGTGGGTTAGGTGGCATTAAGGAGCTGAGGTTGGGTTCTTTAATAGGCTGGCTAGGGATATCTTGGTTTTGCAGGCCCAAAACAAGGGATCTTTTTGTCACATTTGAGCCTTGTATGACATTATGTAGTCTAGATAAGGCCTTTCTCTTCAAAACTGGTGATAGGATTTTTTATCTTTGGGCTTGGCTTCTTTTATGACCTCAGGTAATGGACCCATCTTTCTTTCTTGCTCCAGATTGCTTTTTACCAGACTTTTTTGCCTTACTTGTTGATGTTTCCCATGTTTTACTTTCCTTAACCCATACTTCCTTTGTAGCTTTGAAATGAAAACTTTCATTTTGAGATAGATTTGGCACTGTACCGTTACTATCTACTACCTTTCCTTTGTCAGATCCCTGGCTGCCTCCTTTTTTCTCCATTCTTGTGTAAGTTTTGTACTTTTCGCTTTTTTTCTGTCTTATCATACTCCATAGCGTCCTCATCTAGAACAGCAAATCTCAATGGTTGGCCACCAACTTATTCCATCATAGTAGTCCTTGGCCTTAAGGGTTGCTTGCTTGACTGACTACCAGTACTCTCTCTTTTCTAAAATTTCCTAAAGGAGGATCGAGATTGAATCATCCACTCCCCAAGCACTTCTTCTAGCGAGATATTTGGCTGTTCTTTAAACTTATTTTTGAATTAGTTCTGTGACTTCGTTGAGCATGAATTATGTGAACATGAATCCTCGCATTTCTTCCCTTCATTCCTAGTATTTTCCTGACTAGATGCAGCAGAGGGGTTCACAGCGTGAGGGCACTGCTCCTTATTATGGCCAAATCTTCCACACTGAAAGCAAATAACATTGAGACCTTCGTAAGCTACATTGAAAACTTACTTCTAATAACAAACTTGGAGAAGAGTCTCTTCTCTAAATCAATCTGAACACTGATGCCAGCAAAACATCCCCTTTCCACTGTTTGTTTACCTTTGTTAGCTTCCATAAGTGTGTTCAGGTCCACCTTCAAGGCTTTACCAATCAAATTTCCTAACTCTCTAAGGATCTCAACATTATAGCAGTGTATAGGAAGTAACAGAACTCTAACCCAAACAGCTAGTTTCTTCAATGTGTTAAAAAACGGGTTGAAATTAGGACTCCATCTTTGGACAGCAAGGTAGTGCCCCTGTATGACCCATGGACCCTCTGTTAAGGCTCGTTTGTAGTGTTGGTTTTGTGAGAATTTAAGAATAAAGTAGTTATTAGGCAAATCAATAATTTCAAAGTCTTTGAAGCCCCATAGAAGATCAAGCCTATCTTTCATTTGAAACTTGTTGAGATGTCTCCCCAAAAGAGTAACAATAAGAGCATCCTTCTAAGATTTGCAGAGTTCAATCCATCTCTCGTTCGGAACATCTACTCTTGGAAGGTTATCCATGAAAGTCTGTTGTTCTGGTGTCAGTACGAGGGCCGCATGTTCTTCTTCCTTTAACCATTCTTTGATCATCTTTTCAAAGCATTGTTCTTCTTCCTGAGGTTGATGCCCTAGAAGCGAGGCTTTGTAGGAGATTTGAGGGTTGTAGGTGGCCTTCTTATTCTGCTTTCCCGTCCTTAAGTTTGCTGCAACATCTCCCATAATAATGTCTTCATTCAGTTTTCTGGTGCTTCTTCCTAGAGCGTCCTCTTCTTCCTTAGTTAGCTGATTGAAACTTTTCTGCCCAGACGCATCCACTAGAATCTTCGAACTCATACTAGCTTTAGTCCTATCGCTCTCTCTCACACTAACTCTCCATCTCTCCCCCAGTATCTTATACTTTGAGATGGAGAGATTGTTAATTTTTCTTTATGAAAGCAACAAAATACTTTTCTTTTTCAATGATGACTCCCAATAATACAACCAAAAACACTACAATTATAAATAAAAAGTAGGGAGTCATCAACACACACATAAATGTGAGGCTTAGAGCTTTATCTTCACAAGTTAAACTTGATCTATGACAATAAACCATCACCTTGTATTCCAAGCAAAAAATAATAATCAGAAGTCATCACTTGTTCGAGTTCATTAAAAAACAAAGTGAATTATTGTTAAAAAAGAAAGTGTTATCATTGCTAATTGCTGAATTTCTTGGTGAGTTTCGGCCTGAGTCTGACTTTATCTTTGTACATGTAGGCCGAAGTTTGAGCTAATTTTAAAGGGAAAAAAATATTAAAATATCGACACGGTCCATTTTCCGAGTAGATTTTTTCTTAAACCTTTTCCCTTGTAAGGAAATGGAGGTTTGAACAATATTTAGAAGCTAATAGAATTAACTGAGGAATGTTAATTATTATTTATATCTTCTATAGTATATCAAAACTGAATGTATTTTAATATGTGGTTATTGGTTAACAAAAAAGTTGCCATTAACGCTTGATTATTTATGAAGTTCCATGTTGTAAAGAATAATCACAATGCACAGTTATGGTATTTTACGGATTCGACACCTCATCTTGTAGATGGCTTGAATTCTAATTCATTCTTCATACGCCATGTTTAAAGTCTTTTTTTTTTTTCAATTTTTTAATTATCTTTTAATGGGTATAAAACCTTATAATATTTAAAACCTCATGTACATGATTTTGACCCAAAAAAAAAGCCCATGTACATAAAAAAATTAATTCAAGTCTCAATTCTTTTAAAAAAATCTACACGCATTTACATTTTAAGCAAACTTAAAAACATTAAGATCACGTCTCGCCAACACGCGCTAATGTATAAACATGTCAATACAAAAGGACAAAACAGAATGTCATCCATGGAACGTAGAACTTACTAGTAGTATTTAATTAGTTAGACAGATATATTCATGAGACTAGAATTGAAGCAGGACACGTGTCCGCACAAATTAAGAGAATGAAAAGCATGGCTTAGTCTCTTGTTTCACTCGAATTTTTAGACAAGGGAGTGATGGCATTCTCTCGTGGGACCCACCTCCTAAATGAAGTTATCTTTGTTTCTGATCCAGGCCAGCAGATAAGATTATTTGTTCTGTCAATAAATAAAAAAACCGACAGTTTTTGCTCTCAGTAACCGCTCACCACGTGTCTGCCACATCACACGTGTCTCCATAATGTAGATGCCACCCTCATGCAAAGGTGGCAATCCACAATGTAACGGCTCTTCCTATAAACCGCAAGTCTCTTATCTCTTTTCTTCCATCTTTTCTTTCCTGTTTCTTGGGTTTCTCGGTTTTCAGTGATGGATTCTGGAGCCGTTCAAAGTCGTGTGCACGAGTCCGACCAACATCATCCTCACAGCCTTGGATCAGAAAAAGGTGGTAACTCGGAATCTTATTTTTCACCTTCACTTTAGTGTACTTCTCTTATGGCTCTTTCTCATTCTAATTTTTCATGTGAAGGGGAACATTATGGGGCGGACGATCACCACCATGACCATGACAAAAAGTCGGTTCTGAAGAAGGTGAAAGCGAAGGCTAAGAAAATTAAGGACACGATCAAGAAGCATGCGCATCATGACTATGATCACGATCACGAGTATCACAATATCCCCGATGATCATGATCTCGACGAGGAAGATGATGAAGATGAAGACATAGTTGAAAATCCTGAAGTTCACGGAGCCCCAAGTGAGATTTTCCCCCTCTAAATTTAAGCAAGAAATTTCAGACAATGAAGGCTTTTAGTCTGTTGCTCTGTTTTCCTTTTTGATGAAACTAAAGGCTAGTTTGTGTTTCCTCTGCAACATAGACTAGGCTTAAGTTTCAGAAATTTTCTATGAAAACAGTGGAATGTATTTGACCATGAAAGTGAAAATCCGCATTATATGTGTGGAACTTGTGGCGCAGTTTATGAGAGTACGGTGGCTAGAACAGTGATTCCTGCAGGCGAACAAGATCATCATCAAGAACCAAAGGTTGTGGTTGTTTCCCCAAATATGGGAACTGATCAAACAGTGGCAAAAGATTCAGCAACGAGAACATTTGCTGGAGAAGAAGGGAACGCTGGGCAAAGAAAGGTCAATTTGCAGAGACCTATTGACTTGGAGGAAGATCCCGCCACTTTTGGAACAACACGTCATCCTCGTGCTGCTTCCAATTATCAAAGCAAAGTCACTGATCCAACGGGGGCAGGTACAAAAAAACGAGTTAATGCATCGTACTCTTGGATGCTAATATCATTACAAACTATTTAGTCCATTTTCCGAATATTTTTCTGCTGTGTGTTGCTTGCAGGTGCTGCAGAAATACACGTAACCCCGGCTCTAAAATCTTTTGCTGAAATGAACATCAATGACAAGACAAAACCTAATCCAGAACTGCACCTTCGTCCTACTACTACTCCATGTCCTTCCGTCACTCCTACAATACATGAAGAACGACCACGCGTTCGTTCCACTGCTACTGCTCCATATCCTTCAGTCAATCTGCCAAGACCTATTGAATTGGAGGAAGATCCTGCCGCTCCTGGAACAACACGTCAGCCCCGTACTGCTTCCAATTATCAAAGCAAAGTCACTGATCCAACTGGGGCAGGTATAAAAGAGAGTTCATTCATCGTACACTTGGCCATTAATGTCAATACCAACTACTATGGTCAACTATATATTTAGTCCATTTTATGAATATTTTTCCGTCGTATTGCTATCAGGTGCTGCAGAAATACACGTAACCCCAGCTCTACACTCTTTTGCCGAAATGAACTTCCCTGACGAGACAAAAACAAATCCAGAACCACGCGTTTATTCTACTGCTACTCTTTTTCCTTCTGTTACTCCTACAATCCATGAAGATCAGAAACGCTATGAATCCATGGACAAACCATCGAACCAGAGCGGCTACAACGCTGCTCAATATCCTTCTGGCACTCCTATAATGCAGGAAGAACAGAAACACTATGAATCTGCAGTGGACAAACCATCGAACCAGAGCAGCTATACTGCAATTCAATATCCTTCTGGTACTTCTGAAATGCATGGAGATCAGAAACACAATGAATCAATGGACAAACCATCGAACCAGAGCAGCTACACCGATAAAATCTCATCTGCCACCTCTGCAATTGCTGATAAAGCCATCACTGCTAAAAATGCCATAGCTTCCAAGCTCAGCTACGATGACAACGAGGGTAGTGGAGATCATGAGAATGAAAAGAGGAGTGGAGAGAATCAGAGCAGCTACACAGATAAAATCTCATCTGCAACGTCTGTAATAGCTGATAAAGCAGTTGCTGCGAAAAATGCCGTGACTTCGAAGCTCGGCTACAATGACAACCAAGGTAACAGAGATCATGAGAACGGACCAAGGCATGGAGAAAATCAGAGCAGTTACACAGAGAAGATCTCATCAGCAACATCTGCAATAGCTGATAAAGCTGTTTCTGCCAAAAATGCTGTGACTTCGAAGCTAGGTTATGGCGGTGGCGTTGGCGAGAATGTGACAACAACTCAGGAAAATTATCCTAAAAGCGAGGCTGCTAATGCTTCTGGGATGTCGACTACATCAACAGCAGAATATGGAAAGAAAATTACAGAGTCCCTGACTGAAAAACTGGCTCCAGTTTATGGGAAGGTTGCTGGAGTAGGGAGTGCAATGAAGTCCAAACTGTCACCTTCTACGAATGAAACAGACAAGGGGCTTTGTATGAAGGACTATTTTACAGAGAAACTGAGGCCAGGGGACGAAGACAGGGCTCTTTCTGAGGTGATTTCAGAGACTTTAAAAAAGCGTGGAGGAGAGGCGACGGCGAATGAGCGTGGTGCTCAGGAGGGAAGGATAATGACTGATGTGATTTCTGATGTTATACATGAGCGAGATGAAGGGGTGGCAGAAGCAGAGCACCGATCATTGGGGAAAGTGACAGAGTCTGAGGAAGTGAAGAGAAGGTTGGGAAGTGAAAGTGACATTGACAGTAGGTATCAAGAGAGTTATGAGAATAGCTCTGGAAAAGGTGTGGTTGATAAGCTTAAAGATGCGGCAGTGTCCTGGTTTGGCAAATCACAAGAGAATCAACCCTCACAAGGTAAAAGTTATATGAAATTTTCATGATGTTGCAACTGCTACTGCATACTCTTTAAACGTAATGGCTTAGGGTTCTTTTCTGTCTTTTTGGATATGCGATGATCCTCGATATATTCAGTCCTTGCTCAACTTCCTGGCTGGTGCAGATGCAGGGAGAGCTGGCCAAGGTGAAAGAAGACTTCAGGAGTCATCTCGGTGAAGAAATGTTGGACAAATATGTGTGCTTTGAGAGAAGCTTCTTCATCCATGATGGTATTATATATATATATATATATATAGTACATATATATATATATATATAGTTTGCACATGTGTACACGTTATAGATTGACGTAATAGTTGTTTGCTGCTTTCCTATCCTTGTTAGCTTTATATGTACAAGATCACATATAATTTACAATTCTCTTTCATTTGTTTGTTTGTGGATATGTATGCGGCTTTGTATTTCAGAATGTGAATTTGTTTTCTAAATTTGTACGCGTGTCTGGGGAAATCTTGTGCATAATAGGATCCAAGTTCTCGGTGATCTTGAGATTATTTGATACTCTGGTCTATGCAATTGTCACTCCTCTAGAATTTGAAGGCTATGATGTATTAGCTTGAGATATACATTCGTCTTCTTTCCAAAAAAAAAAAAAAACATACGGAGAGGATTATTTTCCTTTTGAGAAAATGAGAGGTTAAAAGCCAAGAAAGTAACAACAGAGAAGTAAATAAAACGAAAGAGAAAACAACGAGAACTTCTTTTGTACTCTGTCTGTTGAACACGAGAAGTCACAGCATTCACTCGTATTTTCTTGAAGTTAAACCTAATTCAGTTCAAAATAAAAAAATCTCTCATTGGATGCAACCGTTTCAACTTGTCCCCAGAGGCCGTCCATCTTTGGAATATCAGTTCAGTATGCAATCTGGTTTTGTATCAACAACCATGTCAACATTTGAATTGTTTCCACTGAATTTGTACAATGCTTGACGCTCAAAAATATGACAATCCAACCTTGTGAGAGCTAAGGAAGGAGCTGTACATATTTGCTTAGATTGTGAGGAAACTTCACACCCTCTTTTGATGCAGCGCAAGATATTTGATCATGCCTAACTAAGTTATAACTTTTGATCATACTTTTTAATATGCTACTCAATGTCTTGTTCGTTAATCATGTCCATTAACAAATAATTCAGGTTTATTAACACCCTCTAGGGATTTTTTATTTTTGATGTTTTAGTTCTGGTTTCTTCTGAAATGCGTAGACTCCTAAGATATGAACTTACAATTTACATGGAGTATAATTCTTCTTCTTGCTTTTTCTTTTTGGGGACCAAACGTATATAGTTCTTGACTGTAATCTTTTTCTGACTAAAAAGGTTGCAGTTCATCCAAACATCATATGCTATTTTTTAAGAATACTTTTATTTCTTTTATCTGACTTTTAAAAAATTCAAGACAATTTCAATTGCTATTTTTTTAATCATATCTTTATTGATACAAAGCTTATGTTAACAATATTGCATAACATTTTTTTAGGGAAAATATTTTCCTAAGGTGCTTGTAACTTATCTCAATTTTGAATTAAATCCGTGTAATTTCAATCATTTTAATTAGGCCCTTATAGGACTCTTAATCATTTTCTATCTAATATGGTTTAAGGGAGAATCTCATTTAGGGCCTTTAAAACACAAAAACTTGCACTGCAGGCTCAATAGAATATGAAAACACACTGTAGGCTTGAAGGCCTTTTTTGTAAATTTTGTCGCGGACAAAAAGATACAACTGCCCTTGTTTCAAGGGCATGTCCATATATGCACAATATAATGTCTACAAATTTTTAACATAATGTTCATGAATGCACAACATATTTGGTGAACATGGTTTAACTTGAAGTGAATATACAAGCCATCAAATGGTGTATAACACAATGTTCATGAATACACAATTAAAGTCGGAAATAAGGGTTGGATCTGAAAAATCAGGCTTGGGGCCCTGTTTAAATAAGAGTTTGGGTTTTGAAAATAAAATTTTTTTAAAGTAATCGGGCTTGAGGGCTTGGTCTTAATAAACCTTGTAAAAAAAGGCTTAGGCAGTCTTTTAAACTTTGTTATATTATTATTATTAATTTTTTTATTTGGTGAAACAAGCATTTGAAGCTAAGAACCTACTTGTTTGAAACCTTTATCCTACACGCATTATATTATTATTAATTTTAATTTATTTTAAAATTAATTTAACATAATTTAATAAATATCATTGTACAGTATAAAATTTTTGATATTTTTTTGTTTTTCTATAATATTATGTTTGTGTATTTATAAAAAATAAACTATTTTTTAACCAAGATTTAAATTTTATTACTAGACTTCTAAATGTATGTTATTTAATTTTTAAATATGAAGATTTTAATTTTTTAATTTCAAAATGTTTTAATTAATTTATAATGCTTAATTTTATTTTATTTTTTTTTAAATTTAAAACAAGGCTTGCGGGCCCAATGCTAAGCCCTTCAAATAGGAGCTGGGCCTCAGGAAAGGGGTGAAAAATTGGGCTTAAGGGCTCAGGTTCTTATGGGCTAGGCTAACAAGGGTTGAGCCCGCCTATTTTTCAGCTCTAACACAATACAATGTCCACCAATTCTCAATATGGTGAACATATGTAGATTTGTAACATTTGTACAACATAAAGTCTATAATGAACAACATACTTTTATTGAAATAATATGCTTCAAGTTAATATCTACTAAATGTGTTGTGTATCATACATATTGTGTTGAGAATTTATGAACACTGTATTATGCATAAATAAATGTTTTATTGAAACAAGGACAAATGTGTCTTTTCATCCATAATAAATTTTGCGAAAAAGACCCTGAGACTTGCAGTGCAAATTTGTGTGTTTTCAGGGCGCTAAGTGAGATGCTCTCATGGTTTAAATCCCTCACAGATCCATTAACTTTGTTAGTCTAAGCTATTCTTTTCACATGTGGACTGACACCATGAACTGGAGAAGGACAACAAAACATCAAACAAATTACGGAGGAGTCTTCGTGCTCGAACTCGTTGAGGTCACTGGGTTATCCAATTAAATTGAATAAGAGAGAGAAGCTGTCGCTTTTAAATCTTGGAAATAGTACTGAGGATATTAGAGTCTTCCTTCGTTGCTGAAGATATTGGAGATGTCGCAGAATCGTTGAGTCTAGGTTGATTTGAGACATGAATTTGAAGGAAGAGAAAGAGTGTGTTCCTCATTTTTAACATGTTCGAAGATATTGAAATAGTTTTATTGGTGTTGTTTTAAATTTTGTAGCAGATACATATACATAACAAATCTGACAGCAGAGCTTTGTAATGCATGTATATATATATATATATGAAAATCTATATAAATACATAATATATATTGAATTTGATACATCTAAATAGTTGTTTACGAGCTATACATGCACACACACATATATAGCAGAGCTTTGAAGGTGAAGCTTCATAGGTGAATCTGCAATATATACATATATATATATATATATATAATGGTTATGCTCACTGTTGGTTGTAATATATTAAAAGCATATCAAATTTATATCCATAATATATTGAAGTTAGTTGCATTTGTTGTGGAGACCGGCAGAAATGCGAGTATGAAGGTACGGGTTGCTCGAGTCGTGCCCGAAAGGACACTGTCCTTAAGGACTATTCCGGCACACCGTCAGACGACTGGCAGTTCCCCAGGATTAAAGCTATGTCTGCACGCATGGATATATATAGCCGAAGGTGGACATGAAAGGCTTGGTTACACTGTCATAAAATCGTTTAAAAGCTTGTCTGAAAACGGAGAGGGTACACAAACGTAAACTGTATTTAACCTCCTGTCTGAAAATGTTGGGAAGGCAAAATACCAGACACTAGGTTACACAAACATAAACTGCATCAACCTCAAGAAATCTTCAAGAACACCAACATCTTGTTAATGGCTTCTCTACCAGACACTCAAAGCTACTATGTTTTTTTCACTCTCTTCCTCATTTCCTCCCTCGGCATTCTCAAGTTTGTCCCCTTTTCTCTCTAGCCATGTGCTACAATGTTGCCTAATGTTCCAATTTCTAGTGGCCATCATTTAAATATGAACTTGGTGACATTTCCTTGAATGGGTATGTTTCAAAATATGAGCTTGGGCCTTTTTCCTTTGAGAATGAAAGAGAAGAAAATGAAATAGGGGATTCAAAGTTTTGGAAGCAATCAGAGGGATTGAGAGATAGGTCATGTTTTGATTTCAGCAAAAAGTTCAATGTTTGATGGTTGTGGTTGTTGGAGGATTGGATCAACAGAGGAATCAAATTGTGAATGTTGTTGTAATTGTTACGATTCTTGGGGTGGAGCAATTAAATGAAGAATCGTATGATTGCTAGAGTTTGAACGTTGTTGCCATGTTGAGGGAAACATTAGACAAGCTTCATTGGTTCGTGGGTCCTTCTACTACTCATTGTGCTTCCTCATGAGCTCTTTTAGCTTGCAGTCTCAAAAGTTGACAACTATAAATAATGATAAAAATAAAAAAAAATTATATCTAAGTTCTATAGAAGAGAATTTATTATTAAAAGGTTTCATATAAATTTACATAAAATTTACAAAATACCTAAATTTTAAATTTTATATATTTATAACTTGGTTAATGGCATTTATAATCGGGTAACATACATTTAGAACTTGCATATTTTTCTTTGCAAGTTGTAAATGCCTATTACTCAATTGTAAATACCTTACTTAAGTTGTAAATGTGCATGATTTAAAATTTGAAAATATTTTATGAATTTTATAAAATTATTTGGTAATAAATTATCTTCTTTGGATCCTTGGTGTAATTTGTCCTAAAAACAAAGCATCAATGTGTACGCTAGTCTATGTACATGTGGCAAACTCTCCCCATATGCTTGTTTTCTCAATGACACATCATCCTCCACCTCACTGTAAATTAATGGCTTTTAAAGTATAAGGTCTAACGCTGGAAAAAACTATGAGGACTAAAAAAGAAACAAATCAGTGGGACCTTATTCAAAATTAGAAAAAATTGTAAGGACGGATGGATTAATTTTTTCTTTGAAAAATCTTATGAGCTAAATATTGGGTTTATTATGCAGACCTTATTGCCCTTGGTGCATATGAAACTAGGGACCTTGAACCTGAATACATGGAAAATGATTCTCATAAAACTACTTGTTGCAGTAAGCATTATTCCAG
This sequence comes from Prosopis cineraria, assembly GCF_029017545.1. NCBI lineage: Eukaryota > Viridiplantae > Streptophyta > Magnoliopsida > Fabales > Fabaceae > Prosopis > Prosopis cineraria. The sequence continues at coordinate 28,424,932 of NW_026555345.1, forward strand.
AGAACCTCATGCGAAGTACTGCTCGTTCACCATTTTTTTTTTTTTTTGATAAAACTACTTGTTCACCTTTGTCCTTTGCATTTTCCATTAGTTAAGTGCTTATCATACTGCACAGAAAGGAGATCATAAATTTTCTTTTATTTTCTTCATGTGGCTTGTAGGAACGCATGAAGTCATCAGATATCTTGAATATTATGTTCATAGGTTGCATAATGAAGACCCTGGAATTTATGCAAAGCAGGTTGAATAGTTTACTTGTTAGATTGATGCACTTTGTAAATCATGATTACCATGAGCTTTTCTCTTTCTGATTGTATCATGGTATCATAAAGGTACAATATCTAGGTGGATAGATGTGTGCTATGATTGTCTTTTACAAGAAAAACAATAATGCTGCAACTAAAGAACACATCCACGACAGGACTAACTTATAACCACCAACAGGCACTTAAAAAATTCATAGAAACGAGGATACTTATCCTTTTTTCATTTAACAAGAATATGAGGCCCATGTGCCACTTGATATTACAGAAATACAACAATAATAAGTGGTCTATCTACCACTTTAATCACAATCTACAGACTACAAGTACCCACCTAACACTTTGAAAACATACAATCCAAGGTCGTAATGAACTACAACCAACAACAGGCAAGCATTCATAGCGAGCAAAAACAACAGTGCAGTCTCCAATGCCTTCAGCTGCCACTTTGAAATTTTTGTCCTCCACTCACTTGTGCTTCGAATTTCTTTGGGGACTGCACCATCAAGCCCATCAAAAAATTTGCAGCATCATCCTTCCTGCACATAGAAAGATCCATCAACACATCAAGTAGAAACAACAGCAGCACACATCGTCATTTGAGGAGTAATTTAGGCATATCATAGAATTCAACAGATCAATTCATCATTCATCAATCAGTTCTAATACGAGCATACTAGAGAATACATCCATCTCAAATTAGTTAATTTGTAAGTAAGGGTGCTTTCCTTTACAAACATTAGGGAAAGAATTCATTGAGGCACACAAACAAATTGAAGGAAATAGATAAAATATAATTTTTTAAAATCGCAACCAGCGAATACAATTAAACTTGACTAGCTAATCAATATCACCTTGTTCACAAATTTAGTAATACTATTAAACTTGCAGCAAGGGGATGAACATGGTTTTCAATTTGATATAGTATACAATTCGAAATAGGTTTCAATCTAATAGATGTAAATTTAGTTTTGAGGAACTAATCCATCTCTTTTCTTTGTTGACATGGCAAATTTTAAATCCACAAATACGAGCTATCACAACGGGGAACACCCGCCCCAACTTCGATAAACACCAACACAAAGCAGTGAAGAACCTGTGGAAGCGGGGAAGAACCAGAAATAAAAAGCAGAAATTAGAGCGTGATTGCTTACCTATTCAACTTGTAGAACCATCCTATGAGACGATGATGGCAACAACATTTTCAGCTGCAATACTCCCCCAGCCTTCCCTCCCCTGCCGTCACCCTAACCCGATAGCCCAAAATGTGTTTATTTTATTGCTTGCTTGTGTGGACTTGCCTGTCTGCGTGGGTTATGAACCATCTTGCAAGTTATCAAATTGTTAACCACGTCATCTCAATTTAATGGTGTTAAAGCAGATTTTAACTATAAGGATAGATGTATTTAACACAACAAATTATAAGGATTTAATTTTAAAAAAATAAACAACAAGAACCCAAATTAAAATTGAGTTAAATTACAGGAACTTGCAAATGATTTTTTTTTTTCTTTTTAATTGTGTCTGCAAGTCGGAGCAGAAACTGCAACTGGTCAAAACGATGTGTTTTGGGCAGCGAGAGCTGCAGCAGTGTCTTCTTCCATTGCCCACCTTGCTGCTGTCCTGGCTAGTCCATCGTCCATGGTCTTGGTGTGAGGGTTACCTCTTCTTTGGTTCTGTGGTAAACAAGGAAATTCATGAGATAGAGATATACCTATCGCTTCGTCTTCCTCCGTCGCTTTAGGGTTTTGCAGAGTACTTGCTTGCCTTCCTTCCTCCGTACCTGCAATTTTACTTCACTGGCTGGTCATGAATAATGGATCCAAGAGCGGGTTTTCAACCGATATACATTGCCAGGTAAAAAAAAAAAAAAAAAACCGATATACATGGCAATTCATCCATGCTTTTATTTTGGGACCTCGCAAACCTCAAAATATCGACCGTGTCTCGCAATACGGTACGATATTTTGTTCCTTGATTTTTATTCTGTTGAATTTTTGGGTTCTCCCTACTATGTGTGCAGCTGGTTTCCCACTGCACGGACACTTCTCTGTTTTCTAGCACTATGGATTTGAAGCTTTCCGTGCAAAGACTATTTTTTTAATAGATGGATTTAATCTCTTAAATCACATGAAAGAAACAGGTATAGTGCCAACTGTTCTTCATTTCACCACATTAATTGATGGACTTAGCAGAGCTGGGAATCTGGATGCCTGCAATTTTTTTTTTTTTTTTTAATGAAATGATACGTAACGGGTGCTTGCGTGATGTGGTGGCGTACACGGTAATGATCACGTGATATGTCAAGGCTGTTGAGCTTGACAAAGCTCAGGAGATGTTTAATGAGATTATTTCTAAGGGACAAGTTCCAAATGTGTACACTTACAATTCCATGATTCGGGGGTTATGTATGGCTAGAAAATTTGACGAAGCATTGTCAGTGCTCAGGGAAATGGAGGCCAAAAGTTGCAGTCCAAAATTTTTTTGTGTACAGTACCTTAGTGAGTAATTTGCGGAATGCTGGAAAGCTTACTGAAGCCCATAGAGTAATAAGAAAGATGTTGAGGAAGGGGGAAAATGTCCCTCTAGTTTCCAGGCTTAGAACTCACTGTCCAAGATAGCGAAATAGAATATTCTCTGGCTGAGGTATTAGCTAACCACTAACCGCGCATCGACTTGTTGATTTCACTGAGACCATCTATTGCTGCTTGTTTTGTTGGTGAGTGGCGATCGAGATCAAGTAATATAGTATTTGATTTTCCTCCCTATCTAGTATATTATTTCAATCCTTATTTACTACTGACATGTGAAAAAGGCCAGTATGCCCATGTTTTTTCATAATATGATGACGTTGCTTGTTATTTGTGAGACGAGAGTTTCTCTTGTTTCAAGTGTGCTATAGCATGATTGTTTGTTGGGTTGTTACTTTAGTCTGTGATCCTATTGCATTAACCTTACTAAAAAACATGATAACTAAGGTGAAAAAGACGAAGTAGGCTGTCATTTTTTTAAAGCTAGTTTCCAGGATTAAGCATTGATGTTGACTTGAGCGAGTTTGAATCAAAATGTTTGTATTCTTTTATCTTGTGAAAGTGTAATGTAATGGTTTTCAAGAAGTGGATATGTAATTTATGAAGGTTCTTCCAATAATTACTTGATTTGCTGGGTATATTTATGTACTTGGACAGTGGATAGGTAATAAGTTTGAGGCAGTGGATAATGTGAAGCTGTTAGTTATAAATAGATGTGCCCTGCGTGCTTAAACTGTAGCTGCAGCAGGTTGACACTAGTTAGCTGTGACAGATTTCTTTAGAGAATAGTTGTAGCACAGCTTAGAGGTTGGCTGGACTTAGAAGTACGGTTTATTGTACAAAGCCCCTTGAGATGCTATCATGCTATGCTGGTATGATCAGGGTATTATTTGGAAAGGACAATAGGGGAAGGTTAATTGCCATGCTCACATATTTAGAATGTGAATCACCCGATGGTCTCTTGATTAGATTAGTCTGCTCATGCTATCTCTAAGGTTACCTGGTTAATATTTGTTCGGCCTGGATTTTTGAACTAAATTTGTACCAACCTTGGGGCAGCATATCACCTTGTAACTTAGTAAGAAGGTGGGAACTAAGTTAGTGTATAAGGAAGGAACTGTGACAAACTTTTTCTTCTGACGTCAAGTATAATCACTCAGCTCATGCGCTTCAACACCCCTCTTTTTTCCTTCCTCTCTAAAGTGTGATACTCTTGAGGATATTATTTCTAATAAAGCTAGTCATATGTCCCTGAAGAACCAGTCATGGTTGCTACAATTTTCAGATGTGTGTCTTTGACATTGGATGGCAAGACTATGGACTTAACAGGGTTTAGAGGTTTCTTAGATGAATAAATGGTATGCTGTTTGTGGGTTAAAGGTTCATTGTGAATATTTGAGGACAAGGGTAGTGATATATGTCATAGGGTGGGTTTCAGACTTCAGTGGTTGCTGTAAATAGTAGTGCATAATTTTGGCTTTTAGATCTGATGGGTTTTAGGGTAAATTAAAGAGCCAATGAGGCCTCTGAAATTAGATATTTTGTAGTTCAGTCCATCAAAGAATTCATATCTTGATAGATATTAAGACAACATATTTGAGATTGTGAAGTAGAAAATATGCTAGGGTCCGCTTGCATCACACAACCAAAGATAATGTGAACTTATACTCAAATCAATAATTCACATTGAACCAGTGACCAGGGAATCCTGTTTCTTAATTGGCATTCAGTTGTGTCTGATAATAATTAACATTGCTCATACTTGTTGCATTGGTGGTATTTTGGAGGTCCAGATGAGTAGATCTTGATAATGTGAAATTGTGAATTAAAGCTTGGTGGGGACGGTCACTTCAATAGTGTTTATTGCAGAAGTTTATTCTTTTGAGATTATAGCAATGAGAATAGCATATCACAATTAGTAATAACCAACGTGGTTGATTGGGCAATTCTGACCTTTTTTTTTTGGGTAATTACAGCTTAGAGTATCGTCAGACTTTGTTCAAGCTGCATTCCCTCTTCAGATGATTAAATAGGCATACTCTTTTTGCATTGGATGATGCATTTAAGATTTCATTTCCTACTTTCCAAAGAAATTCATCCCAAGATTCTGATGCATTTGAAGCTGAAAATTTGAAGCGATTGGCTAGCTCCAAGAGCCATGGATGTGGTGATTTGTTCATTGATGCTTTTTTGACACTTGCTCGAGTGCTTTTGTTTGCTTTTCGTGGCCTGAGTGATGACAACCCTAGAACGCTCCAGGTGAAGAGAGAAAGCACATCCCCTCTCCACAGCCAGCGTGAAGTTCTTATGGCACATTTTTCAGCTAGATATCTTGTGCAGAGTCCTAACATGGTTAGCATCTTCTGTCACTAGTCACAGTGCTGCAAGCTCATTTTGAACTGATGTGCTGTTGCCTATGCAACTTGCAACCATTGATTTGCTCGGCAGGTTTTGCTGTAGATGCTTTTGGCGTTGAGGATAGAGAAGTTTGAAGTGCAAGATCACATGTCCTTCCGTATGTGGCTCGTGGAATCAAAGATTCGAAGATTCCAATTCTCCAAGCAGATGTTCTTTTTTTTTCATTCATTATAGGATGCCATCTTCTAAATCTGCTTCTTGTTATTTATTTTTTATAGTGCAAGCATTAATTGTGTATTTAATTGACGTTATGTTGTTATATGCCAACCTTCATCACTTGTATGTTAGTCACAACATTTCTAGGTAGAAACTATGAATGCTGGATTTTTTTTTTTTTTAAACAATAATAAAAGAAGATACCAGGATCTTTTGTATGCGGTTATTCTTCGTGGAGCCTAATTTGGATCCCTACTACTTCGGTAAAGTAGTTAAATATTTAAATACTGGAGAACCTTTTGTGATTCCATGTCGCGCCAAATTTATTCGTGTTGGTGCTGTATTTTTTTTTTTTTTTCCTGGGATATCTATTGGTGCTGTATTTGTATAGAATGCAACTTCTGGAAGTGCTTTGCTCCACTATTTCCTTCTAAAGGGTTTGATCAAACAATTCAAGTTCTATTTTTCTTTGTCTACTACGTGTTTCCCATTTCAGGTGCTTTTATTTTTTTGGGGCCACCTGCCATTTTAGGTCTTTTGACTTGTACAAGCAGGGTAGGCCGACGGCCGTGCTGATACAAATTTCTGAAAATAATGTGATTGATCAATGCAAATTCAGGTATGACTAACGTTTTCTTGCATTAGAATTGGATTAAAATTCTAGTGAGCATGTCAGCCTATTTTTTTACCCTCCGATGCACGTGGAGTTGAAAAGCGGAAGATCACCAAATCCAAAACGAAAGATTCTATGCATGAATTGATCATTTACAACCTAACCTAAGTGACTAAAGCAAAAGGATTAATGAAATGCTTAGCTCATCAAACAATCTTGTGTGTACATGAGTCATCTCCCCACCTCAAAAGAAAGATTTGAAGACCATTTTTGTCCCCATCCATCTTTTTATTACTTGAGGGTAGGATTCCTTGGCCCCTTTTGGGCTTTGGTGTCATTCAGTTTATAGAAAATGACCACAAGCCCATAGAAAAAGGGTTTCGTGATGCCCAGAATTTCTTGACCTTCCATGCCCACCTCTTTTCACAAACATGCCAAAATGCATCGATATTATCAGTGTAACGAGACAATTAGCACATTAAATTAGTCCTTATTTCATACAGCATTATTAACTACACTAAATGCAAATTAAAGCCCACACAAAATTGTCAACCATCTGAGTTTTTGCACGGTTGATTCTGCAAAAGAAGAATACTGTGACACCAGATTTTGAAGAGAAACCCAAAGAAAAAAAAGTATAGTAGTGTTTTCACTGTATGGCTAACCATGGATTTTCTGCATACGGAAATTATCAGAAAACTTGAAAACTGAGAAAAAAGGGGAAGAATTTGAAGAAGCCGACAACATGTAATTATTGTCCTTTCATTTCTTCTCCTCCTTCTTCTCCTCTTTCTTCTCTTCCTTCTTCTCTTCCTTCTTCTCCTCTTTCTTCTCTTCTTTCTTCTCCTCCTTGGCAGGTCCAACAGATATGATATCAATCTTCCCCACTTTCTTCAGCTTCTTCACTACTGCCACTGTGTCCATTTGGCCTATGACAGTCAGCTTCTGATCCTTCACATCTGCAGCGATCGAATCCACCCCTAATCGATAAAAAATCACCAAAAAATCATCAATCAGATGGATCCCCGGTTAAATTCCAATTCAAGCCAGAAAATTGAGTTCTTATGCGAAGAAGAAGATGGAATTTGAAGCACCATAGATATCTGCAGCTGCTTCTATTGCTTTCTGCTTTGTCTTATCATCAGTCATAGTCATGACCTTCAACACCACCTTCTGCTACAGATCCGAACACACAGGGAACAAGAAGATGAAAAAGAAGGCCATAGTAAAAGAGATGTACCGTTCTGAATGATTCAGAGATGACAGAGCAAGAAATGAATGGAGATGAGTAGTACCTGAGCCATTGAAGGAGGAACAAGAGTTGATGAGAGAGCAGGAAGCAGAAGAAGAGTTGAAAAATTTGCGGGTTGAAGTGTCTCTAAAGCGTAATGTTTAAGAAGTGATGGTATTTATGAGTGCGTGGGAGTGCGAGATTACTTCGAAGAGAGGGACCCATTAAATGCCAATGCCTGTTTTGGGATGATATTGGCTGCGGGAATGTTTGACACTGCAGTAGATCGTGCTTTTATGGGCCTTCATTTCTGATGGGCTTTCGGTTATGGGTCAAGGACCATCATTAAATATGGCGCTCTGGTCTGGTCATAATGAATTGACAATTGACTGCTCTCGTAAGAAAGTCTAATTGTATATATTCTACCAAAAAGCAAAAAAAAAAAAAAAAAAAGAGAGGGTCTAACAGCGTATAGAGTTGGCATTTCATAATTTATGCTGTTTTAAATGTAGATTTTTATTTAGGCATGGTCTTTCTTTCGTTTCAAGCATATTTCCTTAAACGATGCGATGATGTCAAGGTCCAGAAATTATTTCTCTTGTTCTATAGAAAATTCGGTTTCCAAAATTTCCCAATAACTTATTATTATATCTGTCAAAAAAAAAAAAAACCCTCCCCTCATTATCCTATGGAATCCCCATGCATCCCTTATTTTTATATCCAGTTAACTTATATAGTCAACTTGATGATGCATATTAAATCAACTGCATCACTTTGTCCCAAAAGACAAAAAACAAAAAACAAATGCATCACTTCAAAATATTTGTGAAATTTATAAAGATATATTATTATTGGGATAAATCAATCCACTAGTACAAAAAATCTTGTACTCAGAAAATATGAACCAAATTTTTAAAAAGTTGGGACTGAGGCCAATTTGCCACATTAATAAACAAGAGATTTATTATTGAAAAATTTAAAGTTTACAATAATTTATTGTTAATATACAATGGCATATCATTAATAAATGTAATAAATTAATTATAATATAAAATATAATAAATATTGAATTGCTTATTTGATTTAGGTTTACAGCATGAGCTATATCAACAAAAGCTTCATTATTATTGTCATCACCAAATGCCAACAGTGTATGCATGAACCTAAAATTTCCCTGTCAAGACAAGCAAGTGTACTTTTGAAGTCTATTTTATGATCTAAGCTTGTCTTCTTCACAACCTCACAGCAGCACTGGTTTACATGCACATGGGTCATGGCTGTATATGTGTGTATAAAATATTCTATCATTCTTCCAATACTTTATTCCGGAAATATTTGTGACATTGTATTTTGTCATGCCGTCCCAGAAACCTTTGAAAAATAATATATAATATACAAATTAATTAAGTCTACTTGAACAATTAAATTTATCCTGAAATAAAATTATCTCTCACAATTAGTGTTATAAGAATCGGATCGAATTGGTTAGTTCAACTAGAAGAATTGGGAACCAATCATAATTCTAGTTTGGTTATAGCTAAAAATCACCCAACCAAAAAATTGGTAAAGAAATGATGAAAATAGGCAGAACTAGCAGGCAGGCAGTTGGTTGAATTGGTCTTGTTACTTTTTAAAATTTTAATTCATATTTTTAAACTACAATTTACACATATTTGTACCTAATAAGTATTGATAAATGAAAAAAAAGGAATAAATATGCAATAAATATGTATAGAATATGTATAAATGTATATATTTTAAAATTAAAATTATAAATAACAAAATAAGTATCTAATTTTGGATGAAAATGATGAAATATTGATGGATACAACTTTTTTATTTTATATTATTTTGATTGAAATTTAAATGTTCATTTTTTATTATATATAATTATTTCTTTTTATTTTAAGCATATATTATTGAAAACATATTAATTTATTCAAGATTGGTTAAACTATGGTTTAGATTACGATCCAACCATTAATTGTGAATTAATATTTCGGCTAGTTTAATGATCAGTCTAGTTTTCTTAATATTTCTCACAATTCTTACATCTCATCCATATGTATTTTTCCTTTTTTAAGATAAATCAATATGCATGACTTTCATTCAGTATTTTTCCTCAAAAGAAAGAATACATGGTGCTCTTCCCCCTAGTTGTTTTGAGCTATACAAATATAATTTCAATTTTTATTATGTTATATCTATTAAAAGGAGTAAGCAAATACTTATAAAATATATTATTTTACATTTTTAAATTGACAATATCTGAGATACAATGATGGGCTTTTCTAGAAGTGTAAACAAGAGAATTGAACTTGAATTAGAATAAAAAACTTGAGTAACAACCTAACATTAACTTCAATAGATAATAGTAAGCCCAGTAGATTATAACCATATACTCTCATATTCTCCCTACTCAAGAAAAGAAATACAACTCAAGAGGAAGAGTGTTGTGTGAAACAAAATGGATTAGGAAGCACGTGCATTTTATCACGAGGATATAAGAATATAGCAGTTGGAAGAGGCTTTATAAGTGTATCAGCAACTTGTTCTGTTATAGGATCATAATTGACTTGTACTAATCCAACAATAGTTCCACATCTTTTGTTTTGGCATGTAAGACAAGATTTATAGTAAGGGAGATGGCACTGGGGTTATCACACCAATACAAGTTATGGGAACATAAAGTTCATGCATAAAAGCCATAAGCCACATAACCTTAGTTACTAAGTCAGCCATGCTATGATACACAGCTTCAGTAGATGAGCGTGATATAACTTGTTGTTTACGAGAGAACTAGAGAACAAGGTTGGCATCAAGATAGATACAAATGCCATTGGTAGATGATAATCATAGCCCTAATCAACATCCACAAATCTTAGAACAACAAAATTGCTAGTAGGCTTAATGAGTAACCCATAATGAATTATGCTACTAAGACACTAAAGAACATGTTTAACACACTTTGGATAAATAATTTGTGATTGATGCATGAATTGACTAAGGTGATTACTAGTAAAAGTAAAGTCTAGACATATTGCAGAGCTCTTGAGACATTACTAAGTAGGATCACTAAGAGGATCAAAGTCAAAATTATTAAAAGGCGAGTCATTAGAAGTATTATCAGTAGGTTTAAAGTTATATGGAAGATAAGCATCAGCATTTGAGTTCTTCTATGGACGCTTAACAAGTAGCACATTTGTAGCCATAAAAGTGACCTATAGCTTAGTAAGAAGCATATGCGTTTGAGTCAATAGAGCCGTAGTTTATTTATCTTGACTAAGATGAATACTTTCAATAGAGTGAGAAAAGTCAATGCCTAAAAAGTAAAACTCTTACTAAATCCTTGAGAGAGAAAAGACAACCCATATAAGAGATGAGTCTACAAAGTTCATATGAATTACTACCTGTCAAAAGTAAATTGCCAACATAGACTACTATATAAGATATAGAATCATTAGTTTTTCAAACAAAAACACATATATCAATAATTAAAGCAACAAAGCCTAAGGAACAGAGAGCATCTTTTAGTTTATGGAACTAAGCATGAAAGGCTTGCTTCAAACCATAAAGGAAACAATGAAGACATCAAACAAGCTTGATGTTGTTGGGTCCTTTTTTGTTCAAAACTAGGAGGTTGATCCATGAAAACTTCCTCATTAAGATCACCATTTGAAAATGCATTATTAAAATCCAACTGATGAACAAGCAAAAAGTGTGTAAGCATTAGGCGAACGGGTTGTGGGCTAGCCCACACAGGTTGGCATTTTTGCTGGTTAGGTTAGGCTAGCCTACTAATTCAAATGAGTTAGAAAACCTAACCCAACCCATTTCATGGAGGGTTAACTCATTTAAATGCATCAAAATTATTTTTTTTACAATTTAAATTTTTTTACAATATAATTAACAAGCATATAAAATTTCAAATATAATCATCCTAATTTAAATTGTTCAACAATTAACATTCTTGAGTCCAAAGTCTACTCAAATCAAACAACAATTAATAGTCAAACTTTCTAGTGAACATAAACACATAATCTATGCTCTAAGCATTTATGATTCACTAATTGAAGAAATACAATCCAACCAAGGTACATAATTAGAATTTGAGGTATAGAGGATCCCTAAGTGCAACGAGAACTAGAGACTGAGTCAGGGAGGAAGCACCACTGCCACTGTGTTAGGAGAGGTGATAAGCAAAGTAGAGATGAAGACTTTGTGCCCAAGAGCAATAACAAGCTGAACAGAGACAAAGGTGTAGACTGAGGACTTAAAGAATGACAGTGAGCTGAGCACTTAAGCAGAGATGTGAAGTTAGAAGAACAGCAATGGTGACTGAATAAAGACCGAAGAGTGAGAAGAGTGAGTTGAGCGATTACTATCTTTACTGATTGAGAGAATGAGTTTAGAAGAAGGATTTGTAATCTTGTTAAGCATTGAGCTTCAATAGACTAGAGAATTAGAAAAGAGACTAAATTAAAGAGTTAAGCCTGAGTAAGGAATCAAGAGAATGAGTTCAGAAGAAGGCATGGCTATGTCTGTGACTTTCTATGAGTATCCTAACCTAGGGTTCTAATGTTCTATCAAGTTCGTCAGTTCAACCATTGAGCACTCTACTACACTCAGGCATCCGAATTCTATGTTTTGTGATTGTCCTAGACCTAGACAGACTCGAGTCTTGGTCTTAGACTCTTAGGCCATTGGATTGTCATCTTAAATTCTCAACTCTGAACGACTAGTACTAGAGTTCATGCCAATGTGTGCATGTGTACTATGTATCAATTGAAAGGAAAAAAATTGAAGCGAGCTAGCTCGTTTAGCCAGCCTAGTTTTATGGTTTGAGCCAACCCAACCCATTTTTTAAAACGAGCTTATTTTGCCAACCCAAACCGTAAAAAATGGTAGGCTAACAGGCTAACCCATTAGGTTGAGTTCATTTTCTTGGCTCTAATATGTTATAGCTATAAAGAGAAGAATACAAATAATAGCTAGTTTAACGATAGGACTAAATGTGTTTATGTAATTAGCACCTGGTTCTTGAGAATAGCCTTTAGTAACTAGGTAAGCTTTGAACTTCTTAGGTGATTTATGATTAAAAAAAAGCCATTTACAATTGATAGCTTTTTGATCTTAGGTAAAGGAACTAACTCCCATATTTAAAAGTAAAGAAAGAGCATTATACTCTTCCTTAACAATTGCAGCTAATCAGGTTAAGTAAGAGCCTCAATAATATATTTAAGAATAGCATTATTACCATGTGCAAGAAAGATCTTTAGCTTAAAAATTCCATCTTTGGATTGAGTGGTCATGGAATGTATTGGAAAGAGGAAGTATAGGAAGGGTAGGTAAGGAAATCAAGAAGGTGTAAGAGAAGAAATTGGTGTAACAAAATTTAAAGGTGAGGAGAAAGAGCAGGTGAAGTAGATAAGGGTATGGTTCTCATGAGTGAATATTGGCAGTGGTTGAAAAGAGGAGAAGTTAAAGGAAGAAGGTCATTTGGTAGGCAAGATAGGATGATGAAGTCCTGGAAGCATATGTTCATGAAAGATATCATGGCGATAAATGAATATATGGCTAGAGATAGGTTCCAGACATTTGTATCCTTAGTACTAGGTACTATAACCAAGAAAAAGATATAGTGTAGATTGAAACTCAAGTTTGTATGTGTTACAGACACGAAGATATAGAAAACATTAGAAGCCAAAAACCTAAAGAAAAGAGTAATTGGAAGCTATTCCATATAGCTTCTAATAAGGAGTAATATGAGAAACTATTTAGCAATTAATTAAAAATAAAGGCTAATAAAGAGTGTGTTATAGCCAATTAATTAAAACATAGTAACGGTGAATACACCAAGCTAGTAAAATAAAGGTAGAGAAGCATGAGCTAAAAGAGAAAGACCAACTTTAACTATTTGGCAATGTTTTCTTTCAACCATGCCATTCTATTTAGAAGTGTGTAGGCATGTAAAATGATGTTGTACGTAACATTTAGCCAAGTATTTAGTAAAAACTACAAACTGTCTATCATTATTGGTCTATAATTATTGAATTTCTGTTTGAAAATATAACTCAACAATAGCCTTAAAAGTATGAAAGATAGAAAGAACATTTGATTTCTTTTTTATCATGTAAATCCATGTAAAACGTGTGTAAACATCAAGAAAAGTGATGTAGTAAGTAAAACCATGCGAGACAATATGTACAAGACCTTAGAGATCAATGAATACAAGTTGAAAAGGCTATGTATACATTGTAGAGGATGGTGAAAATGAAAACTTACAACTTTTCCCTAAGCAACATGCATTATAGGGAGAGAAAATAGAAATAGAAGCATGGGGTACATTATACAAATGTAAAACATGCTTGAGAAAATCACTAAAAGGATGCCCAGGATAAAAATGCCATAAGTCCAAGGAGCTTATATTGAAAGCTTGATAGCATAGAGGTGATTTTGACACTTTAATGGTAAGGATGACAGAAGCACTGCCACCATAAGATACATTCCATTGATTTCAAGTCCATGCAGGAGAGGTCTTTGAGTTTGTAAGTCTTTTACTAAATAGGCACGAGTAAAGAACTCAACTGAGACATCGTGTTCTTTAGTAAATTAAGAAACTGAATATAGGTTTTTAGTAATAGTGGGAACGTATAGGACTCGTGACAAATTTAACTAAACAAAGGGAGAATGAAAATCATTTTTCCCACGAAAGTAATAGGTTTAAGATCACCATTACCTACACATATATTCCCCTGATCAGAATAAGGCTCAGATTACTATAAGAAGGAGGCATCCTTAACAACATGTTGAGTGGCACCAAAATCCATATACCATGCATTATCTCGCACAACATTAGTGGTTACAACATATGCATGAGGTAAGTAGAGATAGAGGTAGATCCCTGCATGGAGGTATAAGAAGGAAAGTAGAAGTAGAAGGTGTTATAACATTCAAAATATTATCAAAAGATGATGCAAGAGTAGATAAAGGTAGATCCCTAAGTGGAGGCAAAAATAGGTGTAATAGCAAGGGGAGGAACATAGTTCTGAGTAAAAGAAGAATCAGAGGATGATGCAAGAGTAGTATGATAGCCAATAGGAGATAGAGTAGCCATATAATAGGTATGATTATTAGTACGAGGAGTAGTGGTATAAGAGTAATTACATCTGTAATAAAGTGACCAGCTAGATGACCAACATGATAAAAGATTTAATAAATAGGATGAGAAGATGGAATAAATTGCCCATGTCCACGACCACCACACATAGATGGAGCCAAAGGATGAAAACCACCATATCTAATATTGGACAATGATCCATGAGCATAGAAAACCATATCAATATGATCATCAAAAAGAGTCGAGTAGATACCATATGAATTTGAGCAACTTATTGGAGAAAAGTCTTTTGATGAGCTTCTGTATCGATTAACATTGTAGAAATAGTGTTAAGGTCAAAATAAGAAATAATAGAGTTTACCAGGGCAATGAATAGCTCATATTCAGTCATGAGTCTATTGAGAATCTGTAAGATGTGTGCACATTCATCCACACAATAACCGGGCATAGTTAAATGGTCACATATGGACTTAAGTTGAGCTAAATAATCACACATTAGTAAGTTACCTTACTTCAAATCTGTAAGCAAATTTTAATAATGTAACACCTTTGATTCATACTTGGTTAGGTAGAGGTTACAAATTTAGTTTCTGCTAAATTTGCGATGCTAAGTCATGGCCAACAAGTTTTGGGAGTATGGATGGAGAGACGGAGGTAAGAAGCCAAGAGGTAAAGGTGGAGTCTTGTTGTTCTTGTTCATATTCCTTGAATACATGATTGGAAATAACTAGATCATCATCAACTCGAATGGTCATTGGAGGAATCACTTGAATACCAATAAAAAAATAGCAAATTAGCAACAGAATTTAGTAACAAAATAAATTTTCATCGCTAATTTACTGACGAAATTCCATTGTTAAAAAATCAGTCGCTATTCCATCGCTAAACTGTTAGAAATAATTTTACCAATGACATTTAGTGACGAGACGTTCCATCGCTTAAATATCAGAAATAATTCAGTGACATAATTTTTTGACAAAAATGTTCATCACTATTTTTCAAGATATGGTATTCTCATTTTGTGATAGTATTTGCAATGAAGAATTCCATCGCAAACCTTTCCATCATAATTTTGTCACTAATTTCATCATAAATTGTTTTAAATTTTATTACATGGTTTATAATATGTATTTATATATAATTTATCATTATGCAATAAATAAATAATTTAATAATTATAATTTATTATTTTAAATTATTTAGATATTAATAATAATTATAATAATTTAAATTATGTATTTAATTATTTTTTATAACATAGTAACATACCTAATTATTGTTATTTAAAAATAAAAGTATTTTTAAATAATAATTCAAAAATATAAAATATTATATATATATATTATAAAAATTATAATATGATATATAGTGATAATAAAATATTTGTTCATTATAATATTAAATTTTCTATCAAAAAATAATTTTTTAACATTATAATATAATATAAAATAAGTATTAAATAAAAAATTAATTTATTTTATTTCTAAATAAAAACAATTTAAATGAAAACAAATATATTTAAATTATATATTTATTGATATATATACATGGGCGGTTATATATTATATATTTAATTTATTAATTAAAGATTAAAGATCTCCTTTAACTCAACTGGTAATAAGATTGGATGCAAAGGCCTACGAAGATGTGAGAAAGGTTCAAATTTGGCCAAAGCACATTTAAAGTTATTTGAAGTTAATATATGACGTGGAAGTGACATGACAGGAACATGGTGACATGGTGACTATGTGGTCGGGAGCGGATGACGAGGTGGCAGTAACATGGCGATGAGATAGCATTGACCTATTGAGTGACATGACAATAATGATTTCTTTTTATATAATTTTTATTTGTGACGGATTAGCGATGGGATGCATTTCGTCACAAAATTATAATAGTTTATCCTTGTTTAGGGATGAAATTTTTCATTGCTAATTCTGTCACTAATAAATTAGTAAGGTGTTTTTATCGATAGATTTATTCCATCGCTAACCCGTTTAGTGACGATATTTTTAATTACTAATTCACTATTTTTTTGTAGTGAGTACTAGCATGAAATGTGTGAAGATAATGTTGTTTGAATATGAGAAAAACTTGTTGCTTCCATAAGAGAAAATTATTGTCATCAAGTCGAACAATAATCTTCTTGTTGGTAAAGATCTTGGAGAGAAAAGGCCAATCAGGTTGGGTAGTCATTGTTGAATTTGAAAAGAAAATTAAGAAGATGGATAGAGATACTCTGATACTATATTAAAAGGAGAGAAACAAATAATGATAAAATGTGTTATTTAATATTTCTGAATTGAAAATATTTGAAATAAAATGATGGGCTTTTATGAAAGTGTAAACAAGAGAACTGAGCCTGTACCATGTTAACGGACTTGAGTAACAAACTAATAGTAACTTGAACAGATAACAAAAAGCCCAACAGACTATAACCATATGCTCCAATAACATCATTGACAAAAAATTTCATAAAAAATTCAGATATCAATATATAAACTTATATTTATATATCATATAATCAATATCATCATTTTATTAGTCTCATTTTATTGCATGAGTGAAAGAAGATTGGCTAGACTCTTCTAAAGCATAATCCATAAAATAAGTGTCGGCAAAAAATTCCATTAAGTAGGTTAATCTCCACTAAAAGTATAGCGAGAATTCAGTATTGCAAGAAATTTCATATTTACTTCATACTTACTGACCTCAAGGGTTAAATTTTTATTTTAAATGGGGATTCTGTATCATTATATATTTAGCGAGTCGGAAATTAATGACTTTATCTGGTAAAGTGTTTCTGTGTTGGTGAGAACTTTTCATGAGGAGAGTCAACTTTCAAGAGTATCCAAAGATAAAAGTGATGTCACGAGAGCACATCACTTTGACCACCTCACAGTAACTATGTTGGATTATTGCATAATTAATTAATAACAATCAATTAGCTGATAATTCACATGTGACTGCACTAAATATATAAAAGATTCCAATATCCTTTCTAGCACGGGTTGTTTACCTACTCATTCACTAATTTTTAATCTCGGTAAACTCATTTTAAAAGAAAAGTCGAGTGTATTCAAATCCGTCTTGGAAATGTCAAAAATAATAAAAAAAAACTTAAAAATAAGCAATAAATCGGATGCACACTTAGAAGGCTCGTGAGGTTATTAACTTAATCTGAATTCAAGATCATTTTATGAACTTGCTACTCTTCCCTCAAAAAATTTAGACGGTAAGAACAGGAAGCGACCAGAGAGAAAATAAATAGACAAAAATAATAAAAAGACAATTACATTTTAAATCAAAATATTCTCAATATTTAAATTTAAAAATTATTTCACTTTATTAGATGTTAATTATTAAGACTAATTTTATCTTAAGTGGGATTTTTTAAATCAACTTAAATTCACTCGTATGTAGATAAACTAACATATTTTTACATGTCAGGTTCTGAAAATAAAAAACAGAGAGAGATGTGAAAGGAATCACTGAAGAGGATGAATGATTTTGAACATGCCCCCTCTAATTAATCCAGCCGGAGAAAAATCAGATCCATGAGCCGATGATAAAGTTACAGAACGGCTGGGTTTCCAGACCCCACCCGCTCCCCTCGCTAATGAACCTCATTCAAATTCAATATTCAATGCATGGCCCAGTCCTCATTGGATTCGACATTAGTAATTTACAACAAACCGTAGTCGTAATGTAACACGATTCAAACAAGCCTACTGCAGGAAATATAGTGTGTCATACTGATACAAACATATGCAGGGGAAAATTAATTAGAGATATAGAATATATAGATGATATGATAGATAAAGGCATGAACATGGCTACATGAGGGAGCAGGCGTGAGGGTTCTCGTCGCTGAAGAGGGAAGCGAAGGGCTCGTCGGAAGAGGCAGCGACGGAGTAGAGAGAAGGAGTGTGGAAGAAGGCGTGGACGCCGCTGGAGGCTTCGGATCTGGAGGATTCGTTGTAGTAATGGTTGACGATGTAGGTGGGGTACTTGTGCAACGACGTCGTCAGCTGAGACTGCGTTCCAGAGTAAGGCCACGGCTCCGCCGTCTTGCCCGCTCTCCTGATCGCCTTCAGCACCTTCTTCTCCAGTTCCACTCCGTACCCTCTCACTCTCACCTTCTGTTCTTCTATCTCCACCTCCACTTCATCCACTCCTGCACCACCCACCACTCGATCGATCAATTTATCATTTTGGTTCATGAAGTTTAATCTTTAATTTATCAATCAAGTTCCCTTAAATTTCAACACTATATACAATTAGTCCTTTGATTTGAAGGGCAAATTGTACTTGGTTATGGTTAAGAAAAGTTGGCAACAATCTTGGCAGAATACACCCAGCACTTGAGCAAACATAATAATATAGCAGACAGTGAGGCAGCCAGGCATCGTAAAAGCTGGACAGGGACAACACTTTATCGACTCCTTTTCGCATCCGCTTCACCTTCACAATTGTTCCCCCTTGATAATTAATTATTCTTATTTTCTCAGGTGTCCACTATTTATCCAATCATCTTTTTTTAAAAAAAAAATTTAGGTGAAACAAAATACAATCTATCTAAATTTATGTGATAGATAGGTCTGGTAATATCATTCTATGCTTATACAATAAAAATATAATAATCTATAAAAAAATATCTCGCCGAGACTTGAAATGATAGACAGTACTAAAAAATTTCTCCATCCTTTCATGCTAGATCATCAGTTTCTAACTTGGTCCAAGTTTTATTTGGGTCATCCATGGATTTCACTTCCAAACTGGGCCTTTTCTTTTTCCGCCTCATGGGCTGGCATTGTTGATAGTGCTAGTGAAGATGAGCCTATAATATTATCTAACTCTGGCTTTTTTAAATAAAATAAGATCAAATAAGAACTAAATCTCAAGTTTCATGCAAAAACATGGAGCTCATAGAAGCAAGCTATAAATAGTATTACTTTCGATATAATTCATGTTGTGTATTATATTAATTTATTATTATTGAAATATTACTTTATCAGCCTCAGCAGTTTGCCTTGGATAGTGACTAATTTGTCAAGAGATGGATGGCTTGCACACGTTATTCTCCAAGTACAAAAAACAGGTTATATATATCCGTTAGCTTCTTCTTCTAGCCTCACTAATTCTAGTATGGGCTTTTTCTCTATTTTCTGTTTCTGATGCTCCGAGGTCTGACCTCTCAAATGAGACGAAATTTGACCAAAGTCACATTAAAAAACGATATGTAGAATTTGTTTGAGAAACAAAGTGATCAGTCTCATCATGTTCATGGACAAGACTGGTGATTGATGATGACAATATTCGAAAGGGGTATTCTTTTTTCTTGTACGCTCTCGCCGCGTGTGCGTTCATTTTTGCATAACGAAGTCCCACAGCATTCATCACTGCCCAGAGAAAAAGCAAAAAAAGCTGATTTGATGCAAAGTACCTTTAAGCTTGATGAGAGCTTTCTTCAACTTGGAAGCACATCCCTCACAGTCCAGATTCGGAACTCTGATCTCTATCATCTGCATTAATCAGATCCAACAACACAACACAATATCTCAGTCATGTTTTGAGGAATGGTCATGTTCTACCATGCCAGATCAGACCACCATTTTGTTATACGTTGTAGTGTACATGGAAACACAGAAAAAGAGAGAGAGAGAGAGAGAGTACTGAGGAATGAAGAACTCACCGTGGACATGGTGGGATTAGCTGAGAGAGAGAAGGAAGAACACAAAATGTTTGAGAAGAGCGTGAGAGGAAGAAGTTGACGGTGGAAACAGTGGTCAGCCTTTGGCTTCGATCAAAGTGATATATGTGCTTAAACAAAACACCCTCAGGCGTCCCTTTATAAAGCCTTGGGTTTTGAACTCCCAAAGCGCATGTACAGGACTGTCTATTCACGCGTGGGAGGGCAAAACTGTCACTTCCTTTTTGGCGCTAGCTCTATCTCAATTAATTATATACAAGTGAATGCGTGTGAATGATAGCCGATTCAAATATTGAAGGGGTGTGTAAATGTGGAATGATGAAATGCTTAATTAAATGTCAGCAATTGGGTCACTTTCCCTCTCTTTTGTTGTGTTGTTGGACAGGAATTGAAAGCAAGAAGCATGTCTTGAAGGGTTGTGGCTGTAAATGTAGTCGATGTGCTGTGTAGGACCTTTCTTGCACGCTCTATGCGGGCGCAGGTCGGTCGTCATTAGGTAACTAATTAAGTGGAGATTTGAAATTACTGATCATGTACTTAATTTCCCCCACACTTTTGCAGTTTAATAATGATTAGAGTGTGTTGTTAACTTTTCGATTTAGAAAACGAGCTGTTATGAACATGTCTTGGCTCTCAAGTGGAAGTCAATTGGAGCCACACAATGTGATGGAATAAAATTAAGAGTTAATATATAATTTGAATTCTAAATAAATTATAGGTATTGGAGTAATTTGAATCCTAAATCTTTAAAAAAATGCATTTTAAATTTTAAATAATTAAAGTTAGGACAATTTTGCTCCTATCATTAACTTTCAACAAATGTCCATCAAATTCATTTAAGAAAAATTACATTTTAGGCTCTAATTTAACAAAAGTTTATTGAAAGTTAAAAATAAGGGTGAAATTATTTTAACTTTAATTATTCAGGGTTTAAAATGCATATTTTTAAAGGTTTAGGGTTCAAAGCGCCCATATACCTAAAGTTTATGGTCCAAATTACATATTAACCCTTTTATATTTTAAAAAATGCACTCTAATCAATAATAATTTAATAGTAACAAAAAAGTGTATTTTTCATATTATATTAATTTTTAAAAAGATTTTAAAAGAGTATGTAAGTTTTTTGGTTTGAATTGATTGATGAAGGTGAAAATTTATAAAATAGAACCAAATACTTTTATAATAAATAAAGTGACAAAGAAAAAAAATGTATGAAGAGAAACCTATTCAAGATTTTTTCTTAACAAAGAATGATAATGTTTTTTTTTACTGATATTATTATGAAATTCCATTATATCAAAGAATAAATAGGAAAAAAATATAAAACGTACACTTATAGTGAAAGATTATGTTACACTTCTATTATTGCCATTGATAGCCTTTCAAAACCCCACTCAGTAAGAACAAAAATAATTAACTCGACATCGTTTCACTTATACCCACTATAATCTCCACCAAAAATTATTTTACTCATTATTACAATTTACAGCTTTCTTTCTTTATAGTGTTATTATCCTCATCATCATTATTATTTACTTTCTTTTATTGTTTCTTCTCATGAAAAAATTTGTAATATTATTACATGTTAATATGCAATTTGAACCCTAAACTATAGGTTTAGAGACGCTTTGAATCCTAAACTTTTAAAAAGGTGCATTTTAAACTATAAACAGTTAAAGTTGGGATAATTTTGTCTCTATTATTAACTTTCAACAAATGTCTGTCAAATTGAGACCTAAAATACAATTTTTTTTCAAATAGATTTGACAGACGTTTGTTGAAAGTTAACGGTAGTAGTGAAATTGCTCCAATTTTAATTGTTTAGGGTTCATAATGTACTTTTTTAAAATTTATGGTTTAAATCACTGCTGTACCTATAGTTTAGAGTTTAAATTACATATTAACCCTAAAACTAAAGCTACTAAAGAAAATGACACTTAATTAAGGAAATTCCAATTCTTTTTAGTTATGAACTATTTACATATAGTTAATTAATTAACAGTTCTACAAATCACTTAGATAATTTTTATGAGCTCGCCATGCAATTATTTATCAATATTCAGATCTACGGAATCGAATTAGACATGAGTTGCAGTATTCATATATATAATAACTCTTGAATGCGGTACCGTGAGAGTTATTAATTATAAAATAAATATGGATATATATATATAAAGTTATGTTTTTGAGGGGGTTACAAAACATTCTTTGGTTGAGATGAAAAAAGGTGGGATGCAAAAGCTAAAAAGGAAAAGGGAGAGGATGTAGCTCTTTTATGCTACAAAAATCTGTCCCCATTGATTTTCGGTCAAACCTTTACGGGGCCATCATTTGCACTCTCACAAGCAATTTCCCTCACCACCACATCATTTTACTTCATCTCCCCCCCCCCCAAACAAAAATTATGGTCAACAAATTGTTTTCACTACGTACTAAATTTTATTCAACTTACCTTGCAAAAAAAGATACATTTTTCTCTTCAATTTTTTTATTATATATTGATAATGAAATGCTGGTTAACTTGTTTTATGGGGGAAAAATACTAGGAACTGTTTGGAACTTTGGATAGAGTACGTCGTCATTGAAAATTAATTAATTAATTAGACATGTTGGACTAAGAATGCTTTTATCTTAAGTTACTTCCAAAACACAGCACTAATCAAAATTGGAAAGAAACATGTACCCTGAGAGAAGCTTTTTTTTTTTTTTAGGGCTTCATTACCCATAATGCCCACCCACCCATATTTACACTCATTCTTCATAGGAAAGAAACATACACACACCAAAATTTTCTCCACTCTGGGAATTGAACACACATCCTCCTTATTACAAGAGAAGAGTGTTGATGTCACTAGGCCACAAGGGCCGCCAGCAGTAGCCTTGACTAAAAATGAAAAGAGGGAAGCCTTTTTTCGCCCCTTTAGTGATGTGATGGGGAGTTTAATAAACAGGTAAACAAGAAATTTATCCAATGTTACATGATTGTATCTAAATTTCTACAAACTGATATTGAGAGGACAAATTTCACACTTATCATTACTATTTTAATGATATTATGTATTTATATCTTGAATGAAAGCATGATTCAGGATTTCAAGTATTTTAAGAATACGGTTTATTAGCATGTTTTCAGAAATAATTACAAATCAATCATTGAAAATGACAGTAGTTTCAGGGTCATGAATATAATTGAAATAGATGTTTTTTGTTTGCATTTTTGGGGCGTGGATAGATGAAGGGATGAGGAAAAGGGGAAGAATATAGATAGATAGATGTAGAAAGGGAAAAGGGAATTGTGATGATGGGGACGGAGATTTTGAGGAGAAGGCTTTCACGTATCCGAAGCTGCCGAAGGCTAAATAGGAGTCACAAGCAAGTCAGGTTACGTCCCTTTTCTTGCATTAATCTATCCAAATCAACAGCTGTGTGTCACGTCCTTATTAATTCCTCTTCAACCTCCTCCTTCTCTCAATTATTCCTGCTTCAATCTCATCGGATTGCGTTTCTTTTGTCTACTTTCTAACATCCCATCACTTTTTCATTCATATATACTTCTTCCATTCTATCTTTATCCTTACCAAATTGACCAAACATAAGTCGATTCAAACTTATGCGCAAAGTCTCACATAAAGAAATGGATTTAGTAACTAATAGTATAAAATAAATAAAAAAAATTATAAATTTAAGCCTTACAATTTTAAATTAAGATGTGATTTTATTTTATCACTCTTGCCCAACTCCTATTTTTGGGCAATCGCTATTAGAATTGGTGGTTAGGATGTCATTAATAGAGGTGTTATTCCATCACTTTCATTCATTTGTTTGTTTTTGGACGGTCACTTTCTATTCTTAATAAGCGATACTTCTTATTTTATATTAGTTATTAAATTTAATTTTATTTAATGTAAGACTTTTTATATTTGTTTAAGTTCACTTAAACTTGAGCAACCGAACAATCCTTGCTTCTAATATTTCCCACCAAATTACCCTGATGCTGACCTTTATTTTGCTTGGCAACTTGTTGCTGATGGGGTCAACTTGGACCAACCATGTCATTTTTACAAATTACACTGGATAAACTCAACACACTCCCTCATGATTTATTTATATCACATCTTTTAAAAGTAATTTTTAATTTAAAATATAAAATATTTTGTAATGATTAAAGCACTTTTTTTAATTTTATGTTTTTTAATTAACGTAAAAATATTTAATATAATTGTATCCTCATTTAAAATCAAAGGTAAAAATAAAAATATATTTTATTTTTTTATAATACAAAAAAATTAACTTTTTTTTAATATACATAAAAGTGATTACATATCATGTTGCGCATGGAAACAAGGGTCCTGTTGAAAAAATTATACGTGATTAGAGCATTTCAATCTGCATAACCTTATTTCCCACCTCCTTGTGTTGTGCGGACCACATGCTATCTTTTTATGGCAGAGCTACTATCGAACAAGAATGATAACATACATGATAGGACCACCATGATTTGACTAGCGTTGGGCCAAAATATACTGTTCCGAATGTTTTCACTCGGCCCAAATTTTAGCCCAATATGACAAGGCTGGGTCGAGCGAGTTTTGCAAATTCCTTGTCAAAGACTCAAACGTGTTGCACTAATGGACGCTGGAAGCATTAAAGGGTGTCATTTTCTAGTCAAAACGGTGGAGGGAGTGAGTCGCGCACACCCTACCCGAAATGTGTTGTTTCCGCTTTATTCTCAGTCTAGATTTTTTCGAGTTCTGGAAATTTTCAAGTCCCACTTGGCTCTAACTCATTTTTGGAGGTTTCCTTTCTCCATCGGTTTTCACATGTTTAGATCAAATTGGTTGCTCTGCTTTTACGATGTTTTCCTTTTTCAAATATTTCATTCAGCAATCTTCTACTCTCACAATTAAAGTTGAAAATAAGAATTGAGTTTAAAAATTTTGTTTAAATAAATGTTTTGATTTTAGAAATTAAAATTTTTTAAAGTAATTGAATTTGAGGGCTTGGCCCTGATAAATCCTGTAAAAAAAGATTTGAACCCGAGTAGCCCTTCAAACCTTATTATATTATTATTATTTTTTTTTTTTAATAAAACACGTGTTTGAAACCAAAAAGGACCTGCTCACCTGAAGTACTGATCCTACATGCATTATATTATTATTAATTTTAATTTATTCTAAAATTGATTTAATATAATTTAATAAATATCAGCCTATAGTATAAAATTTCTAATATTTTTTATTTTTTATAATTATTTTGTTTGTGTATTTATAAAAAAATGAACTTTTTTTACCAAGATTTAAATTTTTTTACTAAATTTTTAAATGTATGTTGTTCAATTTCTAAAAGATAATGAGATTTTTTCAAAAAATTTTAAAATATTTTAATTAATTTATAGTGCTTAATTTTATTTTAATTTTTTCAGGATAGGGCTTATGGGCCCAGCCCTAAACCCTTCAAATAAGGGTCGAGCCTTAAAAAGGGATGAAAAATGAAAAATCGAGCTTAAGAGCTTATTCCTTTATGTGCCGGGCCCATAAGGGTCGAGCCTGCCTGTTTTCCTAACTTTACTCACAATGTCAATCCTTAAAAGCGGGTTTCTAATTTCATGAGATAAAAAAAAAAAAACTTGCCTTGTTCTTATTGATAGTAACATGTTAGCATAAAATATAAAATTTAGGGTTAAAAGAAAAATTTACTATGAAGTTTTTTTCTCAGATCATCTAACATCATTAAGTAGATGAGATTACAAAAATACCTCTAACATTTATTTAATAGGTGCAACTATTCCAAAACCATTTGTAGAACTCAACTTGGTTGTGAAAATAAATGTGTAAGCGAACAGTTGAATTATTTTGCTAATGTGAAGTCTGACATGGTTATATTGCATCATTTTCTCCAACCTAAAGGCCTTTCCTCATTCTTCTCTTATTCTCTCTCTTGACTATTGACAATAGCTCTCCCTCCCTCGCTCTTGACTAAGCAAGTTTATTGCTAATCCTTCCTCTCCCTTGGCTAATCATTAGTTCCGCAAAATAATATATTCATAGTTTACATTGAGAAACAAAAAATCCATGATGGTTCCATGAGCACAATTAGAAACTAATATTAATTCACTCACAATTATTCCTAAAAACTGAATTGACATTGCAACATCCCTAAGAAACTGAGGAATTCATAGGGATATATATATATATATATATATATTTCTTTGTTCAAGAAGAAACACTGCAATAAAAGTTGAAAGACATGAGACATGAGAATAACACTTTAAGAGCGATGCTTCAAGTTTTGGATAGCAAATACCAAAAGGTCTAGTGTCAACTTAAGAAATGAGAGGCATGGACTTGAATCAAATTACATTAGTGTTTAGTTATCATGATACGAATAATACGAAACCAAGAATTGAGTTACCCATAACACATAAGCCATTGCAGATCTTCACTAAAACCCATCTTCTCTCTGCTCAGTCTCTCTTTATTTCTACTCTCTCTTTCACTCTCTAACTCCTTCTCATCTTCTCCTTGTTGTGACTTGACACCCACAACCAATTAACCACAACCCTCGCCCTTTTTCTGTAACATCCTGAATTCATGATTCTTGCATTAATGCTAGTTAAGGGATGAATTAGTAATTTAATGTGAGATTAGGGTTTTGGGATAATGGAATGTTATTTTGACTCTTTGGGATGTTATATGGATACATTGGAGTGAAAGAATGACATTGCGAAGTAGAGTATGTGAGTGTGGTGAGGAGTTTCCTTACTGTGTCATACACCACGCTAGTATTGGATGCACTGCGGCACATGGTACATAATTTTGATAGATAAAGACATGTATTAGCTTATGAAGGCAAAGGAAAAAATGAGAAAAACGCACAAGAGAGGGAGAGGGAGAAGAACCTCTGCTAGGGCATCCAATCTCAAGAGCAAAGATAATGTTTTTGACCTGTTACTTATCAAGTAAGTCTTGTGCTGCCTTAACCTTCAATTCTACCATATTTATTCTTAGTTTAAACTATTGAGAAATTGAATCTAGAGGTTTTAAGAAGTTAATTTCTTATCCTATAGTAATAGATAGATTTTTTTAGAGGAAATTAGGACTTTGTGATTAGTTTGAGTCTAATCGATAAAGCTTTAAAGCTGTTCGTTCAAATTGGTTGATTTAGAAAGAGGAAATTTGAGAATAAGCATAATAATGCTTGAAATAAGATGTAAGTGACTGTTGTAAGTAGGAATATAATTAAATAAGAGAAATGATAGCATTTAAGTGCTTGATTGCTATAATTGGCACTTTTAGGCATTAAAATAATTGACTCTGGTTGCTAGTTTTCGTGTAGATCTTCATGTGTGATGTGTCGAGTAGCTAAAGAGACTTAAGTAAGGGAGTATAATACGAGTAACCCTTTATTGCGAACAAAAGGGTTGAGGTAACTATAATTTTGTTATACTTATTTAACTATTATAACTATGTATAAGTAAATGTGTAAATTATAATTTTAATGTTTATGAGTTCTGTGCATGGTTTTTAATACAAACAGTTTGGGCATGTAATATGATTTTGAAATGTTTATTGAACTATTGTTAGATTTTTATTTGTATTAAGCATATACATATATAGTGGAGAATGTGGAAGTTGTGATTAATACGTGTTAAAGCATGATCATAGGGGATGAGAGTTTACTTATGGTATGTGTAGATGTGTGAACATTATGTAGGTGAATAAATCTACATGGTTGGGTTAGCATGATGGGACAATCGGTGCAGCGATATACTGGCATTGTTACTTTAGACATCCCAGCAGTTTGATAACTCTCTAATACCCGTTAAGGTACGGTTAGGAGTTAATGACACCTCTATCACAAGTATGTGAGATGAGGAAAACTATAGTTTGGAGGTGGGATAGAATACATTTAGCTGGGTGTTTTTACTACTGAAAGTGTGCTCGAATTAATATGTAATTGATCTATTAAAGCCTATAGTTTAACATTGGGGAGCCTTAGATGATTGGTGGATAGATGATCATGCTAGTAAATATGATTGTGTGAAAATGTTCATAAAAGGAAAACTATGTTACTATTGATATATAAACAATTATTTTAGTTTTCTTTACTTTTATGTGATTATTTGTGCTAATATTCATAAAAGGAAAACTATGTTACTATTGATATATAAACAATTATTTTAGTTTTCTTTACTTTTATGTGATTATTTGTGCTAATAAACATTAAAAGCTATTTTGGTTACTGAGATTTTGATCTTACCCATGGTTATTTAACATTTTTCCAGGTTCTGATGTTAGTAGTGCTAAAGGGAAAGATTCAGGCCGAGATTAAAGATTTCTCGACTAAGCCTATTGTAAGAATTTGGTGTAATGACTTAAAGATATAAGTTATGTTTGTATATATAAGTTGCCATAGGAATTAGTACATGTATATAGTTTTATGAATGTTTGTATGTATGGTTAAGTTTCATATCCTAGCTTAGTAGGGCGTAATTACTTGTGTTTGATAGAAATATGATAATATGGGCAAGTGGATGAGTATGTGTGTATGTGAAGAAAAGTATATTGTGAGAAATGTAAAAGTTCGGCCAATTGTGTGAAATGTAGTGTTACACCCAAGAATGTGTAAAAAAGGATAGTTTACAAGCCAAATATGTGCATATATGTAATATTATATGTATGATTATTCAATCAAGTGTAATTTATTCAGTTAGATATGGTCAAGGCCTTAGAAGTGATCAATGACTTGTGATTTTAAATGGTGATACTCTAGTGGTGAATTTTAACTTAAAATGATCAAAATACACTTGAGTGTCTAACTTTTGAATGAAATATCAGATTTCAATGGAACTAGTGTCCTTAGTTAGATTTTAAAATAAGTTTTGTTTAGGCGCTTGAATCACCCTAATTAGACACTAAAGGTGAAAATGATGCACATATGAAGTTTACATCAAAAACTACTATTTGACAATAAAATCTAATATGTATGCCATGGTGCATGTATTAATAAGCTACATGGCACAAAGCGTGAGCTAGTGCCTCTATGTCACATGTTGTAATGCATGTGGCACAAGCCATGGCGTATGGCCCACATTTTAGTTGAATTTTGTTTTCACATCAATTTCTTTGAAAGCTATTTTACACATACCTTGAGTGCTTTTGCTGTGTATGGCTTTTATAACTTAAATATCTCTATAAATTATTTTCAAATGCTTCATGTTAGGATCTGTAACATTCCAATTTAAATTTTAATAGTTAATTTGGGTTAATAAAAATAAAAAAAATATTTAGAGGTAAGAAAATTAGTAAGAGATGATTATTAAATCTAACTTAGGATATAATTCTAAAAAAATTAAAAAATAATTAAAAAAATAAAAAAAAATATATTATTAAATTATTATTATAATAAAAAAAAGGGAAAACGTATTAAAAAAAAAAGGAAGAAGGAGTGAACTTTCGGTGCTCTCCGACAATGATTATGTTTAATAATAAAAAAAAAGAAGAAGAGAGAGGAAAGAGTAAATAAAAAAAATGTGTGGGACTCACTGAATTTTTATAAAACTCACCCGTTTCCTTTCATTTCTTCATTCCTTCTTTCGTGCGTGAGCTGAGGCAAAGAGAGCATCTGTGAGCCAAGTTCACCGGTGCTGGGTTTTAAGGTAAGAATTTTTAATAGGATATTTAGGGTGTGATTTTAAGCTTTTCAAGACTAAGTAAGTGTTCTAAAATTTTTTCTTAGTCATCCTTTTTCTTTGGTTTCTGAGTTTGTAGTGGTAGAAAATTTAAGATCTAGAAGAGGGATGAATTTATGTTGAATAAATATGATTTTTGAGGTTGTCAGTAGTATAATAAATGTTCTAGAGTATAAATTTATTGATGATCTTTGAATCTGTGGCTTATGGATCAAATTCTAAACTAGATCTGAAAATATATGTTGATTTATTGAAGTTTAGATGATTATTTGGGACGAGAAATGAATTATTATGGTTATAGGATTATGATTCTAAGCGAGAGATTCAATTTTTAATTTTTGAGTATTTTAGGTACGAATTTATGAAATAAAAAGAAAATTTTGATAATAGAAATTAGTTTAGAAGTTGATTTTTAGATTATTAATGTTTATTGATAATTAAAAGAGGAGTTAAAAATTTTACTTAATAGTATTAACTATAGATTTGTATTAAGATTGAAATTAAGAATTATATTATATTTTTAATTCTATTATTATAATTATTTTATTAGTTTCAAAAATTGAAACTAATATTTATAAATAATATGTTATTTGTAGATTGTATTACTGGTGAAGATTGTGGTGAGAGAGAAATTTTAAGGAATAATTTATTGAAAAAGCCACAAGGTAACCATGCTTTTAATTTGTGATTAGTGTTACTTCATGTTAATTGGGTGATTATTGAGAAAATTATGAATTTTGTAATATTGTATAATTGTGCAATATTATTATGAATTTGTTTAATTATTGTGGGAGGTGTTGGGAGACTTTCTATTATTGTTGTATTTATGTGCCACGTGGTACGCCCCTATTGGAGCTCAATAGGTGGCTTGTAAGGGCTCGGGCTAATCTACCTTTGGCCGGGTAATTTAGCACCGAGTGAGGGCTACGGCTCAAGGTTAATGGAGGGATATAAGGATGGTTGTTTGTGTTTATTGTAATATTTCTTATATTTGTTGGAATTATATTATTTTTAATTCTCACTTAGTAAGCACACACTTAACTGTTTGTATACACTATTATAAATTGGCTTTGGTTACTGGGACTTTTGAGTCTCATTATGTGGTTAATAATTTTTAGGAGAAGAGCCACGAGTGACACGTGGAGGAGTCCCAGAGGCTTAGTGGTATAGATCCACTGTCTCTTTTGGGTATTTAATTTATGATTTATAATGTGTTATATTGCCAATATTAGGGCTTTTTGTTTATTGTCAATTATATGAATATATAAATGTAATCATGCCTTTCAAACTATTTCTATTTTTGGTACAATTTGGATGACTATAATTTTAATATTTGGTTTACTTTGGATTGGTTAAAATGGCATGATTATAAGGCCAAATAACTGGCTTGTATTGAAAATTTATTAAATTGCTTATTTTACTTGTTGGGAGTATAAGGATGGACAAATGTAATTTAGCCTAATGGCATGTGGGAGGTAAAAATTTATCTGAAATGCTATAGTGTGTGAGTTGAAGCCAATTATAAAATATTTTATATTGAAATTATTGATGTAAAAATGTGTTGGGTGGCTGTAACCCAACTATGGTTGAGTTAAATTATTTAAAAAAAAATTTGGTGTGTTACAGGATCCCCGTAACATCTTAAGTTTTCAAGTTATGAATTATCAGTATTTATAAGGGTATTTTGGTCAAATTAAATAAATTATTGATTAATAATGTTTATAAGAGACTAATATAGTTTTTAGATCTTTGGATAGCTTAGAAGAAAGGTAGGTCAAAGTTCGAGTGGGCCATGGCATAAAGAAAGGTTTGAATTGATAAGGGGCGCACGTGCAAAAATCAACATTTATCAATTTGCGAAAACAGACCGAAACCATAGGGAAGAAAGAAGGGAAATTGAGAGAGAGATAGAGGAGACCTAAGGGCAATTAGGGCACGATCTTAGGGACATCTTGGACACATTTAGAGCTTGAATCTTCATTGAGTAAGTTTTATTTCCCCCTCTCCTTCCTTTTAATGCAAAAATTCTGACTTTAGGGAATTTAGGGGCTTGTTTTTAATTGTGGTTAAGTAATGGACAAAGCCATTAACTTATTTAAGGTTTTGAGAAGTTAAATCAAGCCTCTAACCTAATGTTTATGAGTTTTATGGTGATTTAAAATTTTATTGAAGGTTTAGATGAACCTTAGGCATAATTTAAGAATTTTTAAACAATATGGATAATTGGATGGTGATTTTGGTATGTTGGGATATTTAATAAAATTTTTAAAGTGTTTGGAGATGGTTGATGTTGTTAGATAAGGAATTTAAGTGTTATGGGTTCTTAAAACTTAGTGAATTTGAGGTTTATCAGAGTGATAATTTACAATTATCACTTAATTGTGTAGATTAAGGGTTGTTCGTGTGTTATTGTGTGAATGAGAATGTGTGGAGTTAACGTTTAACTAATCTTTTTGTAACAAAGCGTTGAGATAATGAAATAATTAACACTATTTGATTATATTGCTTAGCTGTTTGTGAGTAGATATATTAATTTGTTACTTGAGATTTGATAATCTTGCATATTATGAAATGTGATTTTGTGCATGTAAATCTATTTGCGAATGATGAGAATTGGTGAAAATTTTATATGGACTGGTTGATGAATTTAAAACATATATATGTGTTATATACAATGAGTGCGAGCATAATCATGTTAGAGAGTGTGAGTTCACCTGTAGAAAGGAGTAGTGGAAGTTCATATGGCATGTATCTCCTTAGTGTCTAGTGAGGTACGTTGTTGGAGATTTTTTTTCTTAATATCCATGCAAGATACGACTTTAGAGAATGATACTCCTTAGCATTAGTGATGTGGTGTTGGAGTAATAATACCCCAATTTGTGTGCGATAAGGGAAGACCATAGCCCGGAAGTGAGATAGGACACCTTTAGCTAGGTGATCCAACCACTAAAGGTGAGCTTGGGTCATTGTGAATGTACACTTGGCCCAAGAACTCATGGTTTCAATCAAAGTGATATGAAGGCTCAGATGGTAGAATGATCATACTAGTGGTAATAACTTGTGTCTATGAAAAGGATTTGTTGAATATGCTAAAGTGACAATATACATTTACTATAAAAAATGTTATGTTATAATATGCTAAAAGTGTGTTTTAATACTTTATAGCTTTACTCCCATATGGTTATGCATGTTAATTAGTAGTAGTGAATTATTTTATTATTAAAATGTTTATCTCACCTCGTGGTTATATTTTATAGGTAAGGGCTCTAGTGGAGGCAAGGGAAAGAAGGGGGAACTGAAAAGTAAAGAGCATTGTTGTATAACTCTTTTCTTTCCTCTTTTTGGGTTTGTAATGAATATGCCATAATATTATGCCAACTTAGGAGCATTTCATGATTATATTATCATTTGTATGAGAATATGTGAAATAGGTGCGTATCTTGGCTTAAGATTGATGCTATTATGATTAAAGGAGTGTGTTCGGCCAAGATACAATTACAAGTAATATAATTGTAATGTTTATTTGTCAAAATGATTAAAATAATATTTGTGTTAAGTTTCGTCCACCCTTTTATGTTGCTATGAATTGAGAGTTTGGTAGTCATTTTAAGTATGCTTGGTTATTTGTGTGATATGATTGGCCATGTGAGTTATGTGTGGTCTATTTGAGGTGGTCAAAGTGATTCTGGAGCTAATGGCATTTGGTGTTGTGATTTGGACACCCTTAAAAGTGTTTTAAGGTGAAAACAAATCATTTTGAGTTCAACTGTCTATCTTTTTAAGGGATGATTATTTAAGTGTGAGACCAATGCCATTAACTAGAAGGCTCAAATAGCTTCGTGTGGATATTTGAACCGCTCAAATCGAATGTCGGATGGTGAAACAGCTCACTCTGGAAATTTAAAATGCTGTCATGACAGTAGGTGCACGCTATGGCGTAAATGCTCACCAAGGGACTAATTCTCTGTGCCATCCGCTGCAGCAGGTGTGGCCTGTGTCGTGGTGGACGGGCTAATTTCTAGGAAAATTCCATATTATATTATCTTATTTTCATATGCTTATGGTTTTCATGCTTTTGTTATCATATTTGATTGATTTTAAACTTTAGTTTAAGCTCAAACAACATATTTCAAGAGGGTTTTTTTGGGATCCCATTGTTTTAAACTAATTACTTTTAAACCCTTGGGTTATGATAACTTTTACTTGGAATTTTATTTAATCCT
Organism: Prosopis cineraria; assembly: GCF_029017545.1. NCBI lineage: Eukaryota > Viridiplantae > Streptophyta > Magnoliopsida > Fabales > Fabaceae > Prosopis > Prosopis cineraria. The sequence continues at coordinate 28,458,891 of NW_026555345.1, forward strand.
AATTATCACAATGACATGTAAGTGTGTTGTCTTGATAATGTCAAGGCAGATGATACAATCCTAATCCTTTAAAGAAAATGGTTTAAAATTGGTTGGTTGATTGTGTGGAATGTTAAATGGTAATGTCAATTAGGGTATTACATTTTTCGTCTTCAGCTTTATAGATTAGTAGATAGTTGCCTCCTCTTTTCCTCAATCCCCACAAGTTACCTCACCTTTAACTAAGTCAGAAACCCCGAACATTGTGAGAGAGAAGGGGTTCAAAAGTCAGAGAGAAGGAATTAATGATTAGATTGATGCAAAAGAAAGAAATCAATTGAAATCTACAAAATTCAAGGGAATCTTAAAGAACAAGAAGATGAAAATTGACAAAATGTAGCAAATACCCTTGTAGTCAGAGAGATCGCTTATGACACCATAATCGTGGTTGAGTCTAATTGCTTGGGTGGTGTAAATGCAAAAAGTTTCAATCAAATTAAGGGTGGCGTAGAGATTGCAGAGGCAAGTTAACTGAGTGGCAATATGATGGAATATGAGATAATGGTTCATTATGATAATTAGAATTTATTTAAGATATTAGGATTATTTATTAGGGATATTCAAATAAAGATATTGATCCATTGAAATTAGGATTTATTATTTTATTTTATCGTTATCTTAGATATCAACATATTCAAGATTTAAATTAGATTTAGGATTTAGATTTGAATTTAAATTATTATTATCTTATTATTTTTATATCTCTATAAATAAAGTTAGATTTTTCATTTGTATTTAGCTTTTGAGTATTATTAAATAAGAATTTTCAAGAAATTTTTGATTTGTATTCAATTTTTGAGTATTATTGAATAAGAGTTTTCAAGAATTTTGGCCTTCCCCTTCTTTCTTTCTTTCTCCCTCCTTCTCTTCTCTTTGTCCCCCTCTCCCTTTCTTGTTTCACATGAATTTGGTACTAGAGCCTGATTCCACCTTCCTTTCTTGTGTTACTTTTCTAGTTGAGATTTATAAAATAACCCAAACCTTCCCTAAAGCCACATATCATTATATAAAATATTTGAAGGGTAATTTTCAATCCATATATTCATGATTTTATATAGGATATTATTATGAATGCCCATGCAAGGAGTGCCAAAATATCATGGCACCTACCTTGATATGTTAGGCATCCATAATATAATGAAGGCTACTAGAGAAAAATAATTAAAGAATGATGATAATATTAGTATGCATTCGATTAATGGTGTGGTTATGAAACATGTTGTAGGGTTGAATATTTATGATAGATTGCTTCGGATGAAAGTTTTAATGCTACATTTGAAAAGTGAATAGCTAAGGTCAAATGCCACAATGCTGAAGTGAAACATCAAATTCAAGAAGGTGCACGCTTAACTGAAAAAATAAAGAGTTTTCAAAAAAAATTAGAATCCCTCAATTAGCAAGAACAAGCAATCAAGCAAGAAGAGGTTAAAACTCCTACCTTAAATTTAGAGGAATCTATAGTAACCATTATGGAACCTAATCATGAGAGACGTTTGTCCATTCTAGCACCTTTGTCATTACAAACTACATTAAAAACTCTATTAAAGGCCCATATACTTCTTGTAAATGGCACCTTCCCAAGTTGTAATTAGCTAGAACCAACCTCATCATACTACAGATTCACCTTATCAAGTTGCATCTGCCAAGAATGTCCTATCATTGAATAGGAAGCTTCAACATTATCTTGTCTACTGTAAAGGTTTTCTAGAGATTCTAAATAATCAATGTTATCCTTCACTTGATGCAGTTCATCACTATCTCACTTGTTGGAAATGATTTCTAAATCTATGCACGTGGATAAAATTTTATCCCGCCCTTCCCTTCTCAACTAATTTGTGCCTTGATGAGTTCTTCAAGTAAGGGAGAAATGATGGAATATGGGATGATAGTTAATTAAAATAATTAGGATTTATTTAAGATATTAGGATTATCTATTAAAGATATTCAAATAAAGATGTTTATCTATTAAAATTAAGATTTATTATTTTATTTTATCATTATCTTAGATATTAATATATTTAAGATTTGAATTAGATGTATGATTTATAATTGAATTTAAATTATTATTATGTTATTATTTTTAGGTATTTATAAATAAAGTTAGATTTTTTATTTGTATTTAGCTTTTGAGTATTATTGAATAAGAGTTTTTGAAAGTTTCGGCTTCTATCTCCTTCTTTGTCTCTCCCCCTCTTTCTCTTCTCTCTATTCCCCTCTCCCCTTCCCATTTTACATCACAATGTTTCCTTGATCGAAGAACGATAGGAATTGAGCAGCGTGGTGGTAGAGTTAATCTTGAAACACACACACACACATGCATAGAGGAGTTCAATATAACACATCGAAGGGAGAGAATGAAAGGAGAGAGAAGTTTTGGAGGACATGTGGAAGGAGGAGAAAAGTGAATGGCTGATTTGGTAACACCTAGCAACACATGGTGAGTATTGTGTGGAAATATAATAGATGTTAAGCTCCTCAAAAGATTCAGGCATGGTTGCGCTTCTTAAATAAATGTTAGGGGTATTTTTACCTTATTCCACTTAATTATATTGGGTGCTCCTAAAGAAAAATTTTATGAGTAGATTTGTCATTTAATTCTAAAATTTCTAATAAGTGATGTCATTCATATAAATCATCACTTCAATTTACAAATCGCGACGCTATATGGTTATTCAATTTTTAAATTTTTTTGTAATACACGTAGCTCATCTAGTTTGTGTACTTTTTTTTGTTTGGTGGCCAACAGCGAGCAACCCTGTGTTCTTGCTTGCAATTGATAGGAGTGTTGGTGAAACATTTATTTGTGTTTGATTAAAGAATGAACAATACAATTATGACGTTAGGGTTACAACTTGAAAAAGACCAATCAAAGCTGTTATGAATACTGAACAAATTGGAGGGCTTGCTTGAGAATCTGTTTAGTTTTAGAATAGACATTAATTAACGGATGTATGGTTTTAATTAATAGTTAAAGTGGTCGTCCCAAAGAACCAGTTAGTCGAAAAGTTGAATGAAGCTAATAATAATACTACTAGTTGGTAGTTTAATTGATGAACCATTGCATCCACTTGGAACATTATAAGTTCTCGTTTCCTTCTTATTTTACGGTGACAAGTTGTCGTTTTCAAGCTTCCATCTCAGAAGATAACAACGGTGCGACAAAACATGATTGTCATCTTCATTTTCAGACACCATTGCATGTGATTTCCTTCCTAATCCCTATCCTATCCTCAGTCCTCAGTCTCACCCTTGGACTTTTTGAATTCCAAAATTTCTCATTAACCATAAAAGGTAATAATCTCTCTTTCCTTTCTTTCTGTTTCTTTCTTTCTTGTTTCCCCCGCCTCCTAAATACAACTCATTAGGTTCCTGTTTAATCCAATTTTGCCGTTACCCTTATATATAAAATATTTTTTAATTGAATCATGTAAATTAATAAAAATTAATTATATAATTAAAATATAATAACATTTTATTTTTTTTAATTATTATAAATAAAAAATAAATCTCTTATTTTAAAATAAATTAATAATCCATTCATTAAAAAATATGTTATTAATTTTTTATATTTAGAGATAAAAAAAGTTTTAAAAAATTTTTTATATATAAGAATCGAGGAAGTACTTCTGATGCTATAATAAATTCATCAATTTTAATTAGTTAAATTTGTAGTATAGTATTTTTCACGCTTCAAAAATAACAAGTTCTCAATTATAAACTTAACAATGATTGACATTGGAAAATTTTAAATTGTTTAATTTATCAATTCAGGGAACCTCTAAGTTGAGGGAGTACCCTATCTTTCGAAGAAAAAAAAAAGACAAAAGACATTATATACTGACCTTTTAAATAGTATAAATTTTTCTGTTAAAAAAAAGTATAAATTTTTAATAACCTTTTTCAACAAATAATTTTTAGTCAGACATGGATAGCCGTATTTGGAAATTTTGGAAATCCAACAAATAATTTCTTCTTTTTTGTGGGCCAAATCAATTAATATAAAAAAAAAAATTAAGGTGGAAAGGTAGGTAGATTTTTGGTGACAATAAAAAGGAACGAAAAGGTAAACGGGAGACTAGAAAGCTAAACACAGATATAAATAAGTGGTATGCTTGTAACCACGGTATGAAACTAAATTCCCAAAATCAGACAGAGTCCGCTAAATCTGCAGGTCTCTAACTTTTGTTTGTTTCTTCGATCTTCGCCAGCAAGTTTCAAAATTTCTAGGTCCAATTCCACCACCACTTATACTTCACTTTCTTCTTCTTTTCATCCAAGTCTCTTCATAATCACACAAGTAATCGCACTAGTAGGATGGTGTCACGAAATCATTACACTGATCCCACCATTTCCATCTCACTGTTCAATTTTCTGAAGCCGCTTCTCTCCCCTCCCCTGTTTTAACTTTCTATCAACCAAGAATCCGATCTGCTCGCCGTTTCTTTCTCTCAAAAGGTTAACGTATCTTTTAATACAGGTTCTTTACTGAATCTACCACCACGAAAAGTTAAACTCCCAGGTTACTCCTCTCTCTTTCTCTCTCTGTTCTTGTTCGTTCTTTCATATGATTCAACATATCATACTAACCATGCTCAGCATCAGCTCTCTCTCTAGTCTCCTTAGAAGCTGAGAAATTCAGTGACGCCATTGAAGGAACTCTGAGAAAGCTGGTATCTTTGACTAATGTGGAATATGCAGAGGACAGTGCGCGGCGGGTGTGGCGGAGCCAGACAGAGGCTGAGAGAGAACAGCGTGGTGCAGAGATTGCAGATGCAGTTGCAGGGCTATGAGAATCTGGGATCGTGGGCTTTCCGTCATTTCCCAGACACGATCTGGCGTCCATTTATGAAGTCACCAGGCAGATCCGCGTCTGTTCTTCTGGCCTTCACAATCTTCCTCGTCGTCGGCGCGTTGGCCTGCTCGCGCTTTCTCAATCCCACGGTATGTGCCTCTTCGTCTGACCTCGATTGGCTCCCTAAAGTCTCTTCGCATTAGTTGTCCTCCACGTTTCTTTTTTGGCCACAATTGTCTTCCCCGTTACTTAGACGTCTGGCGTATCACGAATTTGGAACATTGAATCTCCATTCCCATGGACCTAGGCTAGGCTCGCAATTATTTAAACGACTTCTTGCACTTGTCGCTTCGTCGTAATTAAAATAATCAAACGGCCCACTAACTCAGGTCGTTTCGGTGGATCACCACTTTCATTCTAGAAATTTTGAATGTGATTAACACGAGCCGCTATCGGCTATCGTCGGTTAACTAGGCAGGAAAATGCAAAGGTCGTATAGAGAGTTTGTGTGATTGTCGCCACGTGTCTGCACAAGTGGCTATATAAGTCTTGTGGGACCGGCACGACTGCGTTCGTACCCTACAAATTTCGTGACTTTCACAAAGCTGGAGAAAACAGAGCGCCACGTGTTACCGTGTGCTTGAGCTTGTTTGGACCACATCACGCTCATTGGTTCCCCGACTGACTTTGCAACATTAATTAATCAGTTTTCTCATAAGGAAGGAGAATCCACATTTTAATGAAGTCACCCGAAAGACAAGGATGACATTCATTATATAAGATTCTACAGCTGTTATAATAAGTAACCTCAAGTTCTAATATCTCAATATTTTTAGCTTTGCCTTTTATCTTATAAATACATAAATATCGTTACTACTTTTTTGCCTGAGCTGTTATTATGAGTACCAAAATGAAGGTTAGATTCTCTGTCACTGTTCATTTAGGGGAGAATCTTTGTCATGGTATTAGGGGTAATATCATATTATCATTCATTTTTGTGGATTACATATCTGATAATAACTGTTATAATTATGAGGATGATAACAAATAAATATAATCAATACATTTTACACCCATAGCCACAGGAGCTGACCAAAGTTTTATTACAGGTAATTATTCCTGGTGACAAACCAATAACGACGTCATTCGCCGACAACTTGGACTCCAGTAGGCCAGTGGAAATCCCACTGAATTGCAGTGAATATACCCGCACCGGAAAATGCCCAGGAAACTACCTTACCCCACCAGATGATCATTATCGTCAAGAAGGAGGCACGTGTCCAGAGTACTTCCGTTGGATACACGAAGATCTGAGGCCGTGGGCCCACACGGGGATAACAAAGGAGATGGTGGAGAGGGCGAGGAGGACGGCGAATTTCAAACTAGTCATCATGGGAGGGAAGGCCTATTTGGAGACGTACACGAAGGCGTTTCAGACGAGAGACGTTTTTACGGTGTGGGGGATCCTACAGTTGTTACGGAGGTACCCCGGGAAGGTGCCTGATCTGGAGTTGATGTTCGACTGCGTGGATTGGCCTGTGATCAAGACCGTTGAGCATAGTGGGCCCAATGCCACGGCCCCACCTCCGCTTTTCCGTTATTGTGCCGACGATGCCACGTTGGATATTGTTTTCCCTGATTGGTCCTTTTGGGGATGGTAAGTCGCCAACCCTTTTGCTCTTATTTTATTCATTTATTTATTTTTAGAATTCTTACCTGCTAAAGGAAATTCGTTCAACTGCCCAAGTTTTGCTGTCACCTATCGTTTAATCTCCTGATTTTAAAGATATTACAGATTATAAATTGTTTTGAAAGAAACAAAATGCGAGCTTGTGTTTATATGAAATTTGATGTGAATATTACTATTAATAAATAGCATAGTTTCCATATAATTTTATAAATACAGCATTCAAATTGGTTTTAAAATTAAAATTTAATGTAATTTAATACAATTTATAAATATATCACGACTAATACAATTCATTTTAGGCTTGGTATAATTGTAGATTGTAGCTGTAGGTTGAGACTACTTGTGCAAAAATATCATGAACATGATTGTTTCAAATCAGTTTGAGGGTTTTTTCGGCAGAGCATTTTCTTATCAGTTTAATTTACCCATGTGCACGGACGTAATTTTCATGCATTTTAAGTCACTCTTAACTATTATTAATGAATTTAATTGAACAAAATTAAATTGTGATGAATAAAACATAGAAGTAAAATTTACCAGAAAGAAGAAGCGTAGTGATAATGATACAATGATGTGAAGGCCAGAGGTGAACATAAAGCCCTGGGAGAGATTGTTGGGAGAGTTGAAAGAGGGAAATAAGAGGACAAGATGGTCAAAAAGAGAGCCTCATGCTTACTGGAAAGGCAATCCTTCTGTTGCTGAAACCAGACAAGACCTCCTCAAATGCAATCTCTCTCAAACCCATGATTGGAATGCTCGTTTATACGCCCAGGTAATTCCTTTGACCTTTATTTTCAATATTTACGACAAAGCTTCACGTTCATACTGAAATATTATATTATTCTTCTTTCTTTGGCAGGATTGGATATCAGAATCTCGACAAGGCTTCAAGAAATCAGACCTGGCTAGCCAATGCACTCATAGGTAATTAAACTAGCTCGGTCTTGCCTTGCTTGCTGAATTATTTATCACTTGATATGTGTGTGTAAATAGGCAAAACTCGTGATGCACGCAGATACAAGATCTACATTGAAGGGTCTGCTTGGTCCGTGAGTGAAAAATACATACTATCCTGTGATTCTGTCACTTTATTAGTAAAGCCTCATTACTATGACTTCTTCACGAGAGGTTTGCTTCCAGTGCACCACTACTGGCCCATCAAGGAAGATGACAAGTGCAGATCCATTAAGTTTGCAGTGGATTGGGGCAACAACCACAAAAAGAAGGTAAATCTTTGACTAATCTGTTATATTTTTACCATGCCAACTTGACTGTAAATCTGTACCTGCTGTTTGTGGAATTCATCAGGCACAAGAGATAGGAAAAGCAGCGAGTGATTTCATGCAACAGGAGCTGAAGATGGAGTACGTGTATGATTACATGTTTCATCTTCTAAGTTCGTATGCTAAGCTGCTCAGATACAAGCCCTCTGTGAGTGAGAAATCTGTAGAACTGTGTGCAGAAGCCATGGTTTGTAAAGCAGAGGGGCTTGACAAGAAGTTCATGACGGATTCAATGGTGAAGGGTCCTTCAAACACCAATCCATGCACTCTGCCTCCTCCTTACGATCCTCCATCTTTACATTCTCATTTAAGCAGAAAGCAGAGTTCAATTGAACAGGTTGACTTGTGGGAGAGAAAGTACTGGGAGAAACAGAGTGTGCAATAAATCTTGAATACATAGCTTTATTTATGCGGGCGACTTGAGTTAGGGGTTTCTCAGTTGTGGATTCTTTTTTATTTATTATTAGGGATACAAATGGAGCACACGTTATATACTGATCTGAGTTTCTTTTCGGCCAAACTTTAGTGATATAAGTCAACTTTGTCATTTTGACGAGAATTTCTTAACATTTTGAAACTACGTACGATCACAAGAATTGTTAATCATTTTATATTACGGTCAGGTCAGCTTAGACCGGGAAGGAAAAAGTGGTGATTGTGGCTAATTATAATGCAATCATCAATATATCAAAACGGCCCTAGCCAATTCCTTAAAGCGGCTTTTCTAACATTTTACTGTTCATAGAACCAAATCTCACATTTTACTATTCATAGAGTCAGTACTGGCTTCTATCTTCGGTGCAAGCTTTAAAAACTTCGTTTCTCTCTGTTTTTTTTCCCCCAAAGCTGATAGTAATCTCAAGCCCTGTGCACATGGTTACTCATACATCTCATTTGATTGCTCCTGCTCTACTGTTTATTTTACCTGTTCGAACAAGACACTTGTCAGTCACTCTTTGCTCTAAACGTCTTCTTCGAAGAAATCAGCCCGACTCCAGTGAGCAGTCCAGTCGTAGCTTCACCAATGGCTGAGGTACCATCCACCGCGACAACTCATAAGGCTTCAGCTAGCATCTCATGAAGTTCGGAAACATCGTTGGGCTCACCACTAACCCTTCTGTCAAGTGGAAGTTCACTGGTCAGAGCTTCGCCAGTGGCCGAGGGACTGTTCACCACAACAACTCATAAGGCTTCAACTAGCATCTCATGAAGTTTGAAAACATCGTTGGGCTCACCACTAACCCTTCTGTCAAGTATAAGTTCAACGGTGATTTTTCTAGTGAGTTTATCTTCGGAAACGAGTCCGGCAACCCACGATTTCGGTGCAAGTTCGATATATGGGTTTTCAGTTATTATCTGTAGTGTGGGCTTCTGGTTTTGTTCTCTTTTGGTTTCAGTGTTAATTGTTTGGCTACTTCGCTCCCAAAACAAAATAAGAGAGACTGATTCTAGCTTGCTCTTCAAAATCAGATTTTGGCCTATGGTAATGTAATCAGGAATTAATCTCCTGAATTCTTTGTTTTTTCCTATGTAAGGAAAAGTTTTCTTAAGAAGTCATGAGATTAGGTGTTTAAAGATCGACACTGAAATTTGAAACTCCTGTCACGTACGGCCTTCTTCATCCAAATTCACTTGCTTCCTAATTGCCTTCTTTAGGTTCTTAAGTTCTCACTTTCCCTCTCATTTTTTGCTTACTACAATATATATTATATGATGTTGATTTCTGTCTGGAGCTATGAAAGCCTTCTCATAGAACTTTTAATAGGCAAGTGATCTGTTTGTCAACCTCACCTGGGATTAACGAGTAGAATCTCTGTAGCTGGGTCTACAGTGCGGTGAGGGAAGAAAGGATGATCGAGATAAAGGAAAATTCTGATGATAACATTTAGACCATGTACAGATATTTCTTTTCTTTGTCTTGTACTTGTATGCATGTTAAGTCATTATTATATAGAGACTGTTTTTAAGTGTTGCATAATGGCACATGTTTCCTTGGAGAATGTTTGTCAAAGATGAACCAAAGATGGATGCTTTCTTGATTGATTAAAATTAATTTCTGGTAATGATCATTTCTCAGCAATAACTTTGAATATGCTTACACTTTATCTCAGCATTGTCTTGGTAATGATCTATTTGTGAATTTATGCACTGTTTTTACATTTTCTTTCTACCAAACTTTTAACGTTTTGCAAGCATGTTGGTTCTGCCTTAATTTATTCAATAGTTTGGTATTGGTTTATTTGGGATGAAATAAGCCAATCATACATTGTCGGATTATCAGTAGCTGATGGTTACGTCGATGCCAGTTCATAGACAAATGAGGTACTTTATATGCCTTTCAAATGATCTTGGAGAAATTTATGTTACATCTATTCGTAATTGAGTTTCAAGATCTCCTTTTTGTTTATTTTATTCTTCATGTTCAAATAAAGATGCATTATCTCCTCTCTAGATGCAGATTGTCAAATAGTTTCATTATAAGGTCTTTAAGGTCCCCCCTCCTTGAACTTTACCTTTTGATTTATGTGGTAGACTATAACTGAAATGTTTCAGATCCATTATGGGAGTAATTTTCTTTGTATACTGTCCTCCAGGGGTTTCAAGGTTGGATTGTTGGAGAGTTATATTTATGCTACAATGGCCTTAAGGAACCCTAAATTCGATGAGATCATTCTTACCAGGAGGGCTTTGATCTTAACCATTATAGGGGACCTTAGGATTGGAGTATTTGTTTGGAATGGTCTGCATTTGTAGTCTTAGGTCTTTATGTGTATGTCATCCCTACCAGGAAGCATGTTTCCTTTTTGTATATTTAGGGTTTTTTGTTGTAAGGTTATATATGTTCCCCATTTCCTTGGGACCTTTAGACGGCTTTTGAACAATGATGTATCAGGTGCTTCTACACCATATCTATTTTTAATTAATGTTAATGGTAGTTACCATCTTTTTAAGTCTCATCTATATCTTGATTAATTTTGTTACAAGTTAGTTATTTTATTGGTATAACCTCTTTACCTCCACTATATTCATGTTTATATATTTGTTAAGACCTTTGCCAAGTAATTGTGCAGAAGTTAGTTCCTTATCCTTATTCAGTTAAGGATATGTTTTTTATATTAAAGTTTGAATATGCGGATACTTTAATTTACTATGATATTTTAATTTAATAATTACCTGGTATTTTTATATTGAATCACGGTGATCATGTATATTTGAACTGTTTTCGTAGAACAATTTGAAGGGAAAATATATATGAAAGAAGATGGCATATTTAAGAAAACACTTACTGGAGGAATGAAAGGGGGACAAACAACCTAATGAGTTTTTGTTCGAGTTTTATATGCTATAGAATAGCCTTGTATGTTGCAATGATTATAATTTAAAATGTCTTGCTACTAATTCAGGAGGGGGAGAGATATAATTAGGATGCATTCTATACAAAATGTCCCATCTCAGCCTTGTGTAATGTTAGTTACCAGACCCTTTTAGCCTTTACAAAATGTTTGTCATGAGTCATGTTCACTGCTGTAGCTATCGGCTGATATTTATTTTAGAACACTTTTTTTTTAGTCATTGTTTGCCAAAAAGTCAGAACTGATGGGAGAAAGGTTATGTGAAAAAGCAAATTAAATTCCTTAAAAAGTCTTGAGGAAGTTGAGTTTTACTTTTCATGCCTAACTAACTTTTGCCAGTCCTTTATAACACGTCTAGGCCTATTTTTGGAGGATTAAGGTTTTAAGTTATTGCATTCCCAAAGTAGGTCTGAAAATTCGTTTGTAAAGTGGCAGAAGTTTTTTTTTAACATCCTTTAAGTTCAAACCATATATATTTAGTGTACGCAAAAAAAGCTACGCATTTGGGATATTAAGTTTTTTGTATTACTTTTATTCCAGTGAAAGCTTTGACCACTGTGTATAAACCTACATGTAGTTCCATGTGCAGTTCCTTCTTTTACTAGTAATGTTGTCAAGGTTTGTGAAATACAAAGTTAGACAATGAAGTAAAAATACCGAACTTTTCGTAAAACACGCCTCCAACTTATGTGCTAAAAGATTTTCATATGCAGAAACAGTATAGATTGCATGACAATCATCATTTTGAGTTTCTTCACTATTCTTTTTGTAATTTGGCTTACCACTACATCACTTTTCAATGGTTTTTCGTGTGTTAATTATTACATGACTGTCAATGCTGGATCATATGGTATGCCTCTGCATTGCTTCTCATCAATTCTCAAGTGTATGTAGCCGAAAGGTGATCTTTAGGGGTGTAGGGGTGAGGTTAACAGATGAGAGTACAATCTGCATAAAGATTCAAACGGGCATGACAGAAACCTTTTGTGTAAAACATCCCTTCAACCTCTTTCAATTCAGCTCCCCTAATTTGCTGTCATTGTCACAATAGGGTAATTATCATGGCTATTGTCAATGAAGATTTTTACTGACAGTTGCCAATAGTACTTCATAAGTGCTTTCACACTCTTGTGCTAAAGAGTCCTTATAAATCTAACCTATGATATCGCGTGTGTAGGGATAAAGATTTTATGGGGGTGCAGTCAATGTGGAGATTTGATTTTGTATTGAATGATCCCCTGGTTTTGAGGAAATGTTTTTGATAGGTAGTCATTTTTTCATCTTCTTTCCCTATCTTCACCTTCTTGCTCAATTTCAAAACTTTCAAATCGCTATAAGTCATGATATTCTTTTTATGCTTGTAGCTATTATTATATGGGATTATTGTCCTCAATTTTTTTAGGCTTAAGGTGCATTACACAGTCCGTGATGAAACAGGAAAATCTTATTTTGTTTTATTTTGTTTTTGTTTTTGACAAGTTTTCTTAATAACCCATTAATAAGATAGCCCCAGAACTTAAGCTTCAGTTATAAAGGTAATGACTTCAGGCATGAAGCACCTACTACACTACCAAAAATTAGTTTCTAATGGAAGCCAATCCCATGCATCTTTCTTAAAGATTAATATTCTAATATTCTAATGGCATTGTTTAAGTTTCCGTTACGCTAAGCTTAATTAAGTTCTTTTGGACTCCTGGCATTGTTTAGCCACATTTGGTGTCAATCACGGTTTCTCCTTTTGCTTTTTGTATGAATCAAACTTTATATTTGACCCATGGTATTGGCTTATAGTAGCTTGATAAAATGCTTTTTGTTTCAGTTCCTGATTTTCTTTACTTAAGTACCCTATTCAATCGCTGTTTTTAAAAAGTTACATTTTGCTTATTGTAAATTCGAAGCACCATAATTGTTATGTAAGAAAGTAGTTGTAAGTATAATGCTTTAAGAAGTTGTAATGATGTATACAACACAGTTAATAATTAATATTTCGAAAGAACCAAGATTAAGGAATATATACATGCATTGAGAGGGACTATTTTTTACGACTATTTATTGTTGGACTATTTTGCATAATCATTGTTAGCTATAGCTATCTAGATGCATTCCTTATTATTCTTTTTGCCTTCTAAGTTACTGTGTTAATTATTCTCCCTACCTTAAGTTCTAGACGTGCAATCTAGAAATACATATAAGTGGAGCTGGAAATCGCATGGTAATTATTAATTTATATTTTAACATGAAATAAAGGTTTTATTACTAAAAAAATACGCAGAGAGTCTTCTCATGGACAAAAACTCAAACAAGCAATGAAAAGTTACAATTTAAAGGACTACAATACATAATTTTGAATCAAACCTATTAAACTACTCATTCTAAATTTTTGTAAGCATAAAAATGTCAGTACTTGGTGGTAGAGCTTCAATAATTGTACTGTTTCCTTACTTTGATTCTTTTGTTTAAAAGTTATGAATTTTTATTTCATTGTTTTGTTTTTAGTCTGGATATTTTTTTGGTTTTATCTTGTGTACCTTTGGTTCTATGATTTATCTTTTAATTTTACTTATTTTTTTCTCTGTGTTTCAATGTTGTGATTCTGTAGCTTCTTTTTTTTTTAATGGTACTTTTTATGTTTCACATTTTCTTTTTTTGCGTACTTCTGCATTTCAGACCATGCAGTGACAGAAGAAGCTTTTAGGTAATATCTGAATACTTTTGCTTTTTGACAGGAAATCATCCTTCAGCGAACTATGTACCAGGGGACAAACCTTTTAACTATCAATTTTTTAATCTTTTGGTCTGTATGTTTTAATTGTTGTCAATTCTTTTCATTCATTGTATCTTTCCTACTGTTTATGCTTTAGGTTTCTTTGGAAATAAGAGTGTCCTTTATGCAATCATGGCAATGCTACTGCAGGTAGAGCTTTTTTGAGATTTTTGCCTTTTTGTATCAGAAGGTTTACTAGAGTTTGGTTGCTTCTAACTGCTCATATCAAATTAGTATCATGACATTTTTTCCCATGTCAAGGTATATATGATGGCACCATTTTTCTTGTGTACTACTTTTTTGAGTTGGCTATTAGTTGTTGCTTGTGTTATTTGACTGTAGAGATGGCTAATGTTCTTGATAATAATGCGCAGATGCTTACTTTATGGCTTCAGTAATTTATAACATTATCAACTGTAAGTAATAAGATCTAGTGAATTATGCATAATCAGTGCTTGGAGAATACTATTTTCCTTGTATGTTCATACATATTAAATTATGTGTTAGGATTCAAAAATCAAAATAATCTTTCATTCAGTATACTAATCTATAATTTATTATGTCATTCATTTGATTAATTACTGTACGAATGATATGATTTGGAAGATATGTTTTATTCATTGCATACAGGATTATCTGATTTAAAAAGGTGCGATGTGATGAATTTTTCATAATATCATCATGTTTCCATGTCTTATAGTTTAGCATTGTGAATTTATATGGCAAGTATTAATTACCATGTCTTATAAGTTGATCTATTTTTATATACTAAACATTATGTAAATAGTCATTTTATTGACAGCTATCTTTAATCAAATTGTCTTATTAATTTTTGTTTTTAGTTTGTTCCTTCTATGTGCATTAGGTATACTAAGTTATTGAGACCTGAAATATATCGTAGAGCCAATTAAGGGTCAGATCTTCCATGAAGGTGCATAGTGTGAGGATTTACATTTCAGACATTTGCAATAACTTATTTTAAGAAATTATATTTCTTGAGCACCCAATCGTTTTCTTGTCTTCACATTTTTTGTGAGATATGGCAATATAGTGCATATATAGTAGGTGATTCCTTGCAGGTATTAGTTGAAATTCTATTTATAACCTTAGATTTTTTTTAGTAGCACACAAAGATTGCAGATTTGATATATAATTCTTGTGCCATCCTTATGTATTGACTGATCTTTTAGGATAGACTCTCTCTTTGGGCTTATGCTTATTACATTAGTGCTTTTATTAAGACTAATGTCACAGAAAGGGCTACCGACAGAGGATTCTGACCAGGAGAAGGCCAAGCTAATGAAGTGAAGCCACCGGGGATATCGGCTCTTGACGATGTGGTATTATCATGAGTCTCACAACGGGGAGCTTCACAAATAGTGTAAGGTTTATAAGTTCAAGGAGCTCTCCCTCCTAATAGGCTAGTCTTTTAGGATATGCTATCTATAATACCCTAAAATTTTCAAACCGATTTTTCACAAATTATTAGTTTAATAAATTATTTTTACATCATTAAATCCTTATCATGGTAGAAAAATTTCTATCATGATAATAAATAACTAAACTTCTTTTCAAAACTCTACTATGTAGAAAAAAGTTTATCATATAAATTATGCCTATATATGACTAAAGACTTATCTATATGGGTTTTAATGACCTTTTGAGATAGCCTTGGTTTAGTGGGAGTCTGAGTTTTGTCCTTTTAAGGACATTTGATGGTTTAAAGCCATTTTGCTATTTTGCTCAGTTATGTTTCAGAAACATTGAGATGTTTTATATTCCCCATAGAATTCATGATTTGATTTATGTTTATGCATCTTGTATCACTTGTTTCCTTTTGGGATTTAGTGATCTTGTATTGTTTTTCTACTAAGTTTTAGTTTTGGTTCAAAGATATTACGGTCTTTATATCATTTGCCTCCCTATAGGATTCAATTATTTTTGTTAGTACACTCATGTCACTTGTTTCCCAATAGGATCAGTGACTTTGTGTCATCTCTTTACAAAGTTTTAGTCAAAAGGCCTACTATATATTCAGTTTAAGTTTAATTAATGTGTTTATATTATTTGTATTCCCATAAGATTCAATGATTTTCATGTGGTACACTATACAAGTCACTTTTTTTTCCATAGAAATCAGTGATCTATGTTTTTATCTTACTGAACTGTGTCTGGAATAAAATCTTCATATTATATTCTATTCAAACTATGAAGCAT
Source organism: Prosopis cineraria (assembly GCF_029017545.1). Classification (NCBI taxonomy): domain Eukaryota; kingdom Viridiplantae; phylum Streptophyta; class Magnoliopsida; order Fabales; family Fabaceae; genus Prosopis; species Prosopis cineraria. The sequence continues at coordinate 28,475,029 of NW_026555345.1, forward strand.
TATATCACTTGTTTTCCCATAGGATTCAATAATTTTGTGATGTTTTATTTTTTAAATTTTGTTTGTGGCTTGATTACACTACTTGCATAATTAATGTAATCTAAGTGGGAGATTGTTAGAATACTTATAGATTATTTATGGATTTTCATTAATTAATAAGCCAAGAACAGATTTGTCTTTATGATTTTATGTGGATCATGATAGGTGGACCACAAGTAAACCTAATAGGCAAAGGCCTAACTTACAATCATATAGTAGTCAGTTATTCCATATCTCTTAACTGATCAAGTCAAAGATAATGAGAAATAGATTAATTAATTAATTATTAAGGCGGTTACTAAGGTGATCCATATAATGTAATTAGTTGATAACCAATACATGAGACACTTTTCACTCTCTCCATTATCTCTATACTTTTTGTAAATTATGGGAGTCTAGTAGGTTGTGAGTATGCCATACTTGAGGTAATTGAGGAGTCACAGTTGGTCATGAATTCTTCAAATATGTATATTACTTTACTTAATCTCATTTGAGTTGCATGAATTCAATTACTAGTGTCAACATTTTTCACTTCCAAGTGTCATTTATGTGAAGATGCTAGCACACAGTGCAGCAAACAATTGCTATACAGTATGCACCTTTGTTTCTCAAAGAGTCCAATCTATAATACATTATTTTTTACATAGATTTAATGCGAAGCCATAAAAGCTAAGGCAATCGTTAATTTTTTCTAAATTGTTCCAACGCTTTGAATCATTAAGAAGAAGAGTGTGGGTGCATGGAACCATAATAAGTGGATCCAGCAAGAAATTGATACTACTTAACCATGAGACCAATGAGATTATATTCATACAAAGTGCTACTTCTTCAACAAGAAGATATGGACCAAGGCTTGCTCGCAATAATCAAACTTCAGTACCATGATACCTGTAATTCTGGCGAAATGTCTGGAGCTCAATTATCTTTAACATATCGGAGGCAAAATTATACAAATAACCTGTTTATGATTTTTTCTCTTAATGCTGTTTCGGGGCCAAAAAAATTGTGATCTTTTGAATGCGAACACAAGTTTGCAGTTGCATGCAATCACAAAGCAAGAAACAAGAGATAAAATGATTTAAAAAAAATGAGAGACAGCAATGTGTTTAACTAACAAAGATGACAAACTAACAGGCTGTTATTTAAAAAAAAAAAAAAAGATTTCAAAAACTCAAAAAAGAACACACGTTATTCCAACTACCACACGCATATAAAACATTATCTAGTTACTGGAATAGAGAGAAAATAAAGGGGCAGAAATCACAAATGCTAGGAGGGGGTTCAAACTTCAACATGATTCCTCATCATCCTCTTCAGCTTTGCTACTTTCAATGCCACGGTCACATATATTTCGTCGGCCACATCATCTACTCGGCGAAACACAGCATATCTCCAACTCTTCTTTAACAGGAGTGTCCCAATTGCAGACCAAAACCCAACTGCAAACCCAATCGCTACCACAAAATAAAACCACACTTTCTCTGAATCCTTATCATCATCTTCAGACCCTTCACTTCCATGAACACGATCATCAAAATCACTGCCATTACACTTATTTGGAAGTGGAGCTCCACATAGGTGAGGGTTGCCAGCATAAATACGTTGGTCTCCCAAAGTCAAAAACTGGTTCTCTGTTGGAACTGCTCCTGAAAGATTATTGTATGACAGGTTTAAGTGGCTCAATGAAGTTAAAGTAGGCATGCTTTCTGGAATTTTTCCAGAAATATTATTACAGGAGATGTCGAGAGATTCAAGTGATTTCATATCTCCTATTCTTTCAGGAATCCCTCCTTTCAAATAGTTGTGAGACAGATTCAAGCCAATCAGTCTGTTGAGCTGAGTTATACCTTTAGGTACAACTCCTGCCAAATTGTTATCAGACAGATCCATGTTCACCACAAACTTCAATATTTTGATGTAATCAAGTTCTGTACCCTTCATAACTTGTGTAACATCCTCAGCAAGCCACTCATCAATAAAGTTTGCTACAAAAAAATTGAAATCAAATTTTACTTTGGATTCATTAGAACTGTTGGATTTAATCATTCCACTAAGATTACCAATGCAGTGAGGTATTGAACCCGTTAAGCTGTTACTTGCAAGGTCCAAGATTTGAAGTGATGTGAGTTGACAAAGCTGTGAAGGAATGGTACCAGTCAACTTATTTTGTCGCAGTCTAAGAACTTGTAGCATGGGAAAAGAGTCCCCAGTCCATGGCGGTATGCTTCCAGAAAATTGATTGTCCCCAACATCCATGATCACTAGCTGCTTTAAATTCCTCAAGTATATTGGAAGCTCCCCGTGAAGACTGTTATTGTTCACGTGCAGCCACAGCAACGAGGAAAGATTACCGAATGTGCTTGGAATACCACCTGATAGCTTGTTGGATGACAAGTTTATTTCATCCCATTCTTGATTATCCTGCCAGAAATCTGGAATTTCTCCTGACAATTTGTTCTTGGAGAGATCAAGTCGAAGCAAGGTGGAAATTTTGCACAACGAGTTTGGTATCGAACCATTCATGGAGTTATTCCCAAGAAGCAAATACTGCAACCCAGGCATTATGTCGTGGATATTTTCAGGCAACGATCCACTAATCTTGTTACCAAAGAGATTCAAGATTCTGAGCTGCTCAAATGACCATCCTTTAAAAGATGATATTGATCCTCTCAAACTATTTAAAGAAAGGTCTAACTCAACTAGCTTCACAAGTTGCCCAAAATTGTCTGGAATTTCACCATGTAAATCATTATTGGCAAGACCGAGGTATTGCAAATTTACAAGTTGACCCAAACTTCGTGGAATGGTGCCTGTGAGAACATTGTTTGAAAGGTCAAGTAAATTCACATTCACCAGTTGTGAAACACTGTCTGGAATAGCCCCTTCCAATAGATTGCCGGAAAGACGCAAGAAAGTTAGATTCATAAGCTTTGCAAGGCTTTCAGGAATTGTTCCATTCAAACGATTGTTATTAAGGTCAAGTTTTGTCAACTGTGACAATTTTCCAAGAGAAGAGGGCATGGGACCAAAGACCGTGCTTGCTGATATGTGAAGGTCCTTTAGATTTTCAAGCTCCCCCAACCAGCTCGGCAAATAGTCTTCAAATTTATTACCGCTCAAGTCAATCTGTTCAAGATCATGCTTGACACATCCAGATTCAAAGCTTCCATATGCTTTTCCATGGAAGTTGTTGGTTGAGAAATCTAATATTTTTAAACGGCACATGTTCTTCAGAATCAAGGATAGTGGAGATTCTAAAGAAGTCAGATTATTTGAGGAAAGAAATAGCTGGCGAAGGTTGGTTAGCTCACCTAACCATGACGGAACAGAACTTGTGAGATTGTTGGAAGAAAGGTCAAGGACTCTTATGGAAGACAAGTTTTGGAGAGCAAGAGGAAGCGGACCTAGAAGTCTATTATGAGCGACATAGAGTTCCTCAAGCTTACCAAATTTACTGAGCCACAATGGCAAGGAACTTAGATTGTTGACAGTAAGGGCAAGGACTCCAAGAGAAGTCATGTTTTGGAGAACATCAAGACTGCGACTTTCAAGTGAATTGTAAGTGAGATCAAGAACTTGAATCCTTGGAATATAGGTCAAATTCAGAGAGTGAAGAGGAGGAATCAAGGAGTGAATTTCACACTCCGCTAAATTCAAACTTGATAAGGAAGGAAGCTTGTAAAATACCTGGAATAAATCATGTGCTTTCCCAAGTTCTACACCATGCATGTCAAGGCTTTGCAGTGACCGAAGCCCAGAAACCCAGTTCATGTCAGTGAGTTGGAAACCATTGACGCTGAGATCAAGATGGAGTAGGTTCGTGAGATTGCCAAGATTATAAGGAATCTTCCCGCTAAAATTAGCGTTGGAGAGAGAAAGATTTCTTAGCTGATGCAGAGAAGCAAAGAAAAGAGGAACTGGAGCAGCATGAAATTGGTTTCCACTCAAGTCCAAGTAACTCAAGCGTTCCAATTGCATGAGAGATTGATCAATTTGTGAAGCTGCAACAGAGTGTTGGCTATAGTCACAAAATTCGTCCGTTGAGCTGTAACATGGATTCCTTAGATCAAGCTTGAGAAGGTGACCCGTAACACTGTCACAGGTCACAGCATTCCAGCGGCAGCAATCGTTGGAATTCCAAGAAGAAAGCCTGTCCGAGGGATCGGTGAGGGTCGCTTTGAACTTGAGAAGAGCTTGCCTCTCTTTTTCTAAGCATGCCACTGTTAAATTCCCACACAAGCCTAATCCTACAATTTCAGACAAGAAGAAGAGAATAGCAAACCGGACACTCAGAGACTTGCTCATGTTTTGCCTGTGCATTCACGTGGCTTTTCTTTAAAAAGCAATGACCCATATATATAATATTTGTTATATTATTTTCCTTGTGGGTAATTTTTCACGGTTTACCGTTCATCATATTTCATTCAAACAAAATAAGTATGCATTGGGAATTAACAAAGTTTTGTATTTCTTATATTTGAAGTCCTTATAGTTTAAAAACATTTCGCAAATTGAAGGTCCTCGTAATTTAATTAAAAAAAACGAAATTAAACGTTGTGCGACTTGAATAATTTTTTTAAAATACAGAAAAAATAACTTGAAATTAAATTGAGACTTTTGGTTCTGTCAAATAAACATACAGAATAAGTACTGCGTGCATGTCATTTGAGAGTGATGATATAGTTTCAATATTTTTGACATTTCTGCAAATATAATTCTTGCGTTTATACTATATATGTATATATAGCATATATGCAAAAAGTCGAAGACTCTCTCAAGTCTCATCTCAACCTTTTCCAGAAAAAGAAAGGAAAGAAATTTGAGAAAGGGAGAAAAATGGAAAAGAAAAGCTGAACTAAGTTGCAGAATATATAATAAAAGAATATATATGATATATCGCATATATCAGTTGAGAGTAAAATTATCAGTTCATTGTGTTATTTTTATGTATCATGTTGATATTGATTCTATAAGCATAGATATTAGATTGATCTCTTCGTTATTTCACATTATGTTATTCCTGAGCTCAAATAAATAAATAAATAAATAAGTAGTGGTAGGGCTAAATTCAACACCCATGTGCATGAAGTAAAGTTTCACTAGCTACGTCGAGGCTGGGCAAAAAAATCGCTATGTCAGACTTTTAACGCACCCATCAACCTTGTTGACCCTTGACACACGTAACTTTTTGTACTTTTCTCGACGTATTTTCAGTATCATAATTAGTTTTTTTTTAATTCACTAAATTGATTTGCTTCATTAAATGATTTACTAAATAATTAAATAATGAAACTCACATAATAATTTTATAAAATTATTTCAACATTTGAAAAATGTAAAATTTAATGAAGAAAAAAGTGTCAGGTTTAGCTTTGAATTTGTCGAATAAACTCGTAGAAAAGGTAATACAGGTAATTTGAGGTGAGGGAGAAGTTATGGTTTCACTTGGTTCTAGCTTGTTTGACGCTTCATTTGTATACAAATATTTCTCGTGTTTATACTGAATTCTCAAAATAGCAAGTGCGAAAGCAAAGAATATATTTGGTCCACAAAATGAAAGCGGTCGAAGAAGACGCTCACGTCAATCTCGTCTCAAAATGGTCTCTCTGAATCAGAGACACCTATCAAATTGCACCTATTGCGGAACTGAATGACGTGTCCAAGTGATCCAACAAGCGCACAGACTTTTCATACGAAGACTGGCATGAGAAATTCTTATTGGGGGATATTCTTCAATAAATTGAATGTAGTATATTATTTATAACCTATTCAATTAAATTATTTTAAATCATCTAAATAAAATCTAACACAATATTATTTTAATTAATTTTGTGATTATTATAAAATGTTTTAATTTATTATTTTTTTCTCTACTATTATTAATATTAAAATCAATTTATATTTAATGACATTTGAATGTCACGTTGTTATTGAACAAATTTCAAATAACATGACGTGCTTGACGTATCTAAGAATTCTTAGACTTTCATAGAATAATTTTCAGACAAATGTGCATATTTAATTGGAATCAGTAATTTAGGCAAGTCATGCTTAATTTAGGCCGAACTTATTTGAATCGGGCTTAAAATATCCTACCATCTTATAAAGTTCAAATAGTCAAACCCAACCCTAACTTTTTTCAGCTAGGTTTGGGTTAGCCTATCGAGCTTGGCTAAAATTATTGACTATATATACATATAGAGTCAAAAATTCTAGCGGTCGGGCTTATTTGGACTAAGCTCAATTTAAATTTTGTTTATTTATATCAAGTTTAAAGTATCATATTCTCTTAAAAAAAACTCATATATTCACTCATTGCCCTAACTTTTTTTAGGAGTTCAGTTAATCCATCAAACTTAGCCTGAATTATCAATTTTACTTTACTTAGTGTTGGCGGAAATTTGGTTCTAGGGCTGCTAGCATTAACCATGTGGAATGATGGCAATTGGGGCAAATTCACAAGACTTGATTGTATATTTGTCAGAAAATGTTGGGGTTCAACCTCAAACCATGCAAAAATATCAACTTTTTAAAATCAAAATCATATTTAATTTCTTGAGATCTTTTATCATAATTTTCCTAGATATAGGCACAATAATGTAATTTGAGATTTAAAGACTTGCGAGAAATGGATTTTATATGATTAAGTGAATTCACACATACAAGGAGACATCAGACACGAACGGCCTGGCCCTAAGATATAAATAAAACAATAAAATGATCAAATTAAAAAAGGAAGCAAGGGTTGAGATTTTTTTTTTTTTAGTAATGCTAGGCAACAGAAAAATCATGTAAAGAGACTGAAATCAAGTTATATTTAAAACCATAAGGTTAATACTTTCAGATGGCGAATTGTCTAAAGCTATAATATTGAAGTTATTTTGAGATATCTGATGAGCAAGCAAGTCGACATATTTATTCACTTTCTTATAAGCATGGTCAAACCATAAGGCTTGAGAACTTGACAGCTAGCATAGGGAGGGAAAAAGTAAAACACGAACATAGCAATATGGCTTTTTTCTTACATATATAAACATAGCAACATGGCTATTTCTAAATGGGCTCCATAAAGTAATGTTGGGCTTGTTTAGCCGAAATGTTTTGTTAGGCTTGGAAAAACTTTTGAGCTTAACCCACAAACGTTTTCATGACGAACAATTACTCCTCGGCTTCCAAAACTCGCTTAGCCCATACATTTATAGCCAAGCCTATTATCCTTCTCATTTTTTGGTAGTTGGTATATTAAAGCCCAAATTTATTCTAAAAGCATAGGTTTAGGGCGATGTACTTAAGCCTATTTATAAGTTTTCACCTCTACCGAAGAAAAGCTTTCGGAACTGAGCCCTCTATTGAAGAGCCTAGTCACCTTTGTTAAAAACCAAGCCTTTTGTTGAGAAAGGTAACTCTTTAAATGGCATTCAGGTTTTTGTGAGATCAATCTCATGAAAAATAAAAAAACCACCCCTTACCTTATGCAAGGCTCTTATTGTTGGACTTCTTTCATTTAGATTCTCTTTCTCACACCTCATCGTTTTGCTTTGAATTTTGAATTTTGAATTTTGAGTTCGGATTATCATAAACAGAACAGAAAAAGGATAAAAAGAAGGTGGTATTGAGACCGATTACTAGTTTTTTTTTTTTTTTTACCAAAAGAATACTTTTATTTTTCCAAGTCAACCTGAAATATAGGTGGTAATGAGAAAGAGATAAGAGTTTTGGCGAATTATACGAGTTTCATCCTAATTAGAAACCATAGTCAGCTAAAAAACTCGATATCCATAAAGCAAACGACATCCAGTGGGCTCTAATGTACAATGTTTCAATCAAGGGCAAATCTAATGTACGATATTCCTCCTATGACAAAAAATTTGGGAGTGAAGGAATTGCATCTCATAAAATTAGAATTTATTTTTGATAAACAAACTTGATTGTCCCCGCATGTTAAAAATTAATAACAGGAACATTTTAGTTAAATTTTTTTAATTGTACACATAATTATCATGTTTAACTATTTTTTTTAATTTTATGTGCTGGTTAAAATTTATTTATTTATTTTTATCAAGCAATTGATTAAAATTTAGGATTAAGGTGCAATTTCACCTTGAAGTTTTTCTTAAGGTGCGATTGGTATTCTTAAGTATTTTTAAGTGTAATGTCTCCCTGATATAATTAAAAAGTAACAATTTTGATTTGACCTAACAAAAGTGATGACATTGACAATGATATTGCTTATTTTGACCTTCTATTGCTTTGTTGCATTTTCATGACACCACAACTCCACGAGATCACCAAGAAATTGTCCTTCTTATTCCAATTTTCTAGAATCCATTGATCATGAGATCACTTTCTTTTTGCTTAAATTGGTGTTGTTGCTTCCTCAAATCGGTGTTCTTTTTCTTCCCAATTTCACCTCACCACCTCCCCTCTCTCTCTCTCTGAAGCTTGCCTCTACTATACTGTTCTTCTTCTTCTCGATCTCACCTCATCGCCACCTCTCTCTCCCTCTCTAAAGCTCACCTGTACTGTACCTCTCTCACTCTCTGAACCTTGTGTCACCTGCCCTTCTCTCCAAGCTCGTGTTTGTCGATTGTGTCTCATGTTCATGTTCGTTGAAGAAGAAGAGAAGTCTCCTAGCATTGTGTCTATTCATCGTCAACCACACCCATGCCGACATCTGAGTTTCAAGCTATATCCTCCCTCAACTTCAGTTTCTCTCAAATAAAGAAAATACATTCATGAAGCAAAATGGTTTTGATTTCATGATTTCATCATTTTTTTATTTCTTGATTTCATCATTTTCTAATTTCACGAAGCAATATGCTCATCATTTTATGATTTCATCATTTCTAGGTTCTTGATTTATTGGGTATGTACTGTTGTTTCTTGACTAGGGCCCTTCAAAAAAAAAAAAAGATCACCATTGTTTTTGCCTTCTTCATTGTTTTCTTCTTGATTTGGTGGGTATTGTTGTTTCTTGAATTTGAGCTTAAGGATGAGCAAAAGAATAGGGGCCACTTTGTTTAGTTGTTGTAGAATATCAAAGGGTGCCTCCTTGAACTTTTTTTCAGCATTGTTTTTGGGTTCTTGATTTGTTGACTATGCACACAGGCACAAAGAGTCCATTCTATAATACATGATTTTTAATATAGACTTAAAGAGAAGCCATAAAAGTTTAATTTTTCTAATTTGTTCGTGATTAAGAAGAAGAGTATGGGTGCATGGAACCATAAGTGGACACGGTAAGAAATTGACGCCACTTAACCATGAGAATATAATGATATTATATTCATACAAAGTCCTATTTCTTCAACAAGATGTCAGTAATTCTAGCTGAGTAAAGTGTCTGCAGCTCAATTACCTTTAATATATCAGGGGCCAAAATTACACAAACAACTTGTTTATGATTTTTTCTTAATTCTGTTTTGGGATAAAAAAAAATTGTGATCTTTTGAATGTGAACACAAGTTTGCAGTTGCATGCAATCGCAAAGCAAGAAACGAGAGTTATAATCATTAAAAAAAACGAGAGATAGCAATATGTATTTAAATAACAAAGACTACAAACTAACAGGTTATTATTTAAAAAAAAAAAGATTGCGCAAACTGACTAAGGAACACACCTTATGCCAACTACCACACGCATATAAAACATTATCTAGTCAACGTATCCCTTAACATTCCTCCAGCCAAGCTGACAATTTCTTTGGCTCCAAACTCATTTTTATGTTCTACGCTACAGTGTTGGCTTCACATTTCTCCATGACTTTGTCTCGGCTTCACAGACTCATATCCCTGAATTCATCCCTCTTTATTTGTGCACTTTCAAATTTTTTTTCTCCATTGTCAGCTTTTCCAATACCACACGACACTCCTGACTCCTCCCTTTTCCCTTTGTAGTCTCAAGAACTTTTTTACCCCCTCCATTTTCAGCTTTTCCAATTCCACACAACACTCCTTCCTTTTGCTTGTGTATTTTCAACCACTTTTTTCTCTCCATCTTCATCTGCACATGTTCTTTATGATTTACATTGTTTCTCCTTCCATTCCCATCAGTTTCCCTTCATATGTACAATTCCTCGAATTTTTGGTTTTCATTGATTCTGGGAGATGATAGATCTTCGTCTCTTTATCACTCCAAGGTCCCATGCCTAGAATATAGAAACATGGAATGGAGAACATATTCAAAAAGGAAATGAAACGAAGGGCTGGGATTGAATGTCTTGAAGAATAAAGCCAAAAATCAGAGAATTTATGGGTTGCATGTAACTCGATTATGCACTTCCAGAGCAAATCTATTTCACTTTCCCAAGCAACGCTTGAAAGGATGTCTTCCCGCTACAATGACTTATCACTGCCTATTCTTCCTCGTCAACGTCCTACCCCCTAATCTCATTCCTTAGAAGTGACTCTCTCTCTCTCTCTCTCTCTCTCTCTCTGTGTATCTCTCCCACACGCTCTCTCTCCATTTTTCACAAAATGCTTCAATGTTAAAATTGGATAGGAATGCTTTTGTCTCATTTTTAGAAACATTGGGCTATTGAAACAGAGCAAGATTATGGTAGCTGAATTGATGATATATCCTCTCCTTTGTATTTATATTGATGACCAAAGTGTCAAAATTGGGAGCCAGATTTTCTGACCTTGAAATCATTTGTCATTATAATCTTTTTTTTTTTGGGCCAACTTTGTCATTATAATCATACAATAGTAAAACTGAAACAAGTTCTTCTTACTCCATTCATTATTTTTTTTTTATTACTATTCGCATTGCTTACTCTCTGTTATATTTATTTTGATATTGAAACATTTTACCAAAATGTAGAGGAGGACCAGAAAAAAGGGTGAAGAAATCTCCAAAAAAAAAAGTGCAAGATGAAGCTTAGCAGAATGAACAAGAAAATCGAAGAAGATAAGGGGTCATACTCTTATGTACGAGACACAAACAATTTTTCTTTGTTCTTCTCATCTTCAATCTCCATTGCCATCCTTCATCTCTGATAACAGTAGCTAAGGAAAAAGTAAAAAGCAAAAGCTGAAATTAGGGGAGAGAGAAAAAGAAAGCCTTAGGAGTGAAGCAGTTTCAAATTTTCTGATTTTAAATTACTAAATTAATTGTTAGTTAATGCTTTTAGAAAATCTATACTTCTATCCCAAATGCTTTTGGAAATTTTTTTTTTATTTTCCAAAATACTTTTCTGTTTTGGAATTTCGTGTTTGATGAGAGAGGATTGACAAAACTCTTTTTTACTAGCACACATTAACAAATCTCAAACATCTACAGTTAAAAATATTTCTATTATGATATCATGAATATTTTTAAATAAAAATTTTATAATGATTTAAAATATAACATTTTTAAATTATATATCGGGATATGTTTGTTTTGTGTATTTGTGTTTATTTTTTTCTATTTATTTATCTATGTCTATTGCTTGGAAAGTGAAGAAGATTTGTAAAAAAAAAAAAAAAATTCTTCAAAGAGGTAAGTTTAAACATTGTTTTAAAAGGATATGAGGAAGATGAGATAAAATGTTGAAGTGTGTCATACATTACATTATAGGACTCATAATTATCCATGAGGAGAGTGCTTTCTTATTGGCATTGTGCAAGTTGTAGTATCTCTTTACTTTCTAATTCAAGCGAGGTACTGTGCTCAAAATTCAATCAGTTATTCCTTTGATTGGGCAAGTGGGTTAATTATTCCTTTGACTTGAATTCATCTCAAGCGGATGTATTTTTAGTCTTCAGTTCATAAGGAGAAAACATCTATATCAGATTCAGACTACATCACTACAATATTTATTCACTCTGTACGCATTGTTTTTGTCTTTTTATAAAATTGACTTTTTTCTTTTTGTTTTAATACTCCACATATAATTTTGTGTCCAATTATTTCCCCCTTCTTTCCAGCTTCCAAACTTTTCCACCTTTGGCATCCTTTTTAATGTATATGGTTGATTTTGTTTATCCTTCTGATATAACTTTTCTATCGTTTTTTTTTTTGTTTCCTTGTCTCGAACTATTTTTAATTACGATTAGCGCTTGGAGTAGGACACGTTGCTATACTTTTACCTCCACAACTTTTTGTCGAATCCCCTGCACACGAAACCAAACAATATTAAATAACTTTTTGATGAGAAAAGTGTGAACTACAACTTTTTATCCCGTGGGTCACTAAAAATTTTGTCCTCTCTGTCTGTTGAGTTATACATCTTTGGTGGATCAGGCTCATATAAAAATCTAAATTAAAGAATGGGGCTCTTGTGACAATTATGAAAAATATTTAGGTTCAATGTGCAATTTACTCAGGACCTTAAAACGTAATATTCTCCAACCTTTGATTTTGAATCATGAGTGGTTAGAGAGAAACTGCCACACGTTCTATAAAAGGTGGTTACGGGTGCAGTTCTCAGTCGGTTCAATTGTTCTCTGCGTGAAGGAAGAAACTGAACGCTCTTATTTTTCAGTCGACTCATTTTCTCCTTACAACTCATTCTCTCAGAGAGTGCATTTGCTGTGTATCCGAACAAAGTTCGACCGGTGTAACTTTGTTCCCGCATATGTACGTGCGAATTAACGACTCAAGGTATGTTTTTCCTCCTCAAATTCCGTCATTGGTATCAGAGCTTACGTCTTTCCTGGGCTGTGTTTCCTATGTCTGAAGAACCTATAATGATTTGCTTAACTATATACACACAAATCTCTAAGTTCATTTTTTTATTTTCTTACTGTGTTTACGCTTCGATCTTTCTCTGTCTATCTTTAAGATTATTACTACCAAAATGAACGTGTTAATATGCTTCTTGGTTAATATGAGTGTTTCATATATGGCTATACACGTTTTGCATGCAATCAACAATGACGAACATAATGACTAAAAACAAACCAAATAATAGGTGTTTGAAAAAGGAGTTTTTTGAATAAAAAGATTGCATAAATGTGTAGAACTCAAAAAAAAAGAAGAAAATAACACCAAGAATGCGTGAAACGGAGACCGGATGTAGGAGATATGGCCTCCTGAAGTTTTGAGTCTGACGGACCCGACCTGCTGGAGGAATCGAGTCAAGTTGACCCGGTTAAAGGAAGACGACGACAGAAACGACGCGTCATTTTGACGTGTCATCCAAAAAAAAAGGGGAAAGTAGCTTTTGAGCTGCGAGCCCATAAGTCCCAAACAAAAAAAAAGGAGAATAAAGGTCTTGGGCTTGGAAGCCCAACAAAAAAAAAAAAAAACAAAAATTGGCTTATGGGTCCACGGGTCGGGTACATAAACCCGACCCAGTTTAAAAAAAATTATATATATTTATTTTTTATATTTAATTTTTAAAAAAATAATTTAAAAAATATATATAAAGAGGTCACGTGGCGCGTGGGACCCACCAGATAACTCCATCGGTGCGTGGTTGACCCCACCATGAAGCTGGCGGCGCGTGGAGAACAATGGTCCGGCACGTGTCATCACCGATGCGTGTGAGACCAGATTTGGACAAAATTTATCTTAAAAAATCCCTAAATTTGATATCTTCATTTTGATATATAATTTGCATATTTTTTGAGATAAAACAAGAATTTATTTTTTGAGTTATCTAGTTCTTTTTTTATGAGTTTAAAAAAAATTCTAAATTTTTTCTTCTTATTTTTTTAAGGAAAATATGAAGCAAGAGGCTTCTAGCAGCACTGATAACTCATAAAATTATTCTGTCAGCATTGAGTATCTAGATGAATCAGATTATGAGCTTCTTAGTGAGTATTCCGACCTGGAACCCTTCGAAGAGGAAGAGGAGGAATATGAACCTCAAAGTGGGGATTCTGGTTTTGATCCTGAAGAAGATCCCAATGTTGATCTTGAAAATGTGGCGGAAGGACCTAAAGATGTGCGCACGCTGTCGGGACCAAAAGATGAATCAAAGGGTGATGAGAATGTTCAAAATGAAAATGAAGATGTCAAATAACCTTTCACACCCTCAGTGATCATAAATGTAGCAAAAAGAGAAGCTAAAAAGAATCAAAATCCACAAGAGACCCCACTTTGAAAAAGTAATAGAGAAAGTGTGCCAAAAAGACGCTTCTAAATTGAGGGTGAAGCATTAGTGGTAACTCCTCTAGATGATGATGAGCCACGTTCTGTAAATGAAGCTTTATCAGGACTTGTTAAGGATAAGTGGAAGAAAGCAATGGATGAAGAAATGGATTCCATGAGGACTAACAAAGTATGAAAATTAGTTGATTTACCACGTGGCCAAAAGGCTATTGGGAATAAGTGGGTTCTCAAAATAAAAAAAAATGGATGGATCAATTGATAAATACAAGGCTCGCTTTGTAGCAAAAGGGTATACACAACAAGAGGGAATAGATTATGAGGATACATTTTCTCCTGTTATACGCTTCAATTCTATCAGACTGATTCTGGCAATAGTAAATAGTCTGGACTTAGAGTTGCACCAGATGGATGTAAAGACTGCTTTTCTAAACGGTGATATGGATGAAGAAATTTATATGCAACAGCCATTAGGTTTTATTGAAAAAAGGAAAAGAAAATAAAGTATGTAAATTAAATAGATCAATTTATGGACTAAAACAATTATCCAGACAGTGGTATTTGAGGTTTCACAAAGCAATAACCTCATATGACTTCCAAATGATTGAGGAAGACCACTGTGTTTACATCAAGAGGTTCAACGAGAACTTTGTAATATTATCTCTTTATGTAGATGATATTTTACTAGTCGAAAATAGTCTGGATTCGATAATCGCTATTAAAGAATGGCTTTCGTTGAATTTTGAAATGAAAGACATGGGTGAAGCAGAATACATTCTTGGAGTTAAAATCCAAAGAAATCGCTCTAAGAAGCTTTTTTATCTATCACAAAAGAATTATATAAGTAAAATTCTTAAGCGTTTTAATATGAAAGATTGTAATAGATACCCCAGTAGCTTCAGGTGTGAAGCTTAGTCCTGATATAGGTCCTAAAACTGAGATAGCTAAAAGGAAAATGGAAAGAGTTCCATATGCCAGTGCAGTCGAAAGTTTGATATATGCAATGATGTGTACAAGACCAGATATCTGTTATGTCGTAGGACTTATGAGTCGCTACTAATCCAACCTCAGAGAAGGACATTGGAAGGATGTAAAGAGGATCTTAAGATACTTAAAGGGTACTGTTGACTATGCACTGTGTTATCAAGGGAGTGATCTATGCCTGACAGGATACTCTAATGCGGATTTAGGCAGAGATAAAGATGAATGAAGATCAACTTTAGGCTACACTTTCTTGCTAAATAATGGGGCCATTTGTTGGAGCAGCAAAAAGCAGACATGCATTGCCCTACACTCTATGAAAGCTAAGTTTGTAGTATGTACTGCAGCAGTACAAGAGGCTATATGGCTTAAGAGATTTATAGAACATCTTGGGTTTGGAAATGAAAGTACAATCCAATGTTAATTCATTGTGACAACACTGCAGCCATAGCCTATACTAAAGATCCTAAATATCATAGCAAAACCAAACACATAGACATTAAGTACAATTTTGTAAGGGATTATATAGCGCAAAAAGTTATCACTGTTCAATACATTTCCATGAAATGTATGATAGCAGATCCCCTAACAAAACCCATAGCCAAGGAGATATTTGAGAAACATGTAAGGGCTCTTAGCATGGCTAGATTGACTTGATGTAATATATTAGTTATATTAATGAGAATCTTCATTACTTCCACATGTGTATAATTAAGAACATACAATGTCTAGTATGTCGTACAGGTTGATAAGGTTGACTCGCTCACACGAGCAACTACCTTTGACATTGAAATCAAAGATGAGACATTAGTGTTCACCAGCAAGGCAACAAAAAAGTTGATATGGTAGAAAAGAAACACAAATCATATGTCACCTCGATCAAAGAACAAGTCGAGATGAGATCCGTAAGCATACTTGGATTGAGTCATGGATCCCCATATCCATGATACCTGTAGCCAAACAACAAATTCTTCTAAATTGACGTCATGTGAGATCAATAAAAAAGAAGAATTTAGGTTTAGGTACAATAAATATCTGAACTTAAGTTTGTATAGTGCTAATAATAAATAAAAATGACGTATGCTCTTACAAGCAAGAGTAACACCATAACATGTGTTTCATACCACATGTGCTTAAGAATCATAATGGGAAGCAAGTGAATAAATCCCTACTTCATTGCTGTGTGAGTCCCAGAAAGGAAAAATCCTTTCATTGATGTCCTTTGACTTTGACATTATTATGGAGATATGTTACAGTGTCTGCTACTTTAACATACACCCTATGGTCATGATTGATGTGACTTAAAGGTTTCATGTTAGGAAAGCGATTGTTTCCTATCAAAGTGGTATATAGGCGAAAGGAAGATTATCTTAAATATACACATCTATGCTCGTATTCAAGACATGTCCCTTATGAAATAATTTGTGAATTTATAAGTGTAGATACTATGCATATAAGAGAGACTATCTGAGTCTTGGACTGACTTAAGAGGGATCAGATTAGTCATAATGAGAAAAAGTGTATATTGGTAAATCTAGGACATTAAGGCATGAATTTAACCAAAAATAAATTCAACTTTAAGATTATTTATGTTGGTCCTTAAAAGGATTTCCTAGTACAAACAACTGAAATGGAGACATCAAGCCTATGCAGTCGTGGCAAAGCACCTAATATGAAGAGAGGAAAGAGAAAGAGATAGGACTGACATTATCTTCTCCACCAAGTGTGAGTGGGAGATGTTGGGTTATACACTCTTGGTGGATCAGGCCCATATAAAAGCCCAAATTGGGGAATGGGTGATAAATGATAATTTTATATATTTTTATTCTTTTAATTTAGACTTTTAAATATTTATTTAAGGCTAATTGAGTTTAATTAGATATTATTTGATTTTATTAGCTAATATTCAGTTTTGGAATTTTAACTAACTAAATCTTTGATTTTAAAATATAAATAATATCTTTAATATTTTTGCACAGGTGCTATTTAATTTTATTTTATTTGTGCAGATTTTCTAGATTCAATTTGAAAGATATTGATGAAGAATATTTTGAATAAGAAGAATATGGGCATGCTTGGAGATCAAATCAAGAATCAAATCTTTAAAATTTTATTTGAATTTATTTTGGATTATTTAGTGTAATTTTTAATTAGGATTATTTAAGGTAGTTTTATCTTTTTAATAAACTATTAGTTTTATTATAAAAGAAAGAAAGAGAGACGCAGGGGAGAGGGTCCACTTTTCATATATATATATATATATATATGAATAGATGGGGGACACAGAGAAAAAGCACGATCTGGGAAAAAAAATGAAAGAAGGGAAACAGAGCAGCGATCGCTATTCGTCTTTCCTTCCTCCAATTTCTTGGGTGATGGCTTCTCAATTTTTCATTTCATGTTGTTTGATTTTTAATTCTATGGAGAGCTAATTTTTTTGGTGTGATCAATCACAAACCATGATCCTAAATTTTAATCAGAGTCTTTAATATTCAGAGAAGATTTTATTTTAGCTTTATTCCAATTTTCTCTTCTTCTCTCTACCTCTAAATTTTATACTTTAATTACTATTACTGATTAGAGTAGCTTTATTGCATAATTTTTGAGTTATAAATTTTATCTGAGGTTTTAATTGCTATAATCGATTGATATAGCATCGTAAGAGTAATTTGGCTTGGCTTGGGTGATTATCCATGCTTTGTTTTTGGTGTGGCTATAAAATAATTGTTAGGTTGTGGGTTAAGGGAGATTTCAATTAATCTATAACTTAACTTCTTGTTTAATTCTTGAATGATAATTTGAGAAATATATAATGAAACCAGAATAATAAAGTTGAGTAAAATTAATTTATTTTGTGGACGAGGAAGGTTAAATTTAGGTGATTGGGTTGTGATTGATTGCGCTGCTTATTCTCGGTAATTTTCTTAGTTGAATTTCCTCTATTTATTTATTTCTAATTTAGTTTTTAATTTCATCATAAAAAAAACCCCCATTATTTACCTTTTCATAATCATAATTTAAATAGTTACTCTATTGACTCTTAGGGAGACGACCTAGGTTGCACTTTACTGCAAAATCTAGTTTTTATTAATTTTGGTGCTATTCGACAGTAGTGTCAATGGGGCTCTTGTGACAATTATGAAAAATGTTTAGGTTCAATGTGAAATTTACTCAGGGTATTAAAACGTAATATTCTCCAACCTTTGATTTTGAATGATGAGCGGTTAGGGAGAAATTGCCACACGTTTCCATAAGAGGTGGTTATGGGTACAGTTCTCAGTCGGTTCAATTGTTCTCTGCATGAAGGAAGAAACTGAACGCTCTCAATTTTCAGTGGACTTATTTTCTCCTTACAACTCATTCTCTCAAAGAGTGCATTTGCTGTGTATCCGAACGAAGTTTAACCGGTGTAACTTTGTTCCCACATACGTACGTGCGAATTAACGACTCAAGGTATGTTTTTCCTCCTCAAATTCCATCAGTGTCAAAAAAATATCACGTCATGTACTTAAAAATTGTTGCACTTGGAAAAATGTGACGCGGACGGCGCGGGAGCGGAGGTCCCGGCCTTCGCAGCAAGAATCGGATCGAACGAGGAGTCACCACTAAGATTTTGAGGTAAATCTCGGGAAACCGTTTAAAAGGAG
This sequence comes from Prosopis cineraria, assembly GCF_029017545.1. Classification (NCBI taxonomy): domain Eukaryota; kingdom Viridiplantae; phylum Streptophyta; class Magnoliopsida; order Fabales; family Fabaceae; genus Prosopis; species Prosopis cineraria. The sequence goes on from NW_026555345.1 coordinate 28,493,733, forward strand.
GATAAGGATGGTCTGCGTAATCAGAAAATAGGTTCGGGAGTCGCTTGAGTGTGGGGAAAGTGTTAGGCACCCCACAACACCCGTTCATCAGAACGATTACCTGAAGTTTGTTGTGCTCTATTAATATAATTTTATAATTATTTTAATTATCCCTTTTATATTCATGTGTTTGATAAAAGTGATAAGAATTAAGTGAGAAATGTTTATTTATTTACGAGAGAGGACGGACTTGACTCAGAATCTGACTCTGAGGCCTACGTACCCTGTGATGGGGATCAAAGTCCACGTAGTTCGGGCTTAAAAGTTTGTTGGTGAAAATATTTTTTTTGAAGAGAAATTAATTAAAAATAATTCACCATTTTGCAAATAAAACAATTTCTGAAATTTTGATATGTGTATTTTAAATTGCAAAAGGTAATTTAATTTTAATTATTTTCTCTATTTTTAAATTTTTGGAATAAAGAAAGAAAAGGATTTAAAATTATTTTTCTTTATATTTTATGATTGGAAATTTTAATCGCAGTACCTACAGAACCTTATTAGTTCATACGATAATGCAATTGCTCTAAATATCTTCAGAGATTCTGCAATCTCACACGATAAAAGAGTTTGACAATTTAATTTATTTATTTATATTCTTATGTACATTTTTAAGTGTTCATAATAATTTTTTTTAGCATGTAGATACATGTTTTGAAGAATTTTAATCAACATACCTGCAAAGCCTTATTGACTTATACGGTAATATGATTATCCTAAATATCTGCGGAGATTCTAAAATCTCACACGATAAAGGAATTAAATTTAAATACGTCTTTAATTTAATTAATTTAATATATAATTTATATACATATTTTAAAAACTTAATCGTTGTATCTACAGAGTCTTATTGACTCATACGATAATACAATTATCTTAGAAGTCTACGGAGATTCAAAAATCTCTCATGACTAAAAAATATAATCGGTAAATATGATTAAATTTAAATACATTAATTTGGTTAATTAATTTCCTAAATTGTGTATTATATGATTATTTTCCAAAAATTATTTATTTATAAAAATTGAGAATCACTGCATCTGCGAGGACTTATTATCCCCACAATGATGTGATTAATTTAAATCTCTATGAAGATTCTTAAAATCTCACACAAGATTTAAATAAATTATTAATCTGAGTCATAAAAGGAGAGTTGAATTTAATGATAGGCCATTGGAACCTATATAAATATGTACAAGATTGATCCTCATGCCTGTAAAATCTTATTGATTTACACAGTATGAAATCATTTTAATTGGTTATGGAGACTCATACGATTTTACACAATTAATTTTATTTGAGACAAGTGAAGCTATGTCTATTAAACACACATGGTCACATTCATGCAGATTTAAACTTCAATTGTTAAAATGACCTAACAATTTTTATAATTATAGCTTAAGAGACAACCAAGTGTAGTTTTTTAAAAATGCCTTCCCCATAAGTTATCAACAACATAAGCAACATTAATTGAGTGAAATTTTTTTTTAAAGGATTAATCACAAAGACTAATTTTTGGATGGTTGCAAAACAAGAACATACTTAATTTTTAAAGAGAGTAAACCCAAATCACTTTTGCTATCTAGAGCCACATATATGGTAATTAAATTGAAAGGTTTCACATAAGACATGAACCTCATATTTTCAACCATTTAATCCATCTAAACTCATGACCGAAGAAGAATAATTATTCTAGCCAAGCCATATAAGAACAACATATAAAACGTTTGCAGAGTTCATGAGCAGCAACTAATCCCAGATAATGCAAGTTGAAATGAAATTAACTATGAAACATTCCAGATCCAAAGACAAATAAATCATGAAACCTGTGTAATGTCTCTTCCTCTTTCACTCTGAAAATCGCAGGTCCTCTTTCAATTCTATCTTCGTTGATCTCAGCCTCCTTTTTTCAAAACTCCTTCTCTCTGATCGTATGCGTCTTCTTCGGCCTTTTTTCCTTCCCTCTCAGCCTCCTTTATTCTCAAAAATTACTCATTCTCGTCGTCTTCACCGTTTCTCTCTTCTTTCTCTAACCAGAACAACACTTTCCCTCATTCTTTCGGTTTCTCTCCCTAGCAGCTCCTCTTTATTTTTTCACTCTCTTTTCCGAAAACACGTCCTCTCCCTTCTCGATCTCCTTTATTCTCAATTTCAGGCATTATATAGAGTGGGAAGGAAAGACGATTTACCAATTTCTCCTTCAGTCTCGGATCTTCGTCCCCTTTGCGTGCGTCCATTCTTTTTCTTTTTCCTCTTCTTCTGCTGTGTCATCATATGTTGCTTCTTCTCCCTTCGTGCTTTTCCCTTTCTTTCGCTGCACTTTCTGCATGTGTGCCGAAAGCTCCTACCTCCGGCTTGTTCCTTCTTTCCTCTACTTCTGTCACTGGTTTCGTGTGTGCTCCTTCCGTTTTCTTCCTACTCTCTAGTTCTCCGTCTCTCTTTCTTCATCTCTGTGTAGTCGTGTTTCCTCTGGTCTCTCCGTACGGTGCTTCTCTGCTTCTTTCCTTCTTGTTTTGTGTCTGACCGAGTGCTTCTCCTGCTTTCTTTCTTGTTCTATCATGTCTGGTTCAAGTGTTGCTATGGCTGTGTGTGCTCCGACTGTCTCTGCTGCGTCTAACTCTGTTTTTGCCGTGGAAAGTAATGTTTTGGGGTGGGTGATATATCATTTCACCCACCCTTTTATTTTTATTATTATATTTTTTTATTTTGTTAACCTAATTTTAAAGTTAATTAAAAAAATTTAACTTTCAAAAGTTAATTCCCAATGTTTTAAATAGTTAGAATAATTTGGGAAAGATTTTTCTTAAGTTTAGGCAAGATTTTTTTTTAAATTTTGTTAGATTATTTTTTATTATTTTTTTAAAAAAATAATCCTGAAAAGGGTTAAATTTTGTTTTTTATATTTTTATTATTATTTATTTATTATTATTTTTATTAAATTAAGAAAAATGTTCGGACAAAATACAGTGCTCACAAAAATAATTTTAACTTTTTTCCTTTTTGAGAAAAAATTTTAACTTCTAACTTTTGGGAGAATAGAAGCAGTGGTGTTTTTTCCAAAAAAAAAATAATAATAATGGTGTACTTCACTTTATTAACAAATTAATAGAGGAAGGGAAATATAAGACTCACATGGCACAACACACCTCTTTTTGACAGAGTTTATAAGCAAAAAAGTGAGGAGCTGTACTCGATTCATTCATGATTCACTAAACTTTTTTTTTTCCAAGCTAACTTTAAAATTATCCTTCCACTTTTTGAATTTTTTTATTTTAAATTACACAATGTAAGATTGTATCTTCCCTAAATTTTGGTGAAAATAATTATTACTATGTATTTTTACTATATTTTAACTATACCATGTAAAGTGTGTAACCAATCATCTAGCTCTTGAGAATTGCAAATTTAGCCATTTACGTTTAGGTGATCAATTGGCAATTCCTTTTCTAATTTTATTGGTAATTTTTGACAGCTTGTCCTGTCTATGTATTGCACAAGAGTTAGAATTTAGATAAATTTGAACCATATATGAGTTCACTACTTCTACCATCACATCTTTATATGTATGATGACAATTTAATCTACATTGCTTTAGTGTCCTTTAATTTTTCTGTGTATGCCTGTCTTTTAATCTAATTTAATGAAAGCATACAATGAAAAGAAATCAAAAATTAATACAAAATTGGCATTTTAAATTCTTAGTTAAAATATTTACATTCTGTAGAATCTAGTTGCTGGAATAGAGGGGAGAGAAAATAAAGGGGTAGAATTGCTCCTCGAGATTCTCTGTCACTCCTCATGGTTTGTTTTTACTTTTGAGTACCACATAGAACATTAACACGATAAAAAGAATATGGTCTTTGAGACCTATCACTGATTTGCTTTTTTTAAAAAAAAAAAGTAAATAAAATAAAATAAAATTTTATTTAAAAATGTTAAAAGCCTAGGTTTTTTTTATGAACCTAGTTGAATCTGAGTATTTTTTGTGACAAAAATAAAATCAAATACATATGTTTAAAATTTTTTAATTATAAAATTAATCAATTATATATTAGTATCAAAATTGAATCATTTTTATGGTATGATAAAAAAAATTCAAAATAGTGCTCAGAACCCTTTTTTTTGTTGAATAAAAAAGTTCAAATAAATTTTTAAAATTTTTAAATTTGTCAATTCTATGTGAAGAGTGACAAACTGGTATAGTGGTGATAACGATAGAAACAATATTTTTTTTTTCGGGGGTTTAACAATTCTTCATTTCCTAGTGTCGTTTATTCCAAGAAGCTAGTGTACAGTGCAGAAAACAGTTACAATACACAACACACGCATAAAACATTTTCTAGTTACTGGAATAGAGAGAGAGAAAATGAAGGGGAAGAAATCACAAATGCTAGGAGAGGGTTCAAACTTCAACATGATTCCTCATCATCCTCTTCAGCTTTGCTACTTTCAATGCCACGGTCACATATATTTCGTCTGCCACATCATCTACTCGGCGAAACACAGCATATCTCCAACTCTTCTTTAACAGGAGTGTCCCAATTGCAGACCAAAACCCAACTGCAAACCCAATCGCTACCACAAAATAAAACCACACTTTCTCTGAATCCTTATCATCATCTTCAGACCCTTCACTTCCATGAACACGATCATCAAAATCACCGCCGTTACACTTATTTGGAAGTGGAACTCCACATAGATGAGGGTTGCCAGCATAAATACGTTGGTCTCCCAAAGTCAAAAACTGGTTCTCTGTTGGAATTGCTCCTGAAAGATTATTGTATGACAGGTTTAAGTGGCTCAGTGAAGTTAAAGTAGACATGCTTTCTGGAATTTTTCCAGAAATGTTATTACAGGAGATGTCGAGAGATTCAAGTGATTTCATATCTCCTATTCTTTCAGGAATCCCTCCTTTCAAATAGTTGTGAGACAGATTCAAGCCAATCAGTCTGTTGAGCTGAGTTACACCTTTAGGAACAACTCCTCCCAAGTTGTTATCAGACAGATCCATGTTCACCACAAACTTCAATATTTTGATGTAATCAAGTTCTGTCCCCTTCACAACTTGTATAACATCCTCAGTAGGCCACTCATCAATGAAGTCGGTTGTAAAAAAATTGAAATCAAATTTTACTTTGGCTTCATTTGATCTGTTGGATTTAATCATTCCACTAAGATTACAAATGCAGTGAGGTATTGAACCCGTTAAGTTGTTGCTTGCGAGGTCCAAGATTTGTAGTGACGTGAGTTGACAAAGCTGTGAAGGAATGTTACCATTCAACTTATTTTGTCGCAGTCTAAGAATTTGTAGCATGGGAAAAGTGTCCCCAGTCCATGGCGGTATGCTTCCAGAAAATTGATTCTCCCCAACATCCATGATCACTAGCTGCTTTAAATTCCTCAAGTATATTGGAAGCTCCCCGTGAAGACTGTTATTGTTCACGTGCAGCCACAGCAACGAGGAAAGATTACCGAATGTGCTTGGAATACCACCTGATAGGTTGTTGGATGACAAGTTTATTTCATCCCATTGTTGATTATCCTGCCAGCAATCTGGAATTTCTCCTGACAATTTGTTCTTGGAGAGATCAAGTCGAAGCAAGGTGGAAATTTTGCACAACGAGTTTGGTATCGAACCATTCATGGAGTTATTCCCAAGAAGCAAATACTTCAACCCAGGCATTATGTCGTGAATATTTTCAGGCAACGATCCACTAATCTTGTTACCAAAGAGATTCAAGATTGTGAGCTGATCAAATGACCATCCTTTAAATGTTGATATTGATCCTCTCAAGCTATTTAAAGAAACATCTAATTCAACTAGCTTCACAAGTTGCCCAAAATTGTCTGGAATGTCACCCTGTAAATCATTACTGGCAAGACCGAGGTATTGCAAATTTACAAGTTGACCCAAACTTCGTGGTATGCTGCCATTGAGACGATTGTTTGAAAGGTCAAGTAAATTCAGATTCACCAGTTGTGAAACACTCTCTGGAATAAACCCTTCCAATTGATTGCCGGAAAGACGCAAGAAAGTTAGATTCACAAGCTTTGCAAGGCTTTCTGGAACTGTTCCGTTTAAACGATTGTTAACAAGTTCAAGTCTTGTCAACTGTGACAATTTTCCGAGACAAGAGGGGATGGGACCATAGAATGTGCTTTCTGATATATGAAGGTCCTTTAGATTTTCAAGTTCCCCAACCAGCTCGGTAAATAGTCCTCAAATTTATTAGAGCTCAAGTCAAGCTGCTCAAGATCATGCTTGACACATCCAGATTCAAAGCTTCCAAATGCTTTTCCATGGAAATTGTTGGTTGAAAAATCTAATCTTTTCAAACGGCACATGTTCTTCAGAATCAAAGATAGAGAAGATTCTAAAGAAGTGAAATTATTTGAGGAAAGAATTAGCTGGCGAAGGTTTGTTAGCTCAGCTAACCATGACGGAACAGAACTTGTGAGATTGTTGGAAGAAAGGTCAAGGACTCTCATGGAAGACAAGTTTTGGAGAGCAAGAGGAAGCGGACCTGTAAGTCCATTATAAGCAACATAGAGTTCCTCAAGCTTATCAAATTTACCGAGCCACAATGGCAACGAACTTAGATTGTTGAAAGGAAGGGCAAGGACTCTAAGAGAAGTCATGTTTTGGAGAACATCAAGACTGCGACTTTCAAGTGAATTGTAAGTGAGATCAAGAACTTGAATCCTTGGAATATAGGTCAAATTCAGAGAGTGAAGAGGAGGAATCAAGGAGTGAATTTCACACTCCGCTAAATTCAAACTTGATAAGGAAGGAAGCTTGTAAAATACCTGGAATAAATCATGTGCTTTCCCAAGGTCTACACCATGCATGTCAAGGCTTTGCAGTGACCGAAGCCCAGAAACCCAGTTCATGTCAGTGAGTTGGAAACCATTGACGCTGAGATCAAGATGGAGTAGGTTCGTGAGATTGCCAAGATTATAAGGAATCTTCCCGCTAAAATTAGCGTTGGAGAGAGAAAGATTTCTTAGCTGATGCAGAGAAGCAAAGAAAAGAGGAACTGGAGCAGCATGAAATTGGTTTCCACTCAAGTCCAAGTAACTCAAGCGTTCCAATTGCATGAGAGATTGATCAATTTGTGAAGCTGCAACAGATTGTTGGCTATAGTCACAAATTGCGTCCGTTGAGCTGTAACATGGATTCCTTAGATCGAGCTTGAGAAGGTGACCGGTAACACTGTCACAGGTCACAGCATTCCAATGGCAGCAATCGTTGGAATTCCAAGAAGAAAGCCTGTCTGATGGATCGGTGAGGGTCGCTTTGAACTTGAGAAGAGCTTGCCTCTCTTTTTCTAAGCATGCCACTGTTAAATTCCCACACAAGCCTAATCCTACAATTTCAGACAAGAAGAAGAGAATAGCAAAACGGACACTCAGAGAAGTGCTCATGTTTTGCTTGTGCATTCGCGTGGCTTTTCTTTAAAAAGCAATGACCCAGATATATAATATTTGTTATATTATTTACCTTGTGGGTAATTTTTCACAGTGAAAACCATATCTTTCTGTCCCTCTGTTTCATCTCTATCGTCAAAAATATCTTGAAGCTATGACTGAGTCATCACTTTCTTTATGGCGAGTGGATCATGAAGATTAGGTGAGTTCATGTGAGTGGACTGAGTCTTATAAAGTGAACAGCTATTTTGATATGACATGGAAACAACCGTCTTTCATTTTAAAGCATCGAATTCTTTTAATATTTTTATATTTAATTTAGTCAAATAATAAAATAGTACTGTATGGGAAACAAAGCCGATTGACTTCATTTAACAATGGACGTCAATATGCATGTAAGTTCCATTTTCTAATTAAATTATACTTCATGTTGAAAGTCTGTTGGTTAACAATGTATAATAAAGTCTAAATAATTTATGCATTGATTAACAACAATGATTTATTTACTCGCATTATTTTTTGAAACACAAAACTTAAGTAAGCTTTTATTGAACATATCAGTTTACGGTTCATCATATTTCATTCAAACAAAATGATTTTTTCTAAAACCCGTAGGCATTGAGAATTAACAAAGTTTTGTATTTCTTATTTTTGAAGTCCTTATAGTTTAAAAACATTTCGCAAATTGAAGATCCTTGTAGTTTATAAGTAAACAAACAAAATTAAACGTTGTGCGACTTGAATAATTTTCTTAATTATAATACAGAAAAAAAATAACTTGAAAATACAACTGTATCGAGACTTCTGGTTCTGTCAAATAAACGCACAGAAAAAGTGCCACATGCATGTCATTTGAAGGTGATGATATTGTTTGAATGAAATGTGATGACATTTCTGCAAAAATGATTCCCGCGTTTATACTATATATCTATAAATGGCATATATGTGAAAAGTTGAAGACACTCTCAAGTCTCATCCCACCTTTTCTAGAAAAAGAAAGGAAGGAAGGAATAAAGAAATTTGGGGAGGGGAGAAAAAGAGAAAAGAAAAGCTGAACTAAAATGCAGAATATATATATATATATATATATATCACATATATCAGTTAAGAGTAAAATTATCAGTTCATTGTATCATTTTTGTGTATCATGTTGCTATTGATTTCATAATTATAGATCGATCTCTTCATTATTTCACATTGTGTTATTTCTGAGCTCAAAAAAAAAAAAAATAGTGAAGGAATTGCTTCATCAACGTATATCTTGTAGTGCATATATCCAAATTCAACAGCCACGTGCATAAGGTAGAAGTTTCAGTGGCTGCGTCAAATCTGGGCAAAAAAACCACTACGTGGAAACTTAATAGAGTTTAACGCACCCATCAACCTTGCTGACTCTGGACACGTAACTTTTTGTATTTTCCTCAACATCTTCTCATTATCAGAATTAGTTTTTTTTAATTCACTAAACCGATTTGCTTCATTACATAATTTTCTAAATAATTAAATAATGAAATTCACATATTAATAATTTTATAAAATTATTCCAACAGTTGAAAAATGTAAAATTTGATGAAGAAAAAAGCGTAAAGTTTAGCTTTGAATTTGTCGAATAAACTTGTAGAACAGGTAATGCAAATTTGGGGTAAGGGAGAAATTATGGTTTCACTGGGTTCTAACTTTTCTGACACTTCATTTGCATACAAATATTTCTTGTGTTTATACTGAATTCTCAAAACGGCAAGTGCGAAAGCAAGAATATGTTTGGTCCACAAGATGAAAACGATCGAAGACTCTCACGTCAGTCTTCTCTTGATATGGTCTCTGTCAATCAGGGAGATCTACCAAATTGTACGTATTGCGGAATTGAAGGACGTGTCCAAGTGAGACTTGGCTTCCCTTCACTGAGAAGCCTCCTCTCTCTCTCTCTCTCTCCATTGAAGGAGAAAAAAATTTAAATTATTTAAATTAAATCTGAATCAATCTGAATAATTTAAATTAAATTTAAACAATTTAAATTAAATATTTTAAATTTATATTTTAAAATAAAAAATATATAAAAATTTTAATAAATATATTTGTTAATCTAACAGTTCAAATTTAATATAAATTATTTTAATTTAATATTAAAAATTTAAATTAATTTTTAAAATATATTTTAAATAGTGCAGATATATTTTGAATAGAGCAATAAACTTATTAAAAAATTTTAATATTAAATTTGAAAATCCATATTAAATGTGAACTGTCAGATTGATAAGTATATTTATAAAAAAATTTATAATTTTTATATATTTTTTATTTTAAAAATAAAAAAATATTTAATTTAAACTGTCTAAATTTTTTCTACCTCAATGAAAAGGCAGAGGAAGCTTCCTTAACTTCGTCCAAGTGATCCAACAAACACAAAAACTTTTCATGCAAAGACTTCCCTGGAATAATTTTTAGACAAATGCGCATCTTTAACTAGTGGCAGCGAAAAATTGGTGCTGGGGCTGCTACCATTCACTATTAGAAAAATGGAAGTCCCTCATTAAATTTCATTTTTTGTAGTTAAATTATATTTTAGTGAGAAATGTTGTCCCTCATTAAAATCCCTTGCTAAATTCATAGCTAAAAAAAGGCTCGCTAAATTTAGCGAGGAATCGTATTTCTCTCGCTAATTGGTGAGGGATTCAATCCCTCGCTAAATTTAGCTAGGGATTGAATCCCTCACTAGTCCCTCTCAAATACTATTCAAAATTCGATATCTTTAGTGAGGAATAAGTCCTTCACTAATTCCGCGCTAAATATGCCTATATTTAAAAATAATTATACCACATCACCTGTCATGTGTGATGTCAATTTGTAACATGTCACCAACAACCTCATGCCTTGTCAACCACCATGTCACCTACCATCCCGCGTTCCATCACCCGTTACATGTGCGACAACTCATGACACGTCGTTGTCCACCTTGCGCCATGTCACTTACTCTTGACCATATCATATATTCATCATGTTTATGCCAAAGCTAAAACTTGAACCCTTAACCTTATACCTTCCAAGCCTTATATTCTCATTCTTTGCCAATTGAACTGAAAGGCACCTGTGGTTATTATATGAGAAATTAAATATGTATATATATATTATTTAACTATATAAATATATCAAATAATATATTATAAAAATACACACATATACATATTAAATTTTATTTTCAATTATTAATATGTTAAAAACATTTATATTTTATTTAAATTATTCTTTTTATTATATTTTTAATAAAATATTATTTTATTAATGAAAATCAACTTAAAATAAATAAAATATTAAATAATTTTATTATGATTATTTTAGTTAATTTTTAAATTTAATTATTATTTTTAAATGAAAATAATTAAATATATAATTAAAAGTTATTGTCAAAAGTTAATTTTTTTTGCAGTAATTAGCTAGGAATAGAATTTCTCGCTAAATCCCTCACCAATTATCTTATTTTAGAAAGGGATTGGCAATCCCTCACTATTTTTCTCACTAATTCTCTTATTTTAGAGAGGAATTGACAGCCCCTCACTATTTTTCTCGCTAATTCTTTTATTTTAGAGAGGGATTGACAGTCTCTCACTATTTTCCTTGCTAATTGTCTTATTTTGGAAAAGGATTAGTAGTCTCTCATTATTTTCCTTATTAATTCTCTTATTTTAGAGAGGGATTGACAATCTCTTGCTAACTTTCTCGCTAATTTTAAGTCAAGCTACAAAGTCAGCATCCCTCACTAATTTTCTCACTAATTTAGTATTTTAAAGAGAAATAGACGATCCCTCACTAATTTGCATTTTTTTAGTAATCATTAGCCATGTGGAATGGTGGCAATTAGGGCAAATTCACAGGACTTGATTGGGTGTTTGCAAGAAAATCTTAGGGCTTAGAAAAACCATGCAAAAGATATCAACTTTTTAAATCAAAATCATACTTAAGTTCCTGGGATCTTTTATCAAAAACTAACGATACAGCCGTGCATCATTCTTGATTTTTATACAAATTAATATTAAATAAAAATTTAAATATTATGCAATATATATAATCATTAAATAGTGAATTTAGTGCAAATATGTTATATTATTTGAATATTAAAACCCATCAACTGTGAATAACAGGCATTGGTCCTAATAGAATGAGCTGTATAGTGTGACTTGAGCACGAGATCTCGAATTTGAATTTATATGAACACATAAAATGTCTTTGTGAGAATTACCTTTAATTAGCCCACCAATGCTTGAATCTGACCTAATCAAATAATCATATAAAAAAAAACTTGTCAATTGTCATTTACCATCATCTAATATATGTATAGTACAACATATAAACATATTAAAATGTATCTCTCATGGTTACTTTTTTCTTTTTAAGTATAATACCTGCTTGATATAAGTAGTGGCATGGATAGTATGAAATGGGATAACGACAACCATATCCTATATCCAATCATGAAAAAGGATAAGGATTAAATTTTTATATCATCCCTCCTATTTGGGATCGAGACAGGATAGAAAAAACCCCATAACTTTTCATGGTCAAATTTAAAGATGCAATGGAAACACTTTAGACATTGTCAATTTATTTTGCAATGCATATAATTTTTGTTAACTCATCTAACAAATCAACATGCTTTTCTATCAACTAAATTGACCATGTCCCTTGGTTTCATCTTTCATGCCATCTATATATTTTAATTTAATGTCATGTGAGGTACTAAAGTTTATATGTTATTATTAATTAAGAGCAAGCTCTCTCTTTTAGAGCTAGCGATATGGGTTAAGCCCATCAACCCATCAAAAAGTAGTAGATTTTTGTTGGGCAAATGGGGGCTTAGTTAGGAATGGGTCATTTTTAGCTCGTCACGGTGAACTCGCCAAATTGTAAGGGTTAGCTCTTTTTTTTTTTTTAATTTCAATTTGCTCACACAAGTCTTCCCTTCTTCAAGTGACTTCTCCCAAAATTCCTAAAATCAAATGCCTTATCCCTCTTCCCTCTTGATGTAGTTATGTGTTTTATAAATAACCAATGTTTGCCTTTTTTTAAAAAAAAATACAATCCATTGTTTTTTAAGTTATAAGAGAAATTAAAAAACCATTTTTATTTGAAACTTTAAATAAAAACCAAATTTTCCTTTTTTTTCTTAATATGATATCATTTTTTTAAGTTATTATCATAATAAGTTTCCTTAACATTATCTCCCCTACCAATAATAGTTAACTTTATTGAAAAATCTCAAAATTTTCAAGTTAAAAATAAGTAAACTAAATTTATTGAATATAATTAACTTAAAAAGTATTTTTGGGATTTATAAAATATTTTCTTAATATTTGAGTAATTAATTTATAAAGAAAAATTAAATTCCACTCATTTTAAAAAAATGAATTAAAAAATGAAAGTAAAAGACAAAAAAAGCTTGGCTGGTAGGTTGGCAACCTACCAACCCACCTCTAGTAGCGTGGGTGAAAAAATTTTATCTCATGACTCGCCACAAGCCAACCTATAATTTAGGACTTCATCCATTTTTTGAATTCTATTATCTTTCAACGTTATCATGTCATGTCCCATCTTGATTTTTATACAAATTAATATTAAATAAATATCAATATATTATATAATATTCTAATATTTGTGTAATTATTAAATAGTAAATTTTGCAAAAAAGATATCATATAATTGGGATGACAATTTAAATTTTGAGGATAACATTCCTAAGACAATTTCTAACGCAAAATTAAAATTAAAGCCAAGGTTAATTATGGTATATATTTGATATAAGTAATTGAGTGGATGGTAGGCATGATCACAAGATGGATCGGAACAACATTATCTTGTGTCCTATTACAAAAAAAATTAATTTTTCATCACATATTTCGTCTCATCCTGTCCCATCTCATTTGGGATTTAGATAGGATAGAGTGAGACCAAGAAATCCCATAAAAAATTATCATTGTTACTTTTGAAGATATAGTGAAAATACTCAAGGTATGGTTAATTTGTTTTGTAGTGCATATGATTTCTGTTAACTCAATTTCTAGATCAACAAACTTTTTTATCAAATAAAGTTAGAGTTTATATATCATTATTAATTATTAGAAGACTTCTTTCCTATTTTTTATATAGCCCACTACTAATAAAAATTCAATTTTTATTTCTATTTTCCTTCGAAAGTTGCCTTCTCATTTTAATACTCTAGATGGTAGTAAAAAAATTACATCAATATTTTAAAGAGGTAGACATGTTTAAAAATCTCAACATATTCTATATTTATATTTTATACTCAATCAAAGTAAAATTATATATATAATTAAAAAAATTAATAAAATTAAATTTGATATATTTTTGAAATAATTGAAAATCACATATATATTTAAAATTAATTATAAATATTTGATTAAATTGGGTGATGGTGGAAGACCCACGATACTTGTGGCGGTTATTGGAACTAAGTCATCATTGAACTTGAATTTTAAATATTGAAACAAAATTTTTTGTAAAATTTAATCATTTACTACCTCTACTTCAAATTATAAAATACTTTGAAGAAGATTTGGAATCCCAAAATATTAGACACTTTGACAAAAATAATGTTTTCATTAATGATGTTTTTTTTAATATTATTCTTCTCATATATTCTCTCTCTTTAATATTCTTTAATAAATGGAGTATTAAATGAAGGGCATTTTTAAAATTTTATATTTTTATTTTAAAAAAGTAGAGTTGTAAAGTGTGTTTAATGAACTATATTAGTATATATAATTTTGTTTAAAAATACCTTATAATTTGAGATGAAGGGAGTATAATCATGGAAGTGTCATAAGTTTTTTATTATCAAATATTTTTAAGTAATTATTAAAACTTGCCAAACATACATAATTTCATATACATACTCGAAGCTATTTTAAAAATCCATCAAGATAGATTAAAATTATAAACAAAAACAATATGCATTAAATAAATGAGAGTAGTGTTTTTTCTAGCTAAAGAAACATCCATTGTTTGAAAAAGGAGCAATGGAACCATGCACAAGTTTTTAAAAAAGGACCAACATAGATTAATGTTCTAAAAAATATATATGCATTGAATGGATGAGAACACATATAAAGATTGATTTGAACTTAAATAAAATATTACAATCAAAATTGGTTGGATTAAAATCAACCCCACGAGCAATAAAGGATGCCACTTCCTGCATAATGTGAATAATTTATAACCATGATATGGTAAAATGAATGCACAACAATATACATATTTGGGATCTTCAAGCTCCATATCAACCCTCTTTTGCCACTTTTCATCCTTATCTAGCTCCTTAATTTCACCCGAACCATATATTTTTTTAATGATATTTGAAAACAAAACATTGTGTGCTTAGACACAATACTTATAGAGTATAAACAATTGAAAACAAAATAGCTAAAAATACCATAAAAGAGAACCTACGAAGCATTTATTATCTGTCTTAGATCACCCACTTCAATAAATGTAATAAAGTGAAAAGAAATTCATAAATATATGGAATAATCATAATCATAAGTACTAACACTGTAAAAAAATACTTATTATTGCATCAAAGTTAATGTGAAATTGGCAATAACGCATCTTTGTATTCTTCTTATTTAAGATACATTAATTTAAAATTCTTCGAATTGAGTTGATAATTTTTTTAAGAATAAATATCCACATTCAAAGTATAGTTGACATTGGCACAATAATATTGATTATCTAATTCAATGCTAATTTATTTGGGTATTGCAAATTTTTTTTAGTTTTTTTTTTTCAAATTCATTCCCGTCTAATTTAACTGCTGATTTTGTGTTTTTTACAACATGAGTAGTTAATTTGTTTTTATATGTTTTCGGTGTAATGTAATCTTGTGTTTTTAATAACATGAGTCATTAAAAGTAAGTATTTTTATATGCTTTTTCTCCTAAAGTTATGTGTATATTTTGTGTGAATTATAATTATTTTTATAGAAGCTACCAAATCAATCAATTTTTTAATGGACGACTTAATACTTTAATAAATATAATTGCATATAGTACAATATCAATTTAAATACCTAAGTATTTTTTATATATTATTTATACTTATTTGTTAAAAAATAGGTATTAATTACATATTTAAAAAACAACGTTTCTCATATATAAAAAAACATATAAAAAACGCATAACTTTGGCAAAAAAAAATGCACAAATAAAATACTTATCATTGGAAAAATAAGATTTGATGATGATTAATGTGTGCATATTTAAAATTGATATTAATAACATCCTAGCATTAACTATTACTATTTTTTAATGCATGGAGAATCAAATTTGATTGATGAGTAGATTTAAGGCAATAGATTACACCACCAAGAAAAAAAGAGCTTAATAAATGGTGCTATAGAGAATAACATCATGAAGAAATAAATTAAAATTGCCAAGATTAAAGATTAATATAAGCAAATTGTCCACAAGTTATGACGGTAGTAAAACAAAAAACTGCAAGTTTATGTAGTCTTATTCGATCCGGTGTTTTGGCCAATACCAAACTAAGAGATACCATACACATTGCTTTCCTTTAATCGAGACAAAAACTGTTAAAGAAAAGCTCTCTTCATGACACCATGATATGATCACCCTGAAATGGTCACATATACACATTAGATAATTCTCAAAATATAACAAAAAACAAATGAAACAACAATGAGGAATAGAAAAATAGAAATAAAAAAGAAGTTGCATCAAATAATTCTAATATGAATTCTAATCCTCCAATCATTTCTAAGTCAGCAATCAATTTGCAATTTCATAATTTTATTTTTTTTAAAGTTCAATAGAATGTCAAAAACTATACAAAAATACATCCTAGAGTGGTGTACAACATCAATTTAGAAAAAGAACCTCACTAACAATCATATTGTTATATCCACCTCATCTAACCAATTAATTACTATTCAAACATAAACAACCCTAAAGTTAAGGCTAGGAGAACTACTACTTAGTCCCAGTACTTGAAATGAACTAAAATGTGTAATTGGAGTTAGGAGACGTGGAGAAAGATATATCATAATAATAGTAAGAGACAACTGAAATTTGGATACCTTTCCAAAATGTGGAAATGAAAGAAATTCGAGAAAAATAATAATTATTTGAATTTATCTATCTTAAATCCGTCTTGTAACCCATCATCAACATGCGAACCACCCGAGTTCTAATCCTTAAAACTTGTTTACATATATGAAAAAGATATAACATGATAATAGCAAGAGACAACTAAAATTTAGATACCTTTATAAAAGTTGGAGATAATAGAGATCAGATAAAAAAACAATGATTTGAATTTATCTCTCTTGAATCCACCTTGTAACTCATCATTGTCCACATGCGAACTACTCAAATTCTAATTCTCTAATAGTTTCGGAGTAATTTGATAGTGTGGACAACATCAGATCACGGAGCCATAATTTGCAACATGTTGTAGTATAGTTAATTATCCATAAATAATGAAATTAAATCAAAATATGAATAAAGAAATAGAAATAAAAAAGAAGTTGCAAGATATGAATGCACATGACAAGTCGAATGAGATCACAACTGATTTAAGTCTTGATAAGCATGATTGGGATAATGGGTAATTGATTTAAATAGAGGCTAATGTGGGTAACAACTAATTAAGATGGAAATGAATTCAAAAATTTAAAAAAATTCAAAAAATGTTGTCAAATATTTCAGATCTTAAATTAAAGAATCAACATTATTACATCAAGGTCAACTATGTTTTGATATGGATATTTATTCTAAAAAATGCTACCCAATCAATCAAATTATTTATGAGCTAATGTGAAATTGGCAACATCCATCCTTACATGCTGCTTATTATTTAAGACGCATTAATTTATAAATCATAGATTGATTTGGTAGTTTTCAAGAATAAATATCTATATTCAAAATATAGTTGACATCAATAAAATATATTAATTCACTAATTTAATGTCTCTTTATTTGGGTTGTGCAATTTTTTTGTGTTTTTTATTTTTGAATTCATTTTTATCAAATTTAATTAACTGTTGATTTTTGTGTTTTTTTATGACATAAGTAGTTAATTTTTTTTACATGCTTTTTTTGAATGTTTTTTTGTATAATGTGATTTTGTGTTTTTAATTCATATACTTATTCTTAAAAAAATACTAAATCAATAAAGTATTTATGAGTTAATGTGAAATTTGCAATAATACATCTTTGGATGTTACTTATTTAAGATACATTAATTTAAAAATTTCGTTAATTGATTTGGTAGTTTTTTAAGAATAAACACATCTACATTCAAAACACAGTTGACATTGGTACAATAATATTGATTTTCTAATTAAGATTCATTGATTTGTGTTTTTTATTTTTCAAATTCATTTCTATCTAATTTAACTACTGATTTTGTGTTTTTTTATAACACAAGTGGTTATTTTTTATAGGTTTTTTTTTAATTTTATAGCATATTTTGTATATTACAACATAATTTCCTTTTTATTTCTAAATTTTGTGTAGAAAAAAATCAATGGATTAATTGCACAATTTCAATAAATGAATTCATTGCACGATTTCAACTTTCTGAAAAAAAAAATATATGCAACCAATTTATTTTGTTCAAAATATTAACAATATATAATTATTTTTATAAATGAATTCTTTGCACAATCTCAATTTCCATAAATACCATGATTATTATTTACATAAATTAAACAATCAAATCATGAAATTAATTGATTGCATATACAAATATTTTATTTTATTAAGAAATTATTCAGCTTGAATATCCATGCGCTACTACGGGAGAGAAAGGTGGAGTTGAGTTGGCTTGCTAATGCGCTGACACATGTATTTGGAAGTCCTAATTTTATATATATATATATATATTATGTATGTATGTATGTATGTATGTATGTATGTATGTATGTATATTTCGGCTTAACCCACGAACGCTTCATGATGAAGAATTACTCCTCGGCTTTCGAAATCAGCTTAGCCCATTCACTAGATGGCCACGCCCATTATCTTTGTCATTTTTTGGTACATTATATATTGAAGCCCAAATTTATTCCAAAAACATAGGATTAGGGCAATGTACTTTAGCATATTTATAAGTTTCCACCTCTAGAGGCTAAAGAAAAGCTTCAGGAACCATGCTCTCTGTTGAAGAGCCTAGTTTCCTTTGCTAAAAATCAGGCCCTCTTTAAAAAGAACAACCTCTTAAATAAGGTTCAAATTCTTTAAGGGGTTGGTCTTCATTTCTCATTGCTACAAAAAGTTAAATATTTGACACAACAATATCTGACAATTAGAAGAAAAAAACGTTGAATAAATAGAGGAGGAGGACCGATGTGCATAAACTTAATGGTTATATAGGTAATCAAGAACTTTGTGTGAGAATAAGTTTGACAATTATTCATAAAACCATCATACTTTTTTTAATTATTTTTTTAAAAATAAAAGTCCATAAGTTTAATTGTTTTTTTAATAACCGCCAAACTTATGAATGATATATTTAACAGTTTTCACATTAATCATCAAATAATCCTTTTCAAAATTTACCCCTACCCCTCAAACTCGCATTCTTGCTCATTCGAGCTTGTCTTCCCCAGAGCATCAACACTATTCTCTCTGCAAAATCCTCCCCGGAGCCTATTCGACTATGCTTCATCAATGTCCCCATGAAGTCGATCATCCTCATTTCTCCTCCGTTAACCCTCCCCGAAGCTCTCCAATGCCCCAACCTTTATTCGTGATAGCTTCGTTTCTTCTTCTTGATTCTCCTGAAGGCTTCAACTTATTTCATCTTCCCTTTATCTCTCTAAAATTGACCCAATACCCACACTCCCATCTTCAATTTCGTCACAAATTCATTGTGGTGGTGGTTGTTCTGAAATCAACATAGAGGCACTCCTCTTCTTCCTCATTCAAGGAAGTGTTACAGCTTCTTCTTCTCTTAAGTAACTCATCCCCCCCCCGCCTTGATTGGGCTTTATGGTTGTTGTTATTAGAATATATTGTAATTTGGTGGTTGTTCTGTCTCCAACAAAAATGCCATGAAATGTGCTTGGACACAAGGTGCTCGATGAATGTGTTCATGTGAATTATAAGCTTTGTATCAAGCTACTGTACCTAACACAATGAGATGGTGGTTGAAATTTGGGTGTGTGCAAGTGATGAGAAAATATTGAAAGTGGGTGACCAAAAAAAGGTCTATGTGTTTATTTAATTTAGATTGATTGAATGTGAGGGAAAATGAAACATGAATTGACAATGAATCTAGATTTGGGTTTGCCTAATTAAATTGGTGTACTGCTATACTATGAATTTGCAATCCACATTGTAAGTTTGGGATTAACAACTCATAAGTGCATTTGGTCTAGGGACTAGAAATATATATTGTAATTTCATTTTTTAGGATATGGGATTGTGAAATTTAGGAATAAGATTTGTGACTTTTTTAACAAAAAGAATAAGATCTGTGATGAATTTGGGTTTATTGCAATGCGTATACATATTCTTTTAATTTGAAATAATGTTGTTGATATGATTAAAAAAAAAAAAAGAATAATGTTGTTGATGATCAATGCTGGCTGGATCATGTGCTGGAACTATTCTGGATGTAAATTGTCAATTCTACTTGTAAGGGGTTGTTTAAAAGGTAGCTCTCACATTAAAAAAATTGCCAAATATATGCCCTTGCAAATTTGTTAAAGCATAATTGACAATTGTCTCAGATAACGTCAAATAGAGGCATGCATATATGACAATTTGATGGTTTTTTCAATTAACAGCCAAATATGCCCTTGCAATCTTGTACCAAAAGTATTTTTAGTATATTAACACTTGACGGCTATCAATAACCATCAAATATAATGTAGAATATTTAATGGTTAAATAGCTATTAAATATGTGTTAGTAAATGACGAGAGCATATAAGAGGAAATAATTGCCAAATATCATCAATTTTGTTGTAGTGTATGGGGATGCCTTAGGAAACTTAAAAAAAAAAAAAAAAAAGCACTTGTAAACTTATGCAAGGTTTTTATTGTTGGACTTCTCTCATCGAGATTCTTCTTTCTCACTCCCCATCGTCTTGTTTTCACTATTAAGTTTTGATTACCATAAAGAGAACACAAAAATGATAAAAAGAAGATGGTCTTGAAACCAATCACTAGTTCATTTTTTAAAAAAAATACTTTTATTTTTCCAAGTCAACTTGAAATATAGGCGGCAAAGCTAATGTACAATGTTCCTCCTATGATACAAAATTTAGGAATAAAAGAATTGCTTCTCATAAAATTAGAATTTATTTTTATAAAACAAACTTGGTTGTCCCCACATGTTAAAAAAAATTACAAGGATATATTGGTTTAATTTTTTTAATTGTAGACACAATTATCATAGTTAACTATTTTTTTTTTTAGTTTTATGCGTTGGTTAAATTTTTTTTTTTTTTTGGCAAGAAGTTTGTTAAAATTTAGGGTTAATGTGAAAATTCACCCCCAAAGTTGTTCTTGAGATGCAATTTGTATTCTGACCTAACCTAACAAGGCTAATGACATTGACAGTGAAATTGCTTATTTTGACTATCTCTTGCTTTGTTGTGTTTTCCACGACACCACAACTCCATGAAGTCACCACTAGTTTATCCTTCTTCCAATTTTCTAGAATCTATTGACTGTGAGATCACTTCCTTCTTGCTTAGATTGGTGTTGTTGCCTCCTCAGATCGATGTTCTTCTTCTTCTGGATCTCATCTCATCACTGCCCCTCTGTCCCTCTTTGAAGCTCGCCTATGCTTCCTTCTTCTTCTCGATCTCACCTTGCTATCACCCCTCTCTCCCTCTTTGAAGCTTGTCTCTGCTATATCATTCTTCTTCTTCTTCTCGATCTCACCTCATTGTCGCCTCTTTCTCCCTCTCTAAAGTTTGCCTCTACTACACCTCTCTCCCTCTCTGAACCTTGTGTCGCCCACCCCTCTCTCCAAGCTTGTGTTCGTTGATTGTGTCTCGTGTTCATATTCATTGAAGAAGAAGAAGAAAAGTCTCCGAGCATCGTGTCTATTCATCATCAACCACACCTAAGCCGTCATCTAAGTTTCAAGCGTTATCCTCCCTCAACTTTAGTTTTCTCAAATCAAGAAAATAGATTCACTAAGCAATATGGTTCGATTTCATGATTTCATTGTTTCTGATTTCACGAAGCAATATGCTCATCATTTTCTAATTTCATCATTTTTGGGTACTTGATTTGTTGGGTATGTATTGCTGTTTCTTGACTTGGGTCCTTCAAGAAAATTTCATTGATCACTCTGATTGTGTTTGCCTTCCTCTCATCATGTTTTAATTTCATTGATTTTACTGGGTATTGTTTCTGTTTCTTGACTTGGGTCCTTCAAGAAAATAGATCACTATTGTGTTTGCCTTCCTCATTGTTTTCTGCTTGATTTTCTGGGTATTGTTTCTTGATTTGTTGGATATTGAAAGCTTAGGATGAGCAAAAGAACAAGGGCCATTTTGTTCAATTGTTGAAGAATATCAAAGGGGCCCTCTTCGAACTCCTTTTGAGCATTTTTTGGGTTCTTGATTTGTTGGCTATGTAGCAAGCACAAGGAGTGCAAAATTTGGTAGGCACAAGGTGGGGAAAGGTCAAAAAAAAAATTTTTTTCAAAGAAAAAAATGTGAGTTGGATGCTGCACGGGCTTGCAACATCAACACCAAAAGTCAATTAACTGTCAACGTTTTGCTTTTATTAACCTATAAGGCAATATTATATTACTTTAAAAAATATTAGGGACAGCATTGCACTTTTAAATAGGATACCAATTGCACTTTAAAAAAAGCTTTGAAGGCACATTTGCACATTAACCCTAAAATTGATTTGTGGCCAGTGTGTATATATTAATTAATTAATGCAACCAGTTTCAAAGATCACGCATGATATATTTTTTAAAAAGATTATTCAATAAATTGAAGGTTAAGTCAAAAATAATAAATAAATTGAAGGTCATTTTGTTAATTCCCTTCTTTGCTCTTCCTCAGTTTCATCGCACTTGCTGACCACGGCCTAACCCTCTGACAATCTAACCCCACTCTCTTCTTCCTTTTATAACTCTCTCATGAAATCAATTATCATCATAGTCTTGCTCCAAAAAATAGGATAATATAAATTTTAGTCCCTTATATTTGGAAAAAGTTATCAATTAATCTTTTAAATTTAATTTTTATCATTTTAGTCTTTAATATTTAATTTTGTTATCAGGTGAGTCCTTTAAGTTTTATGAGACAAATTAACCCTAAAAAAAGCTAACATGTAAATTAGGTGGCTTGCGTAGAACATAAGAGGATAAATTGACACACATAAGACAAAACTTGGTATCCTAATTGCTAATCTGTTATTAATTTTTTTATTTTAACTTGCGAGTGATGACAGAGTTTGAGAAGGCAAAATGAGGTGAGATTGATGCTTGCCATGGTGACAGAAAACTGAGGTGACAATGACGGCAGAACACATGACATCGATCACCACCTGTTTGGCTTAGATGAAGCCTTCTTCATCTGCTCCGTCATTGTTTAGTTTTATTGAGCCATTAGATTTCAACGTGAGGGTTGGAGCCATTTAGATTCAATCTCACTTGTCAATCAAGCAGTGAAATTCTCACACACACGTAGACGTAACTCCAATAGAATTAGAAACCCAATTGTGTGTGTGTCTGTATGTGACTATTTTCTATTTGTCTCTGTCTTCCTTAACATCGTCTAGATATTGTCACTTAGCTGTCAGGTTCTGATGTGAAAACGCGGTTATTGAAATAATGAATGAGACTGTCAAAGTTGTGAGGCTACCGTCTGTGAGAGAAGTATAGCAACACTTTTGTTCTGTTTCGATTGAGGTCGATAGAAGGGTCACTGCACCATACTCTAGGCTTTTGAAGTTTCTCTTTTCAAGCATTATAGCTTGCCTGTTTCAATTAAAAGAAAAGACAAATCAGCACCAGTTCCAATCATGCCACGAGCAAAAAGTGAAATTGCCTTCAAGATGAACATGAAAGTCATGCACTCGTAAAATGCAAAAACTCTTCGTAATATAAATTCATTACAATAATAGATAAAAAAAATGATTTAATAATAGTACTGTCGGGAAACTCCCAGTAGGAAATCTAGAGCAGAAGACAATGAAGTATATAGGAGTTGAACTAATACGAAATACTCAACAAAGCACAATAATAAATAAGTAGAACCAACTAATGCAAATATCATAGCTCACAGTGAATTTAGTACTGTTATTTAACTATGTTAAATTCAAGAGTAAGTACAATAAGCAATGCCCAAAGGTAAAGTAAATATGATGCCACTGGAGATCAACATAGCTAGAGTAAATGTCTTTGAGTCAAGAGTCACAAGGTCAATAATTAAAAAGAGATCTTCCATAAAACTAATGGTAACTACACCGGTGATTATGCTTTGCTTGTTGCCTATAGTCAATCCCCATTTTTTGCCTCTTTGCTTCCTTCCTTTTTTCCTTTCTTTTCTATTAAAGTTCTCCCCTCTCCTCTTCCCTGCAGAAATTATGAATATACAGCCAAATATTGTAAGTTAAGTAAAATGAAGAGATGTTCTTCATTGTCGTGGATTGGGGGGAAATAGAGACAACAAAGGAAAACGTTATTTAGATCCATTCTCCTTCATTCGATCATACCATGCACCATAGTATATAGACAAAATTATTAAACATTTGATCATACCACATACCATAGTTCTCCATTTGCATGTTGTATTTTGTCATTTGCATATTGCTTCTTGCATTTGCAGTTTGTTTTTGCACCAACTGCATACTCTATCTATATTTACAAATGCTCTCCAATGGGGTCGTGTAATAGGGATGAGAAGGAGAAGAACCCATTGATTCGAAGTAGAAGGCAGATAAGGAGCAAGATTTCAATGGATACTTACAGGAGAAGGAGAGAACGGAGATAGATGGAGGGTTGGCACTTGCAGGAGAAGGAAACGCGAAGATGGATGAAGGGTCGCCCCTACATTGTTTTTTATTTGGCTTTCTAGTTTTCTGAATATTATTTCTTCTCATTATCCAAGTAAGCATCTTTCTTCCTATATTATTAATCTACAAGGCTGCTAGCTTATCATTCCGTTGACCACATCAACATAATTTAACGGTGTCAATTTTTGTCAAAAATTAAAGACTACTTAAATAAATGAATCATTAAGGATTGAAATGATGGAAATTAAATTTAAATGACTAAATTGATAATGTTTCCAAATCGTAATGAATTAAAAGTTACATTCTCCAAAAAAAAAAAATGCAGTCGTAGTCATTCTCATTCGATTCTCTTTCCACATGTTCGTTGATCGTCAATAAACATGCCCTTATTCTACGCACTCTTCATTCTCACTTCGTTTTCCCTCGCGTCTTCTCTTCTCATTCTCTCCTGCTTTGTCGAAAAATCCCTCCGGGACCCAACTTGCCCTCTGGTTAAAGGCACCGTCATGGCGTCATTGGCCAGCTCTGCTATTTCACTAGGCTCCATGACTATCTGAAATTGCACAAACCCATCAGAATTTCTGTCTTGTTGCTCCCGGCCATAGCGAATTGTACGCCACAGATGCGCGAAACATCGAGCACGTGCTCAAAACCAAGTTCGATATTTACACCAAGGGCGGGTATGACCAGGAAATCATGAGCGATCTTGGATTGTGGATTTTCGCGGTCGATGGTAACAAGTATAGGTAACAGAGGAAGCTTGCCAGTTATGAATTTTCCACGAGAGTTCTCAGAGACTTTAGTTACTTTGTCTTCAGACGGAACTCCGCCAAATTGGTGGGAGTTCTCGGATTTTTCTCGTGCCGATCGGATGTTTGATGTGCAGGTCAGTCTTAAGAGTTCGTTTATTTTAATACAAAAGTTACTCATAAGCCGGATATTATACAATGTGGACACCTGACATGACAAAACATTTAGTGGTTAAATGCATTTTCAAGTGTTGTGTTATGCTTAATAACCCAACCAAAATAGGCAAGTGAACTATAAGGAAACTGAGAACTTTCTTAGAAGATGCACTTCTTGTTCGTTCTTTAGGACACGTTGATGAGATGCACCTTGGACTCTATCTTTGGAGTTGATTTTGGAGTGGAATTGAATTGCTGGGAGGGATCAAGCAAGGAGGGGAGAGCATTCATGAAGGCGTTTGACGATTCAAATGCTATAGTGTATTAGCCACATGTCGATCCATCCTGGCCGCTCAATAAGTTTGTAAACATTGGTTCCGAAGCTGCCCTCAAGAAGAATGTCAAGTTAATGGATGATTTCGTACATCAGTGGAAATTCATCAGGATTCAATGAGTTCAATTACATCCGTTACATCCTCGATCTTTTCTTTATGCCATTCAATGAATTTCATTTTCACTCAAAACTAACAAGAACTCTCTTCTTTATGCCATTTCAACACTATAACTTCCATTGCATCCTCATATTTATTTATTCGTTAGTTTTGAGTGAAAATGAAACTCTTCATCGTGTAACTTAAAGTTCTTATTTGATAATGTCAAAACCTATAGTTTCCAGAGTGATAAGGAGGATATGATATGAAGATTCTTGGTAGAGAGCAAGAACCAAGAAGGACCCAAAGAATATGAATTACCAATATCTGCGAGATATAATTGTGAGCATGATCACTAGCAAAGATACGAGTGCGAACACTCTATCATGGTTCTTCTACATGCTCTGCAAGCATCCTCTGGTACAGGAAAAGATTGTACAAGAAATCAGGGATGTCAAATGTTGCCAAGAAAATGATCTTGACATTGATGGCTTTATGGACAAGATAACAGATTTGACCCTTGAGAAAATGCATAATCTTCATGCAGCATTGACCGAGACCTTAAGATTGCACCCTGTTGTCCCTATGGTGAGTTTTATAAACTAACTCGATACCACCTTTAATTGTATATTCTTAAAGACTCTTGTTACCGCATGTTACATGTTCATTTTGAGCCATTAATTCCACAATTGCTCAGTCAGACAAACTAACCTGCATAATCTGCTTACATTGCAAATTGCGTTCTTAGGTGCACATTTTCTTCAACTCCGATCATGTTATATGGTACTTAAGCGTTAGAAAATGCATTCTACAATTTGATGTACTTGCATTTTGTGTGGTTATAGGATGGGAGAATGGCACAAAGAGACAGACATTCTTCCTGATGGCTACAAGGTGAAGAAAGGGGACATAGTATTCAACATGCCCTATGCTATGGGCAGATTGTCTTACATCTGGGGGGATGATGCTGAAGAATTTTGACCAGAAAGGTGGCTCAGAGATGGAGTTTTTCAACCCGAATCTCCATTCAAATTCATAGCTTTCAATGTTAGTATCGTTGGTCTCTCAATCAAGAATATTTATTCAATGAAGTATGGTATCTTGATTCTTGACTTTATCTATGGCATTGCGGGCAGGACTTTGCTTACTGGCAGATGAAAATAGTATCTATGGCTATTCTTCGCTCTTTCCGGTTCAAATTGGCAAATGAAACTAAAAATGTGACTTACAGAACCATGTCTACACTTTACATAGACAAGGGTCTACCTCTTTGTGCCGTACCAAGGTAGAATAGTGAAAAGCATAACTATTGACGCAAAATAATGTTATAGAACCATCATATTGTGCATAATGTGTGTGCATTTACACAAAACTAATAGTACACAAGTTTTTTGGTTGGGGGAAGAACTAGGTCATAGTGAAATATATTTGACATTTAAAAGCAGAACAATGTGTGTGCATTTAGACAAGACATCTAATGAGTCTGAAATGCATTACAAAGAATATTGTAGATTCTCAATATGACATTATGACATCAAACTACGGGCTTTGGATATAGGACAATTCAACAGAAAAGAAGGAAAATAACTGAGAAGGGAAAAGAAGATTAAAAATGCTGCAGAAAAGTGTTAGGGTAAAGATTGAAACTATGAAGATAATCACATAATGATATATTAATGTGCCCTTGATTTTATGATGTCGAAGCTCATTTCACTAGGATCAGTTGCTTGCAACTCAAATTGAATGCCATCAAGTTCCCTCTTGAATCTATCTTTGGAGCTGGCGTACACCATCTTCTGTCTCACTTTTGATGAATCCGGAGACCTTCATATCAGAATCAAGAAAGTGTAGTTAGTTAGGTGGACAGACATATAGATTTTTTTTTCTTCTTTTTCCATGTATTGTGAGAAAAAGCAGAGAAAGCAAGAGATTCTCTTTTAAAGCGAGTTTCAGACAAGAGATGTTTCTTGAACGAGGTTACGTTCACAGGAAATTAAAAAAACAAATATTGTTCAGTGTCCATATGAAAGTTTCATGGATTTCCAGAGGCATTTTCAGAGATCCTATATTAACTACGACACCAAAAAAAAAAAAAAGACTGAATTTAAAATTACCAGGCGACGAAGAAGATCTTGCTCTTCTGGCAATTCTCATCAGTAATGAAATCAAAATCAAAGATAGCATAACGACACTCGTTAGAAGGAAGAGATGCATTAAAATCTTCGTAAGTTGCATCTGGGTTTCCAACTTTATCCACCACTATTTCTTGATCTTCAATCTTGAATACAATGAAACGATAGTTTCTCTTTGCTTTTAGCTCTTGAAACTTGAGTTTACACTCATCATTTACAGCCATTCCAGACGCCGCATTTGCCTAACCCAAATATATTTTGCAAACAATAAAAAGTGATACGAGTATATTAAATAATATTGAGATATTTAATTTAGAGAAACTGCATTATACAGAATTAATTTGAAATTAAGTTTCTTTTGAAAAAGAGCTAATGCAAGTTAGAAACATTGCTTTCATCTCTTTTGTTTGTATTGACCAAAAGTTCTGACCCCATGTCAAAGATCATTTCAACTCAAAATCCTACCCTGTAATTTTTACCATGCTCAACATGTTTAAATATCTTATGATTTAGTTTGTGTAACAAATTTTCATCTTATGATTTAGTTTGTGTAACAAATTTTCATAAGTTCTCTTCCTTCCATACGCTCTTATCATTCAAGAGGGGCATAAAGAGTCAATAAAAGCATGAAAATTGTATATCAATACACAAACTATCACCTAAGAAGGCCATTATTTTGGTGAATTTCCATTACCTCCTTTAATTTTTCTATTATACCTGTTAATTTCTTCATAGTTAGGGTTGTATCTAGTCTTTTCTATAGAAAGAAGAATAACAACAAAGAAAATGATCAAGAATTGAGGGAACGTACCATGTTGTCTCCGACAAAGAAAAAGGATAACGAGAAGTGATAAAATGAGGAAGGAAATTAGGAAGAAAGTCAGAAACAGAGAGGTGGGCGAGAGAGAGAGAGAGAGAGAGACAGAGGAAGAGATCCTTATTCAGGGGAAGAAGAGAAGGGATGATTAGCCTGAGACAAAAACGGAGAGGAGGAGAATTTTGAGGGGGCAAACAAAGGTCGAAATTATTCTAACTTCAGAACGGATAATCACGATTTTATGTGTATGTCTATCTAAAATTTATACGTTATTATTGGAAAGTAGTTTTCATATGAACAAACGTTGTACAATTTGCTTTCTTTTCTTTTCTCAAATTTTTACATGAATATAAATTTTGAGTATCCCAAATTCTCTCACCCGGTGAATATTCGCACCATAGCTATAAGATTTCATAAACTTTTGAAAATTTATGCTCGATCAGAAATATATAAAGTTAAAAAGTGGTTTATGAAAATGCACTTCAATTATTTAACAGTCATATGAATTATTAAATTAAAATACAGAGCATAATACATAAATAAAGCTATGATTTAGTATTCTCTATATCTTATCCCAACATCTTTAATTAAATTTCGGGTCAAACTAATAATCTAAGTCAACTTTCACTAAAAAAAAAAAAAAACCTTAGTCAACTTATTAAAAAGTCAAAATTTGCCCAGAATCAGTTCTGTTTGTTCTTTGTACTGTTATGGGAATTTTTCTTTTTAATTTATTTATATACAATCTTTAGTTTTTCAAAATTTCCGTTGTATCAAACATCATGCATACCATTTTGTGTCAGTGTAACAACTTTTTTCTTCGTCTCTAAGCTGGAGTGCTTTCTTGAAAATAGTTTATAATTGATACAAAATTTACACATCGAAAACAAAATGGAAACAAATAATGCCCAAAACAAGCTGAGATATAAATTATGATTTGAAGTTTACAACTTTGGGACCCTTCGCTTTTTCATTAACTTTTTTAGATTTGGAGGACTTGTCAACATTAGATACTTCATCCGCTATGAAATCATCCTCAAGATCATCCCCGCTCACAAAGTTGGTCACCTTATTTCTGGGCCTTTCTACAGGTCCACCTGCTGTTAAAAAAATTAAAACATGGAAATAATATCAAACTTAAAAGCTTAAAATTTAACATGTTTTGTCATCATCAAAATATTTTAGACAACCTTGGGGTTAACTATTAATGACAATTAAGGACTTTAATAATCAATATTACTCTCGAGGACTGTAGAAATAATGCATCATTCATTGATGCTTCTTCAAGTTACCACTCACGCTTGTTAAAATTACATCATGATCTTCCAAATATCACAACGGTTGTCTATACTCGGCACTAGCAAATAAAAATCATACCACCTGATTTCTATGGTGTTTTGAGAGAAAGTTTGATTTTTAAAGATCCACACAACATTTATCACTTTAAAAATGAATTCTTGCACTGACAGACATTAGACTAGATGGATCAAATAAAACAGCTAGATCAACACTAACAAGATCCATGGACTATCATTTCCTTTATTACTCAACCTTCCATAAATATTTGATCCCCGAACATTTTATAGACTAGATTCTTAACATCTAAACAAAAGCTTACGTTAGGCAGATGACGCAATCTAATCTCAAATGAAAAATTCATAGTTTATCAGGCTAGCATCGCCAACAGTCTAGGAGTTCAGCATAATCCAACTTTTTCCAAAATTAAAAACCTCTAATTTATGCAGGATAACCAACTGCTCCAAGATGTCCCAATAATATAGCACAGTACAAATTAATATCTCCGCTGGAACCAAGGCACTAGATTTTAGAACGGAATGTCATTATTCCTGGACATAGATTATCTATAATGCAAAATTGCAGCTTTTACGTTAAATACAGAAACCTGGTTTTTTTTTTTTGGGGGGGGGGTTTGGATATCTTAGAATATAAAAGAATCAAGCATCTTGTAGAATTCTTACCAGCATGCACAGCCCCGTTAGCAGCAGCAGACTCAATTTTCCCTTTGTCAGGACAATCTTTTGCCAAATGTGTCACCCCCCACATATCTTACAACAACCGCCCTAAAGAAAACAAATAGTAATAAGAGAGTAGCCTCAGTTCACAAGGGAAATGAGTTAATTCAGCAAATGAATAAAATTGTCTTATGCTTTAAGAGGAATTGTCATACCCCCTCCCCAAAAGAAAGGAAAGGGAACAAAAAATACACACATATATATAGATGTAAAAAATAATCTTTCGAGTGGGGAAATGAAGACTTATGAGTTATGTCACAATAAATGCCTTGGACAGGATCGCAATACCTTTGGATAAATGCCATGAACATTTTGAGGGCAGTCTCTGCTCAAGTGCCCACGTCCATTGCACACAAAGCACTCAGCAAATTTTGTTCCCCCTGCATAACCAACAGAACAATTCTATACCATGAGAACTAAGAAAACAAACGAAAGAATAGATTAAAATACCACCAAAATTAGTTTGCAGAGTTAAGATTTTATCAAGAGAAAGAAATAACGACCCCACCTTGACAGGGATATTTTAAAATCCTACAAAATAAACCTTTTCTCACGTGACTAAGAGAAGGTAAATCACCTAGGTTCTTGGGCATTACAACTAAGAAACACATCCCATGTTGACTGATTAGGCATTCTATAGAATAAAATCTTATTTGATCCTTTACTACTAGGTCACAACATTCAATTAGTTGTATATTCACAAAGTAAACCTTTTCTCACGTGACAATATTCACTCCTTGAGAGACATGCCATGTATAACACAAGGCCATAGCAGAAACCTTTTTATCTCCAGGACAAGAAGCATGCACGGATAAATTCGAAACTCAAAGTAATACTGCAACTTCTTATAGTGAATTCTGAACACCTTCAGCAAGGAATAAAGCTCAAGACGATCATCAGCATTTCACGATAACTTTTTTTCTGGGTACAAAGTCAGTGGTAATTAAGAAATGCAAGACACTTATTCAGATCAGATTAAGGCCTCACCTACTCCCGGAGTCATTGAGGATTTTAATTAAAAACAGCAAACAGTTTCTGAACAATAGTATCAACTGTCTATTGAGCGATGATGCAAATATGCAACCACATTATAAAAGACACAAAATTGTTAAATACCGTCTAGAAGAGGCTGTGGACATTTTGAAAGTGAGTGTCCAGTTTCTCCACAATTATAACATATCTTCCCATCACTGGCGCCATCTCTCCCCTGAGGGCAATTCTTGGCTCTATGACCGCGCTGCCGACAACGTAGACAAATCTGGAAGGACCCCGCTAATCATTAAGACACACCAACGAAACAAATCTGGTTACATTGATTTAATCATCCTGTTACTCTTTTGCGCAGAAAATTGTCTTTCAGTAGGCACCATTAATTATTAAGCTGAGGAGACTTGGAGAAAGCAATGTCAAAGCTATTAAGTTTCCTTACAAGTAGGTTCTTTGGTGGTACAATATTTACCAAAAACAGAACTAAGCTCGAACCTTATTCTTTTCCCACTCAGCTTTTACGGGACAGGACTTGGCAATATGATCTTTAGCTTTGCAGATGAAACAACTCTCACCGGGCTTCATTCCAGGGACTCTAAGCGGGTGTTGCCTGAAACTCTTCTTAAAGGGTTTATTAGTAACACCAAGTTCTTCCGATTCACCCTTTTTGCGCTTGCGCAAATTCTTCGTTTTGTTCTTCTTCTTCTTCTTGTCAGGGTCTTTTGGGGGAGTCGGCTCTGGCTTTGGAAACAGTTCAGGGTGCTCTGCTTTGAATTTTTTCCGAGCAAGTCGCTGCCTCTGGCTCACCATCTTTGTACCCGAGACTCACAAGTCACAATCTGTGTAGCCGCGAGATACTTCGAATCTTGTTGCGGTGGAGGCGGAGGCGGAGGCGGAGGCGGAGGCGATGGCGCCACCACGCTTAGCCTGCGGGAAGGTAAAATGGATGTCTTCTCTCCAAATCCAGGGCTTTGTATTGGCCCACAATATCGAGGGCTTTGGTAATCTAAAAAACATTTTCTTGGGCCATACACAGAAGGAAACTTGAATTCTTGCAACCCCAGTTTTTGTTTCCAAATAAGGCTATAAGAAATAAAGTTCTAAAATTAAAATTTTTGAAAAAGACAGTTCCAATCCGATTTTTTCCCCAAATATTACCTGTCTCACACGCACACATAAACACATCAACAAGCGCACCATAATCCTTAATATTAAAAATATAAAATTGGTAGCCACTTTTAATTTCAGATTCAAGAATGTAAATAAGTGTACTGATTAATTTGTTTGCCGTGCTCAATCCTTATACATTATTTATACAATTTATTGCTCCCCACCTTTTTAGAGTGTATGCAGGGATATCTTAATTGTCAATGTATTGATCATACTGCTAATTATCGTAGCTTTGTATTTTAAAAGACAAAAAACAAAAGAAAATAATGTAAAACGGAGGTATAGACTTTACGAATCATCAAACTAGATAACCCAGTTCTCACAACACCAGACAAAAACTATCATTGCTTGAAATTACAGTGTGAGGTATCGTTCTTTAAAAAAAAAAAAATACATCAATGTTTTACAATAAAACGATTTGAATGCAATTTTGGTTTGAAATGAGAATATAATATTGAGAGAATGACATTTAATGCCCTTTCAAAAACTTTTATTACAATAAAAACTCATCAGTTTTGAATTGAATATTATATTGTGAAAACATATACCCCTTTGGTTTTATTTATAAAATTATTTTTAACATATTTTATCAAAATTAAAAAAATTAAAATTCATTAACTTTGTTCTAAAATTTAACAAGTTTTTAAATTTGCCTCTATTAAATATATTAGTATATGCTTTAAAATATATTTTCTTTCTCCAACATTGAATGAAAGATAAAATGGGAAACTTATGTTGAAAATTTAATGAGATAACTTATAAATATGAAAAAAAAAACTTATCTTCCTACATTATAAATAAGACTAAAGGAAGTATATATTGTTGTTAAAAGTTAAACTTTGACTTATATTTTTTTGATAGAGTTTTCTTAAAAATTTAACAAGCATATTCAGCTTTTAACAGCAACGTGTACATGTTTTCACAATAAATATTCGGTATAAAATTGATAGGCTAGGTGATAAAATTTCTTGAAAGGGCATTACATGTCATCCTCCCTATAATATTTGCTAGCACCTTCCTCACTGAACAAGGGAATCCTAATTCCTAAGGTTGCTTGGAACACCAGCTTCTTCCGATACTTTTATTCTTGGTGCACAGATTAAAGATGCCCATGATGATTAGAGAGTGCAACCACATACTGACTGACGCTCACATATTCTCAGTTCAAGTAAGTCTCTGACAAGACCCTTTGCTTGTTCATGTGTTGATGCTAAAGAGATATTCATCATTCAAATATAGAAATTTTTTACATGAAAGGGGATGCCACTGATGAAGCAACTCTGTAACCATCCATACAAATTCACAACAACTCTTTTTTATAATGATTGATCCTTGAAGCAGTTGTACACTACATTGGATCCATTAAAAAGAGGCACTACAAGTCTTTAGCTTTGTCATGAAGGTTTCTTTGATCACTACCTCTCTTCTCACTTGACGTCTCTTTTGGATTACTCCTCTGCCTCTTCATCTTCATCAACAAGGCCCTACTTGTTTATATATATGATGCTTCGTGGATCCACCATCAATGTCTGTTTGGAGTATAAGAAAAGTTTGGATAGTCAATGGACCCCCTTTACTACTCTCGGTGCTCTGCAGGGAGCAATTTCCGACTTAACTGTGTACCCAGAAAAAAAGTTGAAGATCTATTTACTTAGTACATTTAATATATATATTTTAGGTTTAAAGCGTGCTTGAAAGGCTAAGATTCGAGTTACAATATTTAAAAAAAAAAATGTTTGGACCGGCTTATTTAAATGCTGATGCGTGTAAAATTGACTAATATGACTCTGATATTATAATCCATCCAGATTCCAGTGTGAGTTTTGATATCCTCTCGATTTTAAATTCCTTCAACTTGTCGCAACTTTAATCTATAATCATTGGGTTAATTTAACAACTTAGTTATAAAGTTGTAATTTAAACAAAGAATTATGCAGCCCTGTAATAGCAACTCTGCTCGTTCCAATTGCTATAACTTATACTTGAGATAAATGAAGAGAATTTTTTGAAAAGACCCAAATCTGACAGGGCATCAGATTGACAATGAACATGATTATTTGAGGGAAAATAACAGGTATATATATATGGAGAATAAAATGAATTATATGCAATAGATAATATCAACTTGTTTATCGATCCGATCTTTTCACTAACTGGTGATAGTCCAGGTAATGATTGTTTTATGGTGCACGCACGAACTGATCCAAGAGGAATTGACACTAGCCACTGATTACCCATTGCCAGGAAAGGGGTTTGTTCTAGTTAGATATATTAGTTAGTTAATTCTTTAAGGAAGTTATGTGAAATATGGCTGGCAACTATTTTATAATGATTTAATTTGTATCCCGAAAAATTTTCGCACTATGATTGGTTAGAACGCATCGAAATGTTTCCTTAATCGAGACTGGATTCCTGCTTGGTTGGTTTACATGTATGTAATTCATGCATCATCTGAACAATGAAATGATTCAATAAATCCATAAAAGCTGATAGAATTTATAAATTACTAAACTAAATTGTTTCTTCATGAGTTCCCTGCAGAGAACATGGTGATGTTTTGTCATTGAAAATCCAATCGTGATCTCAATAAATAATTGTAACCCTGTCTAGTTAGCAAATAGCTGTATGAAATAACAAAAATATGGAAAATGAACTTGATGATGAAAAGATTCTCAATTGTTAACCTTCGTCAAAAAAATAAAATTTCATATTCATAATTGGACGAACCTCATGAAATTATAAAAAAAAAATCATGAAATTATTAAAAAAAAAAAAACAGGAACCTCTTCACGTGTATTATATGAAGTCTAAGGTAATTTATATTGTTAATGACTTCTAGAGAGTACATTTCATCATGGATATCATGCTTCATATATATTGAAGTTAGAGTGAATCCTTTTGAAACTAAAATGAACCCCATGTATTTGCACAAAACTTGTTGCACAGTATTTTTTTTTTTTTTTGGGTTATAAAAAGCTGGAGCTTGTTAAATATTTTGTAAATGATACTATAATGAATATTGATGAAAGAAAGTGAACTCCT
Source organism: Prosopis cineraria (assembly GCF_029017545.1). Lineage (NCBI taxonomy): Eukaryota > Viridiplantae > Streptophyta > Magnoliopsida > Fabales > Fabaceae > Prosopis > Prosopis cineraria. Next base: position 28,529,743 of record NW_026555345.1, read on the forward strand.
TTCTCCGTTTCACTATACGGGTATCAGTGATGAAATCATCTTTATATAATCAAGACAAAGTTTAACGCCAATTGAAAGGTAAAAAAACTTGACACTGATGAGAAGTAATATGTACTATGCATGTGGATATTTCCGTGGCTTTAAGGTTATCCTCTTGTCATTGATGATATAGGAAATCAAATACTTCCTGCATTTCAAATTATATAATATTTTTAAATAAAATTTTATATATCAATAAATTTCATTAAGTGCACTTAACAGCATAATCTTTTTAAAATAAAAATATAAATTTTAAAAAATACACATAATTTAATATATTGAAAGAAAGACATAAATTAATTGTAGAAAGATAAAATGAAATATTAATTTATCTAAAATATTTTATATTTTAAAATGAAAAACTCATTTAAACGTGATTTATAATTTATGACAAGGGAAGTAGAATGGTTGCTTGTAATTTTTCGGATTCGCTAAGAACACCCCATGCTCTGTTGTGATTCCTTCTTATTCCTTCTTGTGGTGGGGTTTGGCCTTATATGACCTAAAAGAAATAAAAGTGTGGCTCAAGATTTGGTTGCGAACGCAGCGACACATTAGTGCCATTCACATGACCCAGCCCGCCATCACGTGCCACTCTTGCCAGGTTTCATGTGCCGTCCCCCAACTTCCCACTTGTACAGTTGTACTATGAATTTCGCGCGTCCTCTTCACTCGCCATCCCACGAGCGTGCCCTCCCTATGCCCTGTCTTTCTCATCTCTCAATGCGTGTCTCTGGCCAAGAAAACAAAGATGTCTCTGTGTGAGCCAGGCGCACCTGAACAATCTGATTCACTCGTCATCTAACCAATCCACTCTTCCCGCGCGTTTCCATCATTCGATCTGAACATGATTAACGGTTGAGATTTTGTATACGAATGAGCATGAGCGCCGGTGATAACTACTTCGAGAGATACTAAAATTTTGGCTCCCTTTTTAAAATTTAAATTCCCCCTAAACCTAACGGCGTCGTCACACTTCTCGTCAACTGCCATTTACCACTTAACGCCGCTAAAGAGACGTTACCTCCCACCTATAAAAAACACCCCGCTTCTCTTTCATTTTATCAGACTTTGCTCGTCGTCTCTTTAGTCTTTACTGTCTCTGGATTCTCTTTAGTCTCTCTCCAGTCTCCCCTCCGCTCAATCTCTGAAACCAGTTCTTCCAAGCTTGGCAGCGAAGATGCGTGAGATTCTTCACATCCAGGGAGGCCAATGCGGTAACCAGATCGGAGCCAAGTTCTGGGAGGTGGTTTGCGCCGAGCACGGCATCGATTCAACCGGTAGATACCATGGTGACAATGATTTGCAACTCGAACGCGTCAACGTGTACTACAACGAGGCGAGTTGTGGTCGGTTCGTTCCTAGGGCGGTGCTTATGGATCTGGAGCCAGGAACCATGGATAGCGTCAGATCTGGTCCGTACGGGCAGATTTTCCGACCGGATAACTTTGTTTTCGGTCAGTCAGGGGCAGGGAACAACTGGGCCAAGGGACACTACACTGAGGGAGCAGAGTTGATCGATTCGGTGCTCGATGTTGTAAGAAAGGAGGCAGAGAACTGTGACTGCCTTCAAGGTATAAAGTTTGTGCACAGTTGGGGGTCTGTCTCCAAGTCTGCTTGGGAAGTCCTTGTTCTGAGTACTATCGATTGACAACTTGCATCTGTTTTAGTTTGATTTACAGATACTTGCATAGTTTATGGACTCTTGAATTGTTATAATGATTATCTATCTGTGTGATTGAGTATGTTAGTTCGTTGAGTGCGAATCAGTATATAAGTTCTTTGAATGCCAGCCTGGTAGCATAGCGTTTTAGTAATAATTGGTAGAAGATCGAGCCCGTAAATCTACATTCCCACGGAGATCTATTATTATATTGGGCTTTTATATTCCGTGTTTGTACCGTTTGAATTCTTTCTATGTGTGGTTTTAAGTGGTATAAACTATTTGGCGGTTGATCTGTGATGTTCATGTTTTAAATTGTAGTACTTCTCTGGCTGTTGAGTAGATTGTTTTTGGCTAGTTTGAGCTTCTTTTAGAAACGCAGAATCGGTTGATATAAGACACTAAAGTCTATGTTCCGGAACCTGTTCGTTTTGAAATGATTCCTTTCACTGGATATTTGATATCTATTATTGTGAAATTTGAATCACCAAATGAATGAACAATTCCAGCTATCTGTATTCGATTGTTTGCTTCAATAAAATTGATTAGGACATACTTCCTATTATTAATACTTGGCGGTGTTATTATTTTCAAAAGTATTTCAGTAACTGAGGTTTTGCCTTTTCTTTCAGGCTTCCAGGTTTGCCACTCTCTGGGTGGTGGAACGGGTTCAGGGATGGGAACACTCCTGATTTCCAAGATCAGGGAAGAATATCCCGATCGTATGATGCTCACTTTCTCCGTGTTTCCATCTCCAAAGGTGTCTGACACTGTTGTGGAACCCTACAATGCGACCCTTTCTGTTCACCAGCTGGTAGAAAATGCTGATGAATGCATGGTTTTGGACAATGAAGCTCTTTACGACATTTGCTTCCGTACTCTCAAGCTCACCACTCCAAGCTGTGAGTTTGTTTTTTGGTTTCTATTTAAAGTTGTCGTACTTCGGATATTTATGATATTTTCAGGTATTTCTGTTCAACCTCCAACTTTTCGCTCTTTGGTTATGCTTTGAATTTCGATCCCTCGATATCTGTCACAGTTGGAGATTTGAACCATCTAATTTCTGCCACCATGAGTGGTGTCACATGTTGTCTTCGGTTCCCTGGTCAACTGAATTCAGATCTCCGCAAGCTTGCCGTCAATCTCATCCCCTTCCCTCGGTTGCACTTCTTCATGGTTGGCTTTGCTCCGCTCACATCTCGTGGGTCACAACAGTATAGGGCTCTCACCGTACCCGAATTGACTCAACAAATGTGGGATGCCAAGAACATGATGTGTGCTGCTGATCCTCGTCATGGACGATATTTGACTGCATCTGCTATGTTCCGAGGTAAAATGAGCACCAAAGAGGTTGATGAGCAGATGATTAACGTTCAGAACAAGAATTCGTCTTATTTCGTTGAGTGGATCCCCAATAATGTCAAATCGACAGTGTGTGATATTCCTCCAACTGGTTTGAAAATGGCATCGACATTTATTGGCAACTCTACTTCTATACAAGAAATGTTCCGGAGGGTGAGCGAGCAGTTCACAGCCATGTTCCGCAGAAAGGCTTTCTTGCACTGGTACACAGGAGAGGGTATGGATGAGATGGAGTTTACTGAGGCTGAGAGCAACATGAACGATCTCGTATCCGAATACCAGCAGTACCAAGATGCTACTGCCGATGAGGAGGGGTATGACTATGAAGATGAGGAGGAGGAGGAAGCTCAGGAGATCTAGGCTTGTGCTTTCGACGTTTTTGCTTCTTATTAAGAAACATGTGTTGATGTTATGCTTTTCTCCCTCTACCTGAATATCTTTTTCGGGGGGCTTGGATTGCTTTCGGCCTTTGTTCGTCATAGCTGTAGGTTTTATTTCGAACCATATTTACATGACTAAATTTGTTGGCTTGTGGATTTGTGCTAGATTGGTATTTTAGGTTATATTCGTGCTATATGGGAATACCCTGCTCTTATGTTTTTGTAACCTCCCTGGCGTTTTCGGAATAGATTTACTTGAAGCATTCTTGTTCTGATTGCTGGTTTGCTGATGGCTTAATGGTGCAGGACAGAGTTATACTACCAATACTGTGTACAGCTCAAGCCCGCTTTGGTGTTAACTTGAGCTTCGAGGTTGTCCTTGTCTTTTAGGCTTAAAAGAAAAGAGATTATAAACTTGTTTTGGGTCTAAACAGGGTTGTAGCTGGCCCCCCTCCCCCACCCAAAAGAAAACAAAACGCAAAAAATATCTACCCATGATGAGGGTTCGGTATGGAGTATGTTATATGTATTAATATAATAGGCGGAAATGGAAGCTTCAACTTCAGATTTTTTTCAAAAAAAGTTGGCTGTTATTGAGTTTAGTGTTAGAGATAATTTTATCCTTAAACTGATTACGAAGGTGTATGAATAATTAAAAAGTCAACTTGGGATCAATTTATTTTTTAATTTTAAAGATGTGTTATTTTTATGTTCTTAACATTAACTCTTCAATTCTATTGTAAGTTTCATATTTAAAATTTTTAATTTTTTTTAATGGATCTCACCATTTTATATTTTTTATAATTTTAAAAATACCCCTTTCCTCTCTCTCTTCCCTCTCTCTCTCTCTCTCTCTCTCTCTCTCTCTCTCTCTCTCTCTCCTCTCTCTCCTCTCTCTCCCCATTCATTCTCTCTCCCCTCTCTCTCCCCCTAAAGCATAGGCATTCGGCCATGCGTATGCATTCCTCTCTTCCACCTTCCCCCTCCCTTCGTCCTTAGCCCCATCGCTGCCTCCCTTCCCTTTCCTCAAACTCTCATCCCCCTTGCCACCTCCTCCATGCTGCACTATCTTATTGACCACATCAAAACTAAATTCACCATATCAAAACAGGCACACTATGTGCATACCTTGGAAGCTGATGCAGTAGAGCATGATATTGACGGTGATGGTTATGTTGAGATGCAAGATCGTGAGACGCATGCTATACATTGTCGACACCATCCTCAACAGCTGCTTCGGCCTCTTCCTCGACCTTAAAAATTCATGTGGCTCTCCACTATCATCACCCCTATATCTGCGATGCACGCCCCCGACGGTGCCTCCTTTGTCATCATCGAACTCTCCCCGCTTTCGCTCGAACTCATCGAGTACTGCAAAAACATGAAGACCTCTAAGAACTACGTCTTCTCAAATTTCTGGCTCCCCAAAAAATGTAGCCTCTCCTCTGGCTCCTTCACCGTCGTCTGCTCCAGCTCCGTCCATGTTGTCGAACTTGTTTGTGAAGGGGACAGAGGGAGATGGGGAGAAGAGAGGGGGTTTTTTATATTATAAAAAATTATGGGATCTATTAAAATATTTAAAATTTAAATATGAGCCCCATAATAAAAAAAATTGACAGGACAAATAACAGGGTAGATTTAAAAATTTTAACATTTAAGGAATATGTTATGGGTTATTTGTGAACCATTGGGTATAGTTTAGAGGTAAAAATTAACTTTTAACCCTTGAGTTTATTGTTATTTTAATTTAATATTTTATATTTCTTCAATTTTTTTTTCCCATTTTCATGCCCTCCTCCCATTGATTCTATGTTGGTATACAAACGTATGCACAATGCCACCATGTGTATTCTAGTGTTCTTTCTATTATTATTTTTTATTTAAAAAGTAATGCATTTCTGAATTTCTCAATTGCAAAATTATTTTTGTCTTCATGATGTTTTTTAATTAAACGGACATATTCCGGCACATTATGTACTAGAAATCTAATTCTTAACCCATCCATGTTGCTTTCGCAAAACCTTCCAAGCTTTGCCAATTGCCATTGAGGGCAAATGGAGTTGTCTCAGCAGCCTCAAATAAAACTATTTTAAAAAGATCTTAACCCAAAAAAGAAAAGAAAAGATAATCTGACTTGGGTAATAATTAAAATTTTATTAATAAAGATTTTGTTTTTCTTTCACCATTATAGATAGTCCAAATTAAACATGCTGCCTTACATTCTAACATATTGCTGAACCAAAAATGAAGGGGGTAAGGCCACCTCTTATTGAGAAATGTCTAGAGGCTCCAAAGCTGAGGACTTTACAGAAGCTCACTGTTGAGGAGCGAAGTATTCAGCAACAAGACGGCGTAGGATCTTGCCAGTAGCAGTCTTTGGGAAAGAATCGGTGATGAAAACCTTCTTGGGGACTTTGAAGGATGCAAGATTCTTCTTGCAAAATCTTAAAACCTCTTCCTCATCAATTTCTGATCCTTCTCTTGCTATTACTGCGCAGTTTATCTGCCACCAACACCACTTTAACATATCAATACCTCTTTCAAGCACCCAAATTATCAAATGCTTAACTAGAATTAGCTATTGTGACGTATAGTTAAGAGCTTTGAAGGGCCAACAACCTTTCAAAAAATGTACAGTATATGCCTCTCTTTAGGGTGTGTTTGGATTTAACTTAGCAAAAATTGTTTATTTAAAAAAATTAATTAACAAAACGGGATGATGTTTGAACAATTTTTCAAAATTAATTATAAAATAGGAAAAAATAAATAATGGAGTTTTGCAAACTTGAGGGTGTATGAATAAATTTTTGCAGAGTTATAATTTAGGTTCCAACATTAATTCCAAATAGATATCGAAACATGCCCTTAAGCTCCACCATAACGGAGCTACCTTCGCATTCATGATCTCAAGCTACCTTCGCCTTTAAATATATACAGGACAAAATAGTGATATTTTTGTTTATCCCAGTGCAACGACAAAGTCAAACATTCGCGTCAGAAGCTTGCACTCTCCTCCTCCAGGTTAAAAAAAAAAAGGGCAAAAAACATATATGTGCATGTGTGGTGGTTTTTTTTTTTTTTTTTTTGGTGTGGTTCCACATTTATGCTGCCAAGGTTTCCACAGGCCATAAGAAATGGCAGGTCCAGGAAAGCAGGATCTAATATGTCAAATCGAAAATGCTTGAATAGAGCTGGCCCACTTGGAAGGGTGTTCTTTTGAAATCTTTTCATTGGAATAATAGGCTCAGGGCGTCATTTATAGGCTAAAATTGCATTTTCTAGTCACAGAATTAAAATTAATCCTTTTATTTTAAAATTTGGCTCATTGATGTGCATAATTTATATACTGCAGTGGATATTTGATATAAAAGATATTAATTAATTATCTGAAACATATTCTTTTTTGGAAAAAAAATCTGTAAATAATAATTTAATTTCTTAATCTGTAAATTGCTAAATTCACTTAAATTGAAGGTGGAGAATACAAATAGGGAGTTTAATAAAGAAAAGACATTGCCAACAAAAACAAACAAACAAACAAAAGAGATCATCTCAATAAGGAGGGTTATCTTGCACGCCACAAATGGTTGGTTAGTGACATGAATAACCCACGAATTTTGAGAGAGAAGTGACAAAATTTTAATGACTCAGCAGAACTTTTGGTTAGAGGCTTCCCGCACGTGATATAGCCTTTCTTTTTGGGAGAATGACAGTTAGATTTAAAAAAATAAATCAATGATAATTAAATCTCTAATACAAATTTTTTAAAAAATAAATTATAAATATCAATTCAAACATTTACAAATAACAATTTCTGTTATAATTTAAAAATTATATTTAATATTTAAATATTTATTTTTAATTGAAATTTCTGAATATGTAATAACTTAAATATATATTTTTAATTTATTTTAAAAAAAATTATTTAAAATTTAATTAATATTAATTCAGTATTTTAAAATTTAATTATCATCCTCCTTTCTCTCTCTCTCTCTTTCTTCTTTTGAACTGAACGAGGACCAAGTGTCAGGATGCAAAAGTTGGTGGTCCTGCTTACGCTAATTTACATGTAAACAAATTTCAATTTCTTGAGCCTCAAGAAATTTGCCCCCTAGTTGTTCCAGCCTCCCAGGCAGGAGTTCCACCCCCCCCCCTCTGAAAAGATTTTGATCCGTTTAGTTATTTAAAAAAATAAAATAAATTAAATTACATATCAATTATAATAAAATTCATTAATATATATTATAAATATAAAAATTATTAAATCTTTTAAAAATTTAATGAATCATAATTCTCAATTTTATGAATTAAATTAACCCTTTAAAATGTGCTCATATATATTCTCTTTAATCATTTTATTTTTACTTTTATATTTTCAATTCATTTTATTTCATGAACCTTAGATTCTTCTTTCACTGCGCACTAATTTAATCAATGTTAATATCTATCAAAATACATATGCACGTATTTTAGTGAAAATGCATTGCAATATCTTGTAAGGAGCCATGATATGTGCAGTTTTCAGCCACATTTTTGTGTGATATATAAGACCGACTTGTCTAATAATAAATGAAAACTATTTAATATATGGTCCTACAGTATAAAAGTTAACAAGACGGCGCTAGGTACGTTATTTTCGAATTTAATTGGACTATTTGACTTGGCATAATGTCAAGATTTTGTTTTTTATTAATAAATTGCACTTGTACGCTTAAAAAAAAAAAGCTAATTGAACCTAATGTTTTCAACTTAGTCCAAACTAATTTGAGGAAAAAAAATTCTAGTCAAAACTAATTCAAGTGAAACATATATATGTGTGTGTGAAGAAAAAATGACATATGAAGGCAAAAATTTTGTTAAAATTTTAGAAATCATAATATTTTGAAAGGTTAAATTATATTTTGATTTTTAAACTTTTTCTCAAGAAGCGCTAAACACTTTGTATTGAGAAGGGGCAACTTTGTTATGAACCATTTTCTCAAAAAACAAAAAATATCCATGTAACAATACAGAATGTCTAACGCTCTTTGAAAAAAATTTTAAAAATAAAAATATATTATAATACTATTTTTAGAACTATAAGCATATATAAATTATTGTTCGCGTATATTAGAATGATCTCTTATCCCATTAAAATTACAATTTTTAATTGTAATGTTGCTACTGAGCACTGATAGTTTTGAAGTTATCGGTTTTCTAATTTAAAATAAGAATTTTCTTAATGTGATCTAAGGATGATAATAAATCCAAATACGGAAATAAATGATTTACCCTCGATTGCAAATTGGGAACCTCGAAAGATGGGAAGATAGAAGAGAGAGGATAGGACAAGGGCATACCTCCTCGCCATATTTGGCATCTGGGACTCCAAAAGCAACAGCCTGAGCAATGTCCGGATGAGATAGCAGAACAGCATCCACTTCTATGGGCGATATTTTCTCCCCTGTATAAATCATATGAATCCCCTTTTATTACATCATTTTATAATGCCCTGACTCAACAATTTAATTCCACGTCTTTTCCCAATAGATGCTCCATTGCTCTGTTCTTTTCTGGCCCACTACATAGTAGTCTACATCTATAATATATTAATATGCATCACTATCACAATGCCTTCAGAACGGCCAAAAAAGCACTTGCTAACCTACGTGCCCTCACACTAATGATGACGCTTCATTTATTCAAGTGACTTCTACATTACATCAAACTAGTGCGCAACAATTTTGCTTCCAATTAGGTCAGAACTCGACAGGTACACAATTCACGTCACCCTTCTCTTGTTTAAAATCATTAATTTACCAGATTAAATCAAGGCCTATTATACCGGATTCCTAGGCAACTGGGCATTTTGCTCGCGGTTTCAGCACGCTAATTTTGACACAAGTGAGTAAAGTAAGCGGTGAAGCCCTGATTTCAAAACTAAGATTCCCAACAAATAATCATAAATCTCATTAGCAAAATCAAAACGGGAAATTACCTCCGCGATTGATGAGCTCCTTAATTCGTCCCACCAGATGCAAATACCCGTCCGAATCAAAAAATCCGAGGTCACCGGTATGGAACCATCCGAACTGAAACGCTGTCGTGTTAACTACCGGGTTATTTTTGTACCCTTTCGTCACATTCGGGCCCCGAATACAAACCTCTCCTTCAACTTCAGCCTTCTGACTCTCTCCCTTCTCGTTCAGTATCGCCATTTCTTGGCCCACTGGTTTCCCAACCGACCCGGGCTTGTGTGGCCCGTCCTCCGGCAACGGATTCGATGCCATCAGATGGGACGCTTCCGTCATTGCATAGGCCTCCAAAACCGGGGCCCCGAATGCCTCCTCCAGCCGACCTAATATGATCGGTGCGAGTGACGCGCTGCAACTACGGATAAACCGGAGTTTCGGATGATGTTCGGGTTTGCTCGAGTGACGATCTAGTATGATCTGATGTATGGTAGGGACCGCCGTATACCACGTCGCGTTATAGTTCCGCATGTCCGGCCAAAACGTTGAAGCTGAGAAACGGCCAGCCGACGGCAGAGCCACAGCGGCCCCGGCACAGAATGAACTCAGTAATCCAGCGATGAGGCCGTGGACGTGAAAGAGTGGCAGAACGATCAACGTCGAGTCGGACTCAGTGAGTTTGTACACGGACTTTATGTTCTGAGCCGAAGCGGCTAAGTTGTGCTGAGTTAGAGGCACTCCTTTGGGCCGGCTTGTGGTGCCGGATGTGTGGAGGAATAAAGCCACGTCAGAAGGGTCGTTAACGAGTTTTGTGGCCGAGTCGGATAGTGATTCCTTCTGAGTCAGAGAGATACTGAGCTCGGCGTCATCGGCTTTGGAAAGCGAAGCCGTCGCGTGAGGAATATTAAGCTTCGAAGCCGCCGCTTGAGCCGAACCATTTCCTTCTTGGGACGTCAGTAAGAGCTTCGACTCCGAGTCGGATAGGTAAAACTCAAACTCCTCGGCCGTATAGGCAGGGTTCAGCGGCGCAGCCGTGGCTCGTGCACGAATTACGGCCAAAAACATTATGACGAACTGAAAAATATGGGCAAAAATTAACGTGATATATATTAAAACAAATGGAAAGGAAAATTATCAAGAAACATGGAAAGTAGAAGATTTGAAGATTCCAAATAAAATAGTGTGAATTCATTTCATTCAATATCCTTATCCTTTCCGATCATCCAAACACTGAATACGCATAGAATGAAAAAGGAACCTCGACGGTATTCGGGAAGGTAAGAGCGACGACATCGCCGACGTTGATTCCGGAGGAGACCAAACGGGAAGCAGCGCGTTCGGTGAGTTCGAGAAGACGAGAATACGTAAGATCGAACTTGCCGGAGACTGAGATGGCTCGACGGGAGTGGAATTCGGCAGAGATTCGATTGAGCAAGCCGGTGAGTGTCGGAGCCTCCATGGTGTGGAATCGAATCAATCGAGGAGAGTTTCGGCGAAAACAAAAATGGAGATGAGCCAATTAAGAGAGAAGCACGAGAATGGCATCGGGACGCATCCCATCCCGAATATATAGAATGAGAGAGGAGGTTCATTCGGCGTGGCACGTTTTGATGCGTGGATGTCAAAACCACACGGTTTTGAATTGGAAAAATTTTTAAAACAGTTTTTAATTAATTGATTAGCATTTCGGTAAATAGGGAATAAGAACTCTACGTTTCTTGTGTCTACTTTATACTTGATCCCTTTGGCTAGGCATTTTCGATGAAGCTTGGTATGATTTTTGATGCTGAATATTCCTCCAGCTAGGTGGAAAAAACTTTCTAAAGCATTTTTTTTATTTCCTCTTTCTATACGACCATATACACATTTTTACCAGCCCAAAACACACACACACACACAATTGATGCACGGACAAATGAAAATTGAAATTAAAAACCCATAATATCGTAGGTCATATTTACTTAATAAAATAATATGAAATAAAATAGAATAAAAAAATAAAATTAAAATTAAAATGATTAAAAAAAAATAGATGAACACATTTATAAAGGAAATGAGTAATTTAATTTATAAAATTTAAAATCATAATTCATGAGATTTTAAAAGGGTATGATGATTCTAACATTTATATTATATAATATATATTAATAAATTTTATTATATTTATTATAAGAGAAATGATAATTTAATTTATTTTTATTTTTAATTTTTTAATTCATTTCATCCTTGAAGGGACGCATGGGCTGAGGTTTCCCCTCCACCAGAGACCGAACACTTGAAATAGCTTAGTTCAGAATTCAAATGGGGCTTCCAAGAGAAAGCTCGCAAAGTCAGCTTGGTCCTCATTGGGGGCTGGAGCTGCTGGTCTAGCTGACTGAAGGGCAAAGGTTTTAGCTCCCGCGTAATTACTAAAAATAAATTAAAAACTATAAAAAAATAACTAAATTACCATTTTTTTATGAGAAGCATAATAAAAAATTTATTAATATTTATTATAAATGTAAAAATTATTACATTATTTAAAAATATCATGAATCATTGTTTTCAATTACATGAACTAAATTACTTTTCTCACTTATGAATACATTTACTTATCTTCTTTAATTATTTTATTTTTATCTTTATTTTTTTATTATTTCCTATTTCATTCATTACCATTATTTAATAAATGTAAGGTTATATTTTGTTTTAAAAAAGATATGATATTTAAACAATGAGTTGAAAGGAAATGGGAGGATACAGGGAACGGGGGGCACAACATGGGATAGAAGGAAGGAAGGTCGAAGTTGGGTGGCCACGAGAGCCGGGCAGGTAGCATCCGGCCAGATGAACCCTAACTGTATGGTTCGTGTCGTCTCCGTCACTGTCAAGTGTCGATCCACCCCCAGCCACGTCGGCTTAACTGCCAAATCATCCGCTGCCGCCCACTGTCGTCTTGTCCGCTTCGTCGCCTGCCTCTTCCTGTTGCTTATTGCTAACATATATTGTATTGAATCAAAAATATAAAATATTTTAATAAAATCTCACTTCTTAATAAAATAATTATTTATTTTTAAATTAATTTTATTTTTTATATTTATTTTTATTAAAAACTTTATAATAAATATAAAATTATTTATTAATAAAAATATTTTTTTAAAAAAATAATAATTATATTTCATAAAATTAAAAATATTTTATATTTTTTAACATTTAACTTTTTAAAAAATATTTTATATTTTTAAATAAAGAAAATATATTATTTGTAATCCTATGAAAACATTCCATTGCGTCTAAAACATTCTTATTTAATCCCTTCATTCAAACAGAGAAAGATAAATAACATTAATATTAACAAAATATTTCAATTAAAAAAAATAATTAATCAAATCTAATGATTTTTAATAATATTTTTTAAAATTGATTTTAAGAAAATTGAAATTGTTTGAATGATTTTCTTGAATCAATTTTGAAAATATAATTACAATAAAGGATATTTCTTTTTATTTTGTAAATATTGATAAATTTATTAGGGAAAATATTTAAAATCCTTTGATCATACTTAATGAAAAAAAAAACCTCCTTGAACTCTTAAAATTAACTTTAAACTACAGGTACTGAAGTGAAATTAAAATATAAAGTAAAATTATCACATTGTTCCTCATCCCCTTTGATTCTCTATTGAAGTTGTTCATCTCTTTATATGAAGTTGTTTATCGATCTATAAAAAGTTGTTTATTTTTCTATATAAAATTGTTTAGTAATGACATAAGCAACTCTTATATGTCAACGAGTAATTAAATATAAGAAAATGAATAACTCATTTTACTATGATTACAACACTTGAAATAAAATTAAAATTCAATAATAGCACAAATAATTATTGTAAGTCAATAAACAACTCCATATTGAGAAATGAAAAACTTCAATAGAAAACTAGAGGAGATGAGGGACAATAAGGTAATTTTACTTTTCATTTTAATTTTAAATTGGTATCTTTGTTCTAAAGTGAATCTTCAAAGTTTAAGGGACTTTCTTTTTATTAAGTATACTCAAAGGATATTAAATGAAAATTTTCCAATTTATTGAATTCTACTTGATTAATTATAAAAATTTAAATTATATTATTTAAATAGTAATAATTTAATATTTAATAATATTCTATTGTTTATTTTTCCCACAGAATTCACCTAGCCCCCACGTAATGTAGTTTTTTTTAGAGCCAACGCCTAGCTCGAAATTAATGATTTTGGCTGAATGTCAAGATCCACATTCCCCATATGATATCATGTTATATTTTAATACGCTTTATGGTGTAAAACATAAAGCAGAAAATCCTTACAGCTTCTTCAAATAAAGATCAAATATTTACATAATAAAAAGATTAAAGTATAAAATACAATAAAAAGTTAATTGATAACATAAGAGGTAAAGGTGCAAATTTAGTTGTGAAATATTTTTTTAAGGAGCATTTGGTATTTTATACTGTGAGGTGGTGCAAAATAAATCATCAATTATCAATATCATTGCATCTAACATCCATGGTTAATAATATGATAGGTAAAAGCGTAAATTTAACTGTGAACTATTTTTTAAGAAACATTTAATATCTTATATTATGACGTGATAAAAAATAAATAACCAACTATCAAAATTGTTATATCTAACACCCATCGTTAATTTGCTCCCAAGCTTTCATCCATTCAAGCTTGAGCAAGACCCACATTTATTTATTCTCCAATAAACATTCACTTCTCTGACTCTTTCCTTCCCCTTTCATTTACCATTGGCTCCCATTCCTCTGACACACACTCTCTCTTAATCCACATCCCAACTCTCTCTCCTTCTCAAATTAATTTCTTCTTCACTTCTCATTCATCCTCCTCCTCATCCTCCTTCATGTGTATGCAATAAGACTTGAACCCAGAGTAACTCGAATAAGATTATGAATTGGAGGTTTTGTCATAGATAAAGCATTTCTTGGATTAAGAGAGAAGATAGATAAAGCTTATCAGGAAAAAATACAAAGCTCTATTTTAAGAGCTCAATAAAAGGGCACTACTCGAGACCATTTTGCTAGCCTAAGTTAATCGTTAAGATGAGTAATTTAGACTAATAAGACTTGTCCACTTTGTAAAGCTCATCATCTAGCCTCTTAAAGTATATGTTTGGGGTAAAATATGAAACGTTGCCCACATAAGTTACAGGGCTAATTAGGCTGAGTAACTGAAGTGTTAGGCCCAATATAAAAAAAGGACTAGCCCTGAAGCTCGATAAAGGCCATAATAAATAAACATGTTGAAATCCTGTCAACTGCAAACATTAGACTGTTGGCACAAAAAGACACGATTTCAATTAATATTGAAATCTACAGACTTCACGCCCAAGTATCTCAGTGAAACAGGCTGATTACCAAAATGGAGAGCATGGAATCGTTGAGTTTCACAATATTTTTTATTCTTCAACAGAACATGCTAGATCTTAAGGGAGAGACTACCACTACTCTGACACTATAAATAGAAGATGAAGACACACAAGAAAAGAGTCAACACTTAACCAAAGACTCACATTTTACATGTTTTGGCCTTTAAGTTTATCCATTAATTTTTAGTTTAAACTTGTAATTTCTCGTACTTTAATAAAATCTAACACTTGTTCTACCAAAGTTTGTATCTTTTTACATTCAAATGAACTGTGATAAGAAAGCTCGGGACCCTTTTTGTTATTAATTGAGACTCAACGTCTTTAGCATGCTTGATATTTATTGTTCACGCACGAACAGTATACCATCTCAAATTCTCCACCTTCTTTTGTAGCCACCAACATCTCCTCCAACAACCTAGTGTTTATCATTTGTCTAATTAGGGAACCAAGAACAGGGCAATTATTTTGCGTGTGGAGTGGATGATCAATGAAGAGAAATAAAGGCCTTTATAGTGATGACTAGAGAGGGTTCTGGTGACTTCGCAACCAAGAGAAAGGGTTACAGAGAGGTGAGAAGGAACAATGAGCCATTTATAAGTGGGGATGATCGATAGTGGGTAAAGAGAAGATGTTGAGGAAAGGGCAAAGGAGAAAGGATAGCCTAGTCTGAGTCCTAGGGTTATCATGGTAGAGAGGCAGAAAGAGAAGAGCCTTTACACAAGAGGAGGTTATCTGAGATAAGAAAGTCATCAGACTTAAAAGGATGAAGAGTGTCATAATGAATATTAAGGGTGAGAGGTAGCGTTCATGGCTCCATGCACCCTAGAAATGAGAGTGAGTGAGAGTAAGAGAGAGATAAAGAGAGAGAGAGAGAGAGGGAGAGAGTTAAATGAATGTAGACCCCACAATTTTAAGAAACAACCATTTGTCAAAAATAAATGGAAAGTGCCAAACACTCTATTTTTGGCACTTGATGATATATTTTGCATTACTCCATAGTATATCATATACTTTTTAAAAAATAGTTCATGTCTAAATTTACATATTTACCCTAACATAAGGGATTAAATGCAGTGGATAGCTAATGTAGACCGAGAAAGTGAAAGGGGAAGAGAATGTAAAAAAAAGATAAATGGATCAATAGAGAGAATAGAAAGAAGAAGAAAACTCAATGAAGAAGCAATATAATAATAATTCTTATTTAAAGGCACTATTTATAAGCATCAACCTTAACCCTAAAATTAAATGTGAGAAATTTTTAAAATCCTAAAATTAAATGAAAATACAATAATAATTCAAATATTATGACAATGAGAACAAAATATTCTTAATTAATAAAATATCTTCGATCTTTCAATCTTCTCAAATCTTCAATATCTTTAATTACTTTCTTTTCTTTTTCTTCCTATCATTTCTCCCCTGTTTGGAGAACTCTTATCCGAAGAGTAAAATTGTAAATATGCTCTGAAAGCATGATGGGATCGAGAGATTCCAGGTTGTTGTTATATTTGGAAACCCCTTCTAGTAAATTAGATACCAACAAATAGTATCAAGTGGATAGTAAATAATTTAAGCATATAGAATCACAGAGTGCAAGTTTGGACATCCTTTTCAATGAAACAGAGATAGTATTAGAGAGGACCATGTAATTCAAGAACAATTTGTTCTTTAAGAGTTGCAATAACCCCAACACTATGTGGTGTAAGAGACTAACGAGGTAAAACAAGAGCAGGATCAAATTGCATACTATTATCAATAGTTTTAAAAGGAGTAACTATCATGGATATATAGAATTTGTATATGCAATTGCTCTGTCATATTATTGGCTTCTACTTACTTTTTAGCATCGCCTATCTTTAAAGTAGGTACAGAATTTTTAGTACGGTTTGAAACCTCGGTTATGCCTAGATCGTCACATATCTCAATATCAAAATCATTAATGTTATTACTTTCTAGTACAATTTATATAGGCAAAAGATCTTTATTGCTCGTATCATCCCCTTCAGAAGTCAAAATATTAATGTTTTTGTGTGGTTTTAAGATACTATCAATAGGATTGGAAGTTTCTTCCTTGCAATATGAATTCTCTTTCTCAACTTGATGGTAATGCTCTTCTTTTAATGTTGATCCAAATAAGCTTTAGAGTTCATCAATTTTATCTCTCACAAGTTCAAGGCCTAAATATATAAAATCCAAGTTTGATTAGTCAACCAAATCAAACTTATTTTGATATTAATGATGATTGACATAATCATAATGGCATAACTCAATATAATTATATTGACACGATAATTATACCGATAATAATCAATGTAATCATATTGGCCATCAATCTTATCATATCCGTGATTGAATAAAGCCATAACATTATGATTGAAGGTATTTTTTTTTTTTTGTGATTGTAGGCAATGGAAGGCAAGACTTTTTGTTTTGGAAGCTCTAATATTCTATTTGAGAAAAGGTTTCTAAGTTGCCATTACCTAAAAAGTGACAACCCTATTTAATAAGTCTAACTCTCTAGAAACTTAAAAGTTCCTTAGAGATCAAACATGATAAACAAGTAATAACTTGAGTGAAGTTTTCACAGTGATCTCTAAGGGCTTGGGAACCTCTCAGGAAAATTAATAAAAACTTTGACCAGCTTAAGGTAGATTTTGACTTGAGTATCGGGTCAAACTATTTATAAGGGGATTTTTTTAGGGTTAAATCAAAGAAAAAAATCAAATGAGTGAATGAAGGAAAGGGAAAATGAAATAATAATTAAATAAAGAATGAAAGAAACAAAATATGAAAAACAAAATAATCTCAAAAGGAAGAACATATGATAGAATGACTTAAAGTGAAGGAAAGTGAAAATAAATAAGAATAATAGGAAAAAGGAATTAGGAAAATAAACAAATAGCAAGAGACCTAAAATTTAGGATCAAAGAACCTCACCAAATAACTTAAAGAGCATTAAGTTATAAATTTATCTTCTAAAGTATTTTCATATGATGATTCTTGGTATTAATAATGTATTTTAAAGTGGGTTTGGTATAGATGAGAACCTTAGCTTTGATTCCAATTGATGCAGAAAGGGAAAGGTGAAGGAGGAAGAGAATATAGAAAAGAGATAAAAGGGATTAATAGAAAGAATATAAAGAAGATAAAAACTCAAAGAATAGACAAGATAACAATAATTCTTATTCAAGCAAATATACGTTTATACAATAAATGAGTTATGATGCTATTTATAAGTCTTAACCTTAACTCTAGAATTAAATGTAAGAAATTTTTAAAATCTTAAAATTGAATGAAAAGTAATAATAATTTAAATATTATGACAATTAAAATAAAATATTTTTAATTAATAAAATATTCTAATAAAATATTTTCTATCTTACAATCTTCTCAAATTATTAATATCTTTAATTAACTTTTTTATCTTTCTCTTCTTATCAATATCATTTAATAGGGAGATATTTTCTAATATAAGCCTCCAAGATGTCTTCATTCACCGCTTGGGAATTCGTTGATCCCTGAAAGTATCGGCTCGCTTTGCAGGAGATGAAGATGCTGGAGTCGGAGATGGCCTTGTCCTCTTGTACTGTTATGATCCATTAAATCTTTCTAGCTAGCAGTCAAAGAGCTGGTGGGAGGTGGGGGTGAAGATGGAGATCTTTGATAGAAAAGAAGGGGTCGACGCTAGAGGAACTTGATCTAAGATAGAAAACGGTCTTAATCGATTATCATACACAAAAAAAAAAAGTAGCTTTTATACAGCGAAATTCCGGAGAGGAAATGGAGTATTGCAAAATTAGGGGTGTTTGGATTATTGTTTCCAAAACCATGGTTTTGGGTCATAAAATCAACTCTAGAATATATCCAAACAGGCCCTTGCTTGTCATCCGCAGCCACCTCATTTCGGGTCACCGTTGAATAAGATTGTGGTATATATGGATAAGGAAATCTTAAATTGATGGGAAATATTATTATAACTAAATAATTAAAACCCTTCTATTTATTTTCCTCATTTAGAAGTAGAAAAAAGAATGAAAATAAAGGATAAGAAAAAAGATATGACTATTAAATGAGTGTTCATCCAGGGGAGGACTTACGTTGGAGGCTGTGGGGGATAGCTGCCCCCTTCTAGGGGGGAAATTTCATATCGTGCCACCAAGAATATTATTCCTAACTCATAAAAGTTTCATTTGTTCCCCACAAAAAAAAAAACAATCTATTTGCCCCCTATTTAGCTTTTTAATATTTAAAGTTTATGCATTGAAAAATATTATTTTACCATGCATATATTGATTATAAGAATAACTATTATATCAAGATGCAATGGGGTGTTGATCCCTCATCTTATTTTTAGTGAACAATATTATTGTCTGGGGTTAGTTCCGTTTTCTAAAAAAAATTATAAAAATAACATTATTATCTCATAAAATGTTTTCCCCCGTTTTGCCATACTCTCAATTTTCTAATAAATTAACACTTTATAATGTAAAAAAAAAACTTGCTATAACTTTTTTATATTGAAAAATTATCCAAGGAAATTAATTTGACAGCCATGTTAAGGAACTAATTAAATATTTTATTTGATAAAAATAAAAGACCATGATTCTGATTTTAATGTAACTACTTCTTATATTAACATAACTTTACTTTTCGTCATTTTCGTAATTATATTATTTTTCATTTCTTCCCTTAATTTAATTTTAATAAATTATGTTATCATATTAATTTAATTGATATTTTATAGGGAAAATTATTCTCAAGGACCTGGAGAATATAATATTTATTATAAAGAATTCTAAAAATTAAAATTAAGCTGAAGGACCAAGATGAATATAATTGACTACCATAATCTTAATATAAATCCCGTTAATAATACCTTAAAATTAATGATACCGTATAATTTTTTACAAATAATTCAAGTTGTGTGTGGATTTCAATCCCATACAAATAAAAAAAATATAGTATTTAATTTAATTCAATCAGTATATTTAAAAAATAATTATTTTTAAATAATTAAATGAATATAATTTTACAATCATTACTTAAAAAAATTAAATCAATATAATTTAAAAAATATTTATTTTTTTAAAAATTATTACATTTTAGTTTTTCATTGGTTTAAAATATTTTTAATGTCAACTTATCTTTATAGGATTTATTTGCCAATCTTTAAAGCACAAGAAATTTTTCACTTGTTTTGATTTCCTGCATTATTTGTTTATTTATCATTGCACATAACTGTCAAATTCAATTTGAGATGCGGTTAGAGAAAATATAGAAAATTTGATCAGGGGTAATTTTGTATTTTAAAATTTATATTTTAGTATTTTTTTCTTCTTAATAATTACGATTTTTAAGATCTTTTATAATAAATATTTTTTTCATATCTTCAGCAATAATTTTCCCTATTTTATAGTATATTTATAAATAATAATTTTTCATACTATATACCAATTTTGCCCCATCAGTTAATTTTTTTCTGGGTAACGGATTCGGCTAAAAAAAGAAAAGTTGATCAAGCTTAGACTTCTAAACCAACAAAATATTGAAATAAAATAATACCAAATATAAAGCAGAGGGAGTTATAAAAACTTATGACATGTGCTACTTGTTGGAATATTAGATTATTGATATGTGATTAATGTCAATCATATTAGTTAATTAGTTGGGAATCCTAAGTTCTGTATGAAGGGTGCCATGTTGTGTTTAAAGGTTAGAGGATTGAAATTCTACCTCAAGCTCTAATTTGATCCTTATCTCATGGTTAACTCCAATTATTTGGGATTTGCTCATCACCCAAGTTAAGGGGATGATTTGATTTGTTAGCCTGAAGTGAAGAAATATGGTATTTTGTTTGTAATCATTTATTGAGTTGATTAATGCAAGGTTCTTCATCATCATATTGTTCATATTCTTCTCTTCTTAATTTTCTAACACTATTCATTTATGGATCATATTTATATCATTCTTTGCCACAAATGATCCAAAAAGTTTTACGCTGAGCTTGGAAGTTGGAACGACGTCAAGATGATTTCAAAATCATGTTTTGCCCAAACACCATTTCGACATCCCTAAAATGATTTCAAATAGCAAAATAAATAACAAATACACACTTTACAAAATATCTCTCGAATCATCCTATTTCTGTAGTATTTCATCATATTCAGGTGTGACATGGTTGAACTCGACAATTTCAATAAGATTATTCTTAAACAAAAAAATATCTCTTTTTTATTGATTTTCAAATTTTAAAAATCAATTGGACCAGTCAGCCCAACCATTTAAATAAGCTATAGTAGGAGCAAGATCTTTTGTCCCATCTAATCAGCCCCCGGAAACTGGACTTTCAGCAAATCCGGTTTTTTTTTTTTTTTGTTTTTTTGCCAGAAACACAATGAATTAATTCGCGCTAAGAGCACGCTGAACTGGTCAAAAACTAGTCCATTTCTAAGCATAACCAATGCCAAATTTAAAAAGGAAAGAAAAGAAGGCCATGTGGCAATTTTCACATAGAGCCCAGAGTTTTCATTGTTTTCGTGAAGACAGCTCAAGCCCACGGCTAGGATGGTCCCACCCCAGTTTCAAAAGTCTAAGCATCTCACACTTGCAATCTTTTGACGAGGGACTCCGTGTTTTTCAATCACAAGTAAACACAAGTTTTCGTTGCTTTTCTTCTTCGTTAAATTATTTTTGCTTAAATCTTGGATTATTTTTTAAAAGTGAGCATGGAAAATTAATCCATGTACTTCAAATAATTTATTTTTATTTTTCCAAAAATTATAATTTGCAGTTCAGTTTTAATGAGTCTCTAAAAAATACTTGATACTTTGTCATACTCATAGCAGGCGGCCCGGCGCTACGTAGTAGCCAAAGCACCCCCTGACTCAGAAAAAATTACAAAAAGAGTTTATATATTTTAATATTTTGTATCCCTTAACTTAAATATTTTGTACCACTTAATTCAATTTTAAAGATGTTTAAATTTCAAAAAATTTCATGCTCTCTTAAAATTAAAAATGATATTATCAATTGTCACAACAATGATAAAAAAAGTCTTTTCTACTATAAAATTTGGGAAAAATCAATTGCAGGATGTAGGAAAAATTCATTGCTAAATAATTCTCTAGAGACTTATATTAAAAAATATATTTTTCTTAACATTGATAATGAGATAACTGTTTAATAATTTCATAACATGAAGTCACTTAAGGTATAATGTATTTTTTAAAATTATTAAATTATTTTTAAATTACTAATTTTTAAAATGTTACACCTCATGACTTAAAATCCTGAGACCGTCAGTGTTCATAGTGTGTGTAATTTTTTATATGTATGTATGTATGTAACATGTGTGCTCTATAACATTAAATGAGTTAATGTCATTTTGCACATCAGTGATGACGTATTGAGCTTCTTTGTTAAAGAAAAGATAGCATCACCTCACCCTCTTGTCACTTCATCTTACTTATCAATAAACGTTATTATAATTTTTCAATTAGCATTAACCACCAGTAATATTTTTTTTAAAAAAAATCCCCAGTCAATATTGTATAACAATACAATGACGTACCATGAAAAAGTAAAAGTTTATTTAATTTTTCCCTAATCATTTTAATATTTGTAAATCATTATTCTATAAAATTTCATTTAGGATGTAATATTTCTTATAACATTAAACATATACTCCTTCAATTCTTATTATAAGGCGTAGAGCTAGAAATTCGGGCGGGCGAAACTTATTAGGACTCGATCCGAATAAGCCCGACTCAAATAGACCCGAACTTAAACAGGCCCGATTTCTTAAAAAGTCGAAATAGCTAAACCCAACCCAAATTTCTTCGGGTTTCAAGCATCCCAAATATTCAAATTTTATTTTAAAAATTATTTTTAATTAATTTTTTAACTTTAAAATTAATTATTTTATTTTCAAAAAATGCGAAATATATATTTTTGATACTTAAATAATATATAAGATTCAAATATATGATATTTTAATATAAAATAACCTAAAACTTAAAGAATTAATTAATATTTATCATAGTTTATATATTTTGTAAAAATAAAAGTTTCTTATTCGTGTATTCAGGTCAAGTCTGAACCTGATCGGGTTTAGCTTAAATTTTCTCAGCCCGAACATAAAAATATCATATATTTTTTTCTAAACCTGGCCCTAACTTTTTTTGGGCAGATTCAGGTTAATTCGTCAGGCTCGACCTGAATTACCAGCTCTAATAAAACATCTTCTAAAAGAATTACGTTGTCATTACTTAATAAGATATTAATTATGCTTTTCAATAATACCCTTGTTTAAACTCACTAATTGTGAGGGGGTGTGCAATGGAAATATGAAAACAATTAGAGGTAAAATAGAAAATTCAAACAAATTAATGACCTAATCACCTTCTTTTAAATCTAGTGAGATAATTAGATATGTCTTATAATAGACATAAGAAAAGTATTAAATTAGTCATGATTGATCTAATTGACATATGACCTAATGTCTCATACAATTTAATTACCATTCCAGTATTTTTTAAAATACAAAGCCATAAACATAAAAATCCGCGCAAAAAGATAACCAATTAGGTCACGTTATAATACATAAGGTTCTAACAAATATCTCAACTATATATCATGCACGGCCTAATCTCTTATTAAAAATGATCATCTAATCACTTATTTTAAAAACCTTATTTATTCCATCAATTATACGATCACGTCACACCATACATTTTGTTTTTTTGGTAGACACGTCACACCATACATGGCATGACAGAATTGAATAACGAATAAAACAGAAAAGAACGGACGACAAGCACTTGGGTTAAAAGGGCCTTGTATAAGAATGGGCTAGACACATGGGCCGTTATAATGATCTAATATAAATCCTCTTAAAGAGATATAGTAAAGGAAGCACACAAGCTTACGGTAGCAGTAGGAATGGATAACCCATTCTCGTCCATAAATATTGCAAAATTAAAGCACAAGTGATGACAATTACACAGCTCTATGTGTATAACAAGGAGACTTTTCTTATTCCTTTTAATCCCATATTATTCCTAGCGCACATCATGCAAAACATTTTAATTGTGATCTTTGACTGTGGGTATCGATTTATTTATTTATTGGCTAGAAAAGAGATACTATTAATTAGGCAAAAGTGTTTACATCAGAGTCAACTGAAAGCAAATTGAAAAAAGGGGGAGGGGGATATAAATCCCAACTAAAAGGGCACAACCCCTTGTGACACTCTTTAGGTAACCAATCACTTGCTAAATTAGCAGTTCTACTTCTCCAAGACAAGGTCCAAAAATTATTTGCTGAAAGAAGACCTCGGATATATGCCATGAGGGTGGAGCAGGTCCGTTCAGGACAAATACCATCAGAGATGACAGCATCTACAAGCATCTTACAGTCAAATTTGATAGAGACGAGGCAAAGAGCTTTGTACAGAGCAAAGGCTTCACTCAAGGAAGGTGAAGTTGTACAAATACGCTCTCCCATAACAGCAACCAACGAGCCCAAATGGTTTCTAAAGAGAATACCAATCCTTGCAGAGTTAGATTTAGAATAAAAGGCAGCATCAACATTACATTTAATGAATTCAGGATCAGGTGGGCACCAATTTTCCTTTCTAGAGTCGTCCATGGAGTTGCTATGGTCTTGAGAATCTATCAAACTCCAGCCATTGTTTTTCCAGAACTCAAGTAAAGCATGCATCTTGAGAGTGTTTAGCTGTTTCCAATGGGTGTAAGGGATGGTTATCAAATAATTTACTACACCTACCCGTCACAAAGAAGTAGGAGATGCTCATAAGAGTCCACTTCTTGGTTGCAGTAGCAGCAGAGTGGATTTGAACGACAGCGCCTTCTCCAAAGAGATTCATTTGAGGGTACCACATTGTTGAAGAGTTGCCAAAGGAAATGCTGCACACGATCTGGCAATTTAAGTTTCCACATGGCCTTCCAGAAGAGCCAGCTCTTGTTGAAGTTGATTGAATTGCTTGAATTTCCTCGTCAATGAAGAATTCCTCCAATAAAGAGAGATCCCAATTGTTGTCCAAGATAAGTATGTTTACTCTAAGTTGCCTGTCATCAACAGTTGGTGGGGGTGAGTTTTTATCACCCCATTTGCATCAGTTGACGCGAGATCTTTGGAACCAATATTTCTCTTCTCGATCCTAGAGAGTTTCCAATTCAGGCTTGAGGCCTTGGGCTATATTGGCCCTATCATCTAACCAGTCTCCCTCATAGCAGCTTCAAAGTTCAATCAGTAATTTACTAATCAGAACAGCATTATTAGCGAAGTTGTGCTTGCTCCAAATCAGTAGAGCATCTCCGGTTTTCATGAGATTTCTATTGAACCAAGAGATTTCCCTTTGTAAGTCATGGTTGATCGTGTCCCAATTATCCTTTATTATTGTTTTTCCCTGATGATAATTTTTTTCTGCTAATATAAGCTGGATACACTCTAACCAAAATGTAACAAGAAAATTTCAGTTCATCTCCTTAAATCCAAATAGCATGCTTCACTCATGTTATGACATGTAAATTTGAAGATACATCGACTCAAACCAACCTGCTCTACATTGGATCTGCACCACACCTTAGAGCTCACTTCATGAAATCTGTCAATCATTTTGTCTGTCCTCCTCTCGTCAAGGGGAGATTCTGTTATTATTTGACGTATCGGATCTTGTACGCTGACACTACTTTCAAGTACATCAAATTATGCAACAAATATTTTTTGCTCCCAGATATGACACAACCGTATGTAAGTGATTTTTCACTCATTAAACATGAACTGCCACGTCCCTAAAAGGAATATATCATGGACGCACTCTTTGCTTTGTGTATATGTGGATAGCTTCTGGGCTTCTTTACCACCAAGAAAATAAGCGATTTGATTAGAAGCACCTTCTATAAAGTTCACTAGTTTGAAGGATACAACATGTTCTTGGGACAAAAAATTCAACGCATTCAGCACTTTCCTAGCAGCGTACAGGCTAGGAATTCTCTGTTGTTTAATTTAGCATACCTGCTTCAACACCCTGTTCCACACGGTGTTCACTGGCGGAATGAATCACACAGAGTAGAAGTTCTTGGGAGTAGATATTATTTGTCAGTTGCAGTAATATTATTTGCCACTAAATCACTGTGGTTTCACATAAATAGTTAATTCTCGCTACTTGTAAATAAGATGAAGGCTGAAATTATTTGTAGCTCTATTTTCGAATGAATTCATTTTCATTTTCCGGGATGGGCATCCGAGTCAATTACAGTAGCATTATTTGTCGCTTCTTAATTTAGAAGAAGGACCATTATGCCAGAACATGGATTGTACGACTACGCACAACAAAATATACGAATCATGTCACATTGGAAAGCTCCTTATGAACGAAGCTGTTGCTGGCATATGACTTGTAATATTACAACACAAACCAAGAAAACTACTTACTAAGCGCCCAAACTAGTACATAATATATTGTTTGGGGCGTAACATTTAAACTACAAACACGCTCACACATACACAGATATATAATTAATGGTCGCATGGTGGGGAAGCCACGGGTTGGTCGGCAGTGAAGCGAAGAGAGTTGAGAGGTTGGAGTTCAGGAGTTTCAGCCGCGGCGGCGAACTTGACGGAGTTGACAGGTCCGGGCGCCACAATTCCAGAGCTTCTCAGTTCAGCCATTGCTCGGCGAGCGTTCGCCCCTTGCACTTCACACAGCTTGGGAAGAAACACTCCTGCTCAATTTATGCATAGAAGAACTTATTATTATTAATTGTATAGATAATTAATTAAAGAAAGAGAGTATGGTAAGTCGGTGAAATTACCTTCGCCGGCGGCGAGATTGAAGTAGAGGTCGACGACGTTGGGGCAGTTGTGGTAGCAGGGAGGGGAGCAGAGGTTGCGGGTGAAGCGAGAGTCGAGGAGAGCGTCGGAGGAGATGCCGAGGGTATTTCGATCGAGGCCACATGACTTGATGCACTCGTCGCTCTCCACGTGGTCCTTCACTTTCTCGGCTTCGATCTCCGATGTGCGACACGTGTACACCTGCTTGCCGCTCCTCTTGACCTGCTTCTCCAGCACGCACCGTTTCCCCGTGGACGACACCGCATAGGAACACCTATCTCGGTCCAGCTTCTCGCACTCTATCCCTCCTCCTGCATAATTAAGATGCATATGAAACCTTTTCTTGCGGAGGTTAAATTCTATTGTGATGGTTGCTACTTGTAATGAATGTGTAAGAAGTGCATGGTGTGAAAGAATACATTGCATATATATATGCATATAATAAATGCTGAATATAAATAAATGGAAGAGAGAGAGAGAGAGACAGAGAAGGCATGAATACCGAGAGAGGAATGGAAGGAGAGAGAGAGAATGAGGAAAGTGGTGAAGCTAATAAGGAGGGAGGCCATGGGTTAAAGAAAAGGGTGAGAATTTGGGGGAGCAGGTGTTGTGGTTTGTAGTTAATGAATGAACGAATGTTGTGAGTTGTGAGGCCCTAAGGGTGGACGATGGCTTGTATTTATACTGCTTTGATTTCTTTGTGCGAGTTGTCCAAAGAAAAAAAAAAAAAAAAAGATTTCTTTGTGTGGGCAATTTCGGCCTCTTAACAACTGAAGGGCGGGCAGACTTTTCAATGCAAACATGTTTTTCTTTTTCACTTAAAAAAAAGTTAAATTATATAAATTTTTTGAACTTTTAAATTATGTACAAATAACTCTCTTAACTTTTAAAATTTAATATAAACCTCCTTGAATTTTTATGTTTATACAAATAACCCCTAAATATTAAATATATATCCTCTTAAACTTTATTTTGTATGCATTTAAGTCTCTAAACTTTAATTGATATACATATAATCCCCCTAAACTTTAAATTATATATAAATAATTAATGTATAAAATTAATTATCTAAAGTTATCTATATAAATATTAAAGTTGAGGAAGGTTTACTGTAAAGTTTTAAAAGTTAAGAAGATTATATGTATGTGATTTAAAGTTCAAAAAAATAATGCATAATTTAGCTTTAAAAAAAATACACTACAAAGTTTCAACTAAGACCCCTAATCCAACTTAATTTTGTTTCTAACCTCCTAAAATTATAAAACTTCATTACACATGTAGGGGACTAAAATAAAATTAAAAGTTGATTGAAATGATTTTACTGTCCTTTTTGAAATTAAGTGCATGAACAACTCATGTAAGAAAAATGAACAATTGACATAGATAAAATTTGCAACTTTCATTAACAGTATAACACCATTATGAATTTACAACTCTCATCTCACCTACGTTAGGTGATCATTTTTCATATATCAGTTGCTCATTTTTTCTATATGAATTATTCATATGTCTAACTTTGCTTGTTTATATTTATAATGGTATTAATTATGCTGTTAATGAGAGTTTTGAATCTTATTTATTCAGTTTTCATATATCAGTTGTTCATGCGTTTAGCTTTACCAAGGATAATAAAATTATTTTAGCGAGCTCTTTTATTTATTTCAGTCCCCCATATGTACAAGGAAATTTTGAAATTAAGTTGGGTAAAGAGTTCCTAACTAAACCTTTTCGAATATACTATCATGATTCACAAACAAAATAAATACAACATTGAACTAAATTTCTTCAGATATTTAATAAAGTACTCCCTCCCTTGTCTCATTTCATAAAATATTTTTGAAGTTGATTTGATATTCTAAAATATAAGTTATTTTTTAAAAAAAGAATAAGATTTTATTAGTGATGATTATTCCAATATTACCTCTCATTATTTCACATCTTAAATAAATTTTATCCCTCCTCTCTCTTATGAAAGAATGATAATTTTAAAAGTTTATAAAAAATTAAGATTATAAACTGTATCTAATAAATTTCACCGCTATATGTATTTTTGTGAGGAAAAAAAACCTTATAAATTGAGATGGAGCAAGGGGTAATTTTGAAAGAATGGAGTCTACTACTTTGATCTCAATTATAAGGAACTCATAATCACCTTGTCAAAATCAATAAAAATATGGTTAAATCATTAATTTTGTTTGGAATAAATTTTTTATTTTGCCCATATTTGAATGATAAATTTTTATACTTATGTTGCTTTATCTGTTGTAGTTAATGACTTTAAATACCAGTAGCATTAAAAAAACTTAGTAAATGAACTTATAATAAAGACCGTTCATCTTTTCTAAAAGACTCTATATGTCAATAATCATCGCAGCATATATTCCATTTGAACCAAAATATAAATTATTATTACTTAATTCATACTTTTAAAAAAATTGATTAAAATATTTATATTTTAAAAATTTTCACGTATCTTTTAAGTAGAATGAATATAATATTTAACTTATTAAAAATACTATCATTATTTAATGTCTTATATATAAGACTAGACACGATTTTCCTTTTTTATAATCATAAAAAAAAAAAAGACATTTATCGTGGGAATGCTGACAAGGTGGGTTATTGACATTTGAGAAGGGGCAAAGGTCATGGTCGGAGCGATAAACAAGTTACTGGTGGGACTCGGGAGGCGCGTCAAAGAGGCATCCTTATTGGGAGGGTCCTCCGTTGACGCCACAAATTGAACCTCTCTTCTTTCTATCTTATGCCGCTATCAGTGCCGTTCCCCCTCATCTCCTCCCTATTTTTTTTTTTAAAGAATTATAATTAAATCTCATATAAAAAAATTAATTATTGTAAAATTTATTGATAACTGATCTGAACTGTATTGATAATATAACTAGTTGTCAATACAATTTAATTCAGTTATTCTTACAGTAATTAATTCTCTTATGTGGACTTTAATGTAATTGTCTTTTTTTTTTAAATTCAGATGTCCAATTTTTTTTTTTTTTGGGTCAGACAAATGTCCAAATTAGTTTCAGACTAAAACCACCTTTTTATTGAAGACATTTTGCGAGATAAGCATTTAATTTGGTTACATTTACCCCAACCTCTGGACTGCTGGCACAGACGTCTACTTCAATTCCATGTTTTTTAATTCTTCGAAACAACATTCCAGTAACCACACCACAATTCATCAAATAATTATCAGCTTAAGGCTGATTAATTGGTTTGAATCAATAAGTTATAACATTTACTATTTCGATTGATAAATCATCCTGCAAAAATAAACATGATTTCATGTCATGCTCCACGAAGAAAGTGGCCGGCAACCATTTCTAATCAAAATAACTAATGGTTTACTAGAAAGCTTGAAATCGTGCTTCAAAGGCAAAGACTTGAGTGACTTGTGTACCGGTAAGTGCGTTGAAGATATGTTTTGCGTTTTCTAACATTGCTATATATTCGTCGGGTCTTTCTGCATAAGAAAGGGAGAAAAATATTTTTTTATTCTATTCATAAGATATGTTATTGACTTTTTAATTTATTACAAGCTATTTTTTTAGCTGAAGAAAACATGTTAT
The DNA here is from genome assembly GCF_029017545.1 of Prosopis cineraria. NCBI lineage: Eukaryota > Viridiplantae > Streptophyta > Magnoliopsida > Fabales > Fabaceae > Prosopis > Prosopis cineraria. The sequence continues at coordinate 28,559,984 of NW_026555345.1, forward strand.
ATATATATATATATATATATATTTAACAGGCATAAAATTAAAAGCTTATTAAATTTTAAATGATTTAATGAGTTTTAATATCTTTCTTAACTTTAATCAAACAAAGTTAGAAATTATTTATAAATAAGATGAGAGGGAGTTTTAATACGTTAGTAATGTTAATAACAAAGATTTATTATAAAATAAATAATAAATAAAAGATGCATGTGTTTTAATTTAATTGAAATCAATCGTATATAAAATTAAATATATAAATTTTTTTCAATCTTAAATATTTAAAATTTTTTTAGTATGGCTGATAAAAAATTGTGGTAAATATTGCCATGGAATTAAGGAAAGAAATTCAGGAGAGAAGGGAAAGCAAAATGAAGGAGAAGCATCATGATGATGAAAGCATGACAAACAAGCCAAGAGTGGCAGTGCGGTGGAAAGGAAAATAGGGGAACTAATTTCTGCGTGGTTAGCGGAACAAATAAAAATCAGAGATATTGAGGCATGGTTACCGGCGACCACGTTGGCCATTGCATTGACTAGGATTCTTGCTTTTATGTCTGTCATTCCGTTCCCATAGTTAAGGAGACTGGCTACGATTACTAGATTTTGCTGACTCTGAAATCTTTTTCTTTTTATTTCCGGCTTTCGGCCACTGTAATTGCTTTTATCTTTTCAACTATCACATGCTCCTGATCTTGATTTTTGCCTAACTTTTCAGAGCTTCTTTATTTATAATATTATATTCTATACTCTATCCCCCGTCCCCACCAACTTCCTTCTTGGATATGCTGTGAATAAGTAATTAAAACTAGATATGGGCACTCGTTGCATGGAACATGAGTTGAGCCACATTACACGTGGCTGCCGAACATTATTGCCACTTTCAACTGAGGGTTTTTAGCTTATAATCTTCTTAATTGATTCGATCCCATCCAATCTCATCATGGTAGAATGAGAAAAGAATTTGAGATGAAACAAGATATGAGATTATCATCAAAATATCTCATCCCATTTCGAATATTTTTTATATATATAAATATATATTATTTTTTAAAATATATACATTAAATGTATTAATATAATTTATGCTTATATCAATTATAAACTCAATATGTGCAATTCTGATTTAAAATTAAATTTTTTTATATTGATAATTTTAATGATATAAAGTAAATAAAGTAATATCTTTTTTATAGTATATTAATTATATTAATACAATTTATTCTTACTTCTATCTATTTAATAACTTCTATTTATATCATATTTCTTATTTTTTTTGAAATAGTAATTAATTTAGCACATTTCAATTAAAATAGAAGAATAATGAGTTGATGTTGTACTTGACTTGCTTGTTGTTATTACTCTTATAGTCTAGAGATGACTTATAATTGCTATCATAATATGTTATACACTTGAAGTTGTGATTAATGTAATTCAATAATAAACTTTAAATTATTGTGATTTATATACTTGTATTAATTTTAATTTTAAACTTAATAAATTATATGATTTAAAATTTTAATAAATGTTATTATTCAAATCTTTTTTCGATATTGTTCAATTTATTAGGATAGTGAGACGTCCTAATCTCATTCTGATCCCGTGCCGATTCTTAATGGGATAGAACGAGATATGGAATAAAAATTCAGTCTCGATCTTTTTTTTAAGACGTGACACAAATAAGGGTGTTTTGGTCCAGTCCCATCCCAAAAACACTCTTACTTTCAACTAGTTTTATAAATACATTGAACTCAATATTTCTTGGGATTTATGAAATATTTTGAAAACAAAATATTTCAACACGTATCTCTTATGGCATTGGCCTTTTATTTTATGTTGAAATAGTATTTATGAGTCATGCATGACTCTTAACTTTCACTCTCAAAAGGATGTTTGTGTCAATTGAGCGATTTGACTCTTTAAATTTATCTCTGTTTCTTGGTTCTTTCGTACCAAATTTCCAGTAGTGCAAAACAAATTCATGATCTTTTCTTGTCTACCAAACACATTTTTTAACGGAAAAAATATAATCAATCACCATTTTATGGAAGTTTCCCTCCGCACCTCTCCTTTCCCCCTCTTCCATTATATTTTACTCAAAAACAGTTTCATCATACCCAACTTGACCTGATTTTGACTATTGATATTGATGTCGTATATGATGATCATCCGTATAATAAAGAGCATGCGTGCGTGCGTGCATCATCATCATCATCAATTAAGGATGATTATGCAGTATCTTTATTTTCCAAATGTGCATAAATTTTACATCGAAATTTATCTTATAAAGATTAGTGCAATTGGCGAGCATTAGTTTCATACCCTACATGATGGTGCATGGCAGAAGAAAAAGTTGCTTTTGCCTCTTCCGCAATCAGCATAGAGCTCAGTCTACTCTACTATAGAGGCTCCCCTAAAGGCTAAGCCAATTACCAGCCTTAAATAAATATTATAAGAAATTAATTAATATTGTTTCTGGTCGAAAATAATTTCCCCGAAACTTCCTAAGGCTCAACTTGTCATACATTATTATACTTGTAATTTGTGATGCATTCGAGTGTATAGAAAGCCATCCCTTCTGTGCTACAATGGCACTGATAACTGTGTCTGGAAAATGAGACCTAGTTTGTCTCCTGGATCCTTTCTCTTGATCCCCATTTTGCACACACATCAACAATTTTCATTGTTTTTTTTTTTTTTCATCCATCTAGGCATCTACCCATAGAAGTGGTAGGAGGGGAACCAAGAAGCAGGCAACAGGAGAAAAAACCAATCATTAAAGTTAAGGTTATGGGTTTCACCCTCAATGTTTATGATATGTGTGAGTTCACTACGAGGGTGAAGAATGATAAAAAAAAAAAAATCAGTTTTTGAATATATTATGAATAAAAACTAATGATTGGAAATATTTGATCTAGAACTATTAGAAAAAAGCATGAATTAGAAATATTTTGGCTTTTAAATATAGGGTAAATAAACAAATTATCTCATCAACTCCAGTAACATCATAAATCCTCAATTTATTTATTATGCACATTATTTCCTTAACTTTTAAAAACTGTATAATTTATAAGAGAAAGATAGAAATAACATCAAAAATTATAGGCAATGATCCAAAAACTTAAAGAAAATGACCAATTTTTTTTTCCTTTTCTTAATTTCTTGAGGTCCCTTTTTGTCATTTTTTGGTTAATTAAAGGACAAAATTAACTCTTATTCAAGGCAAGAGCCAAATTGTCTTGTTTTAAAAGTTGAGGAAATAACCTATATAATAAACAAGCTCAAGGTTTATGGTGCTACTAAACTTAAAATTTAGAGGGTAATTTGCTCATTTATCTTTAAATATAATAAATTAATAGAAAATATTGAATATATGTACAGAACCTTTACATTACATGTGTTATTTTTTTATGCATTGATAAAATACAATCTAATGCCTCCAGAAAAACCAAGTCTCTAATAACAGTGAATAATACTCCTAGTCTCAAAAATAAATAAATGAAGTCAATTTCAAGCATGCATGCAGACCAAACACTGTTGTTTTTAGGCAAAGAGATAACTTACAAAGCCCATTTCCAGTGTATAAAACGTGGCCCTTGAGGAAACAAGAGCGACCATGTAAGAGAGATGGGCTTCCTTTTTTCCTGTCCACCTATGGCGTGAACATAATTTTGTACAAAAGTGCAACTCTATCTTTGAAATATCACGCAAGAGTCGTCAAATATCCCAAAATAATGAAAGAGAAAGTAGCATTTAAGGACCACTGTGTTAAATTTATATCACACAAGAACTAAAATGATTTGATATTTACTCTGTAGTCTTATGGTCCTTCTATTATATTAATTTTATAAGTAAAATGATGAAATTACCCTTCGAGTAGTAAAAAAAAAAAAGAAACCCCACCATTGCTGGCTGTCAAACCATCACCGATAGTGAGGTCGCCGGAGCCCTTGTTGTTGATGGCTAGCTATCAAAGCTCTAGCATTAATAACATTTTATTTGAGAAATAATTGATTTGGGTGGCCAAGGAAGGGTTTGATCCTATGACCCTTGGCCACCTAACATAGCAAAATATATATATATATATATATGTATTTATATAAGTAGTAAACTGAGCTTATAATTACTTCTATGTCATAACATAATGATGTGTTATTAATTTTTAAAGGAACTTTGTTATTTTACAAATATTAATTGTTAATCTAATATGAAAAATTATAAATTGAGAACTTTAGAACTTCACGCATTTAACTTATTAAAAGTTCGAATATATTGTTGTTAATCACAAAGAGGTTGTTGTCAAAACCCGAACGGATACTTATTGATGAATAACATGTACAACTAAGCCCTTCCTATTAGTTTTTCTAACTTGTTAAAATGAGAATAAATTGTTGTTAATTTAGAATGAATTATTATCAAAACTTAAGTGTACACTTGTTGATGAATGACTAATATATATAACTAACAAGTTTTAACCACTTCTATGTCCTAGCATAACGGTTGTTGTTAATTTCTTAACGAAACTTGTTATTTTACAAATTTACTTATTAATTTGACATGGACCATTACAAATTGAGAGTTTTAAAACTTCACACATTTGAGTTGTTAAAAGTCTGAATGTATTATTGTTAATCATAAATAAATTATTATTAAAATCCGAACGGATATTTATTAATGAATGACTAACATGTACAACTAAGCCCTTCCTATTAGTTTTTCTAACTTGTTAAAATCAAAATAGATTATTGTTAATTTAGAATGAATTATTATCAAAACTTAAATGTATACTTATTAATGAATGACTAATACATACAATTAACAACAATTTTTAACCAATTTTATGTTATAACATAACGGTGTGCTGTTAATTTCTAAACGAAACTTGTCATTTTACAAATGTTACTTGTTAATCTGATATAGATAATTACAAATTGAGAGCTTTAAAACTTCATGCATTTGACTTGTTAAAAGTTCAAATGTATTGTTGTTAATCACGAATAGGTTGTTATCAAAACTTGAACAGATACTTCTTAATGAAAAACTAACACATATAATTAAGGAGTATTTATTTGGGGTTTGACAATAACTCATTCTAAATTAACAATAGTCCATTCAGGCTTTAATAAGCTAGAAAAGTATATAGGATGTGTATAATTAAATGTGTTAGTCTTTTATTAACAAGTATCCATTTAAATTTTAATAACAACTCATTCAAAATTAACAACAATCCATTTAAAATTTAATAAGTTAAAAAAGCAATGGTCCATTAGACTTGTGCTTTTAATCATCAATTACAAATATCTATTCAGGTTTTTACAACAATTTATTTTAAATTAATAACAGTCCATTTAGGTTTTAACAAGCTAAAAAAGCATATAGGATTGACATAATCGTATGCATTACTCTTTCATCAATAAGTATCTATTCAAGTTCTGACAACAACTCATTTTAAATTAACAACAGTCCATTAGACCTATGATTAAGAAGTATTCACTTAGGTTTTTATAACAATTTATTCAAAATTAACAACAATCTATTCTGATTTTAATAAGTTGGAAACACTGATGGAAAGGACTAGTTGTACGTGTTAGTCATTTATTAACAACTATCCATTTAAATTTTAACAACGACCTATTCATGATTAACAATAATATATTCAAACGTTTAACGAATGTAATGCGTGAATTTTTAAAACTCTCAATTTGTAATTGTCCATGTTAGATGAACAAGTAATATTTGTAAAATAATAAGTTCCATTCAGAAATTAACAACACACATTATGTTATTACATGAAAGTGGTTAGAAGCTTGATTTACTACTTTCTTTTTTTTTTTTGCTATATATGATTAACGGGCTTGGCCACCAAACTTTTTAAGTGACAAAAGGTCATAAGATTAAACCCTCCATTGGCTACCTAAATCAATTATTTCTAAAATAAAATTTCGTTGGCGCTGGAGCTCCGCCGACAACAGGGGCTTTGACGACTTTGCCGGTAATGGTGAGGTTTCTTTCTTTCTTTGTTTTTTAACTTGAGGGGCACTTTGGACATTTGACTTTAAAAATTAATATTAGTTAAGGACCAAATGATTGTGGTGCAATTTTAAAGTTAATTGGTCCTTGATTGATGTTAATTTTCCTCAGTGGTTCTTAGATGCTATTTTCCCATAATGAAAAGTGCAATGTTGCCCCAATTTTTCAAAAACAGATAATATTATCTAATTTTAACATACTTAAATGGCTGACCATTAGTTAACATAACTATGCTTACATGGCATATCACGTGACATCTACCTTAATTTTTTTTCCTTTGGCAGCAATGCCTATGTGGCATCTAACCTTAGAAGCTCCTGCAAAAGCTCAAAGAACATTCAGAGAAAAACAAGATGAACAATAGCACCGGGTAAAAGCAAACATATATTCAAGACCAAATCAAAAATCTGAGTCCACCAATTCACATGCATATGCTCACCTAAAAATACATAACCTGATTCAATATCTAGTCTTAACCTTTAATGCTTCTCATTCAAGAAAATGTACAATGCACAACGAAAATATAAGTCTAACTTGGTGTCTCAAATAGACATAAATTCTTCTTGTTCAAAGCAACCAAGGAGAAATCATTTTATGGATCCATCAAAAAATTAAAACACAAAACAAGAAGTATTCCTATTCTGAAAATTAAAACTGAGATTGCTAGATTACATCCCCATTGGAGTAGAAGAAAGGAATTATCATATTACTAGATTCTAAGAACTTCACAAATAACTATTCTGAAAGGGATGGAGTATATTTTGATGACCAATTTATGGTGATGCCGTCCCTAGACATTAGAGATAAAATACCCAAGAGGTCACGATCTCACCTCTCGCTCTCTTCCAAGTGTGTAGGGGATTGGTTTCTCTTCATGGAGAGGCTCATTCATGCAATAATGGCATCATTGAGCAAAAACTAGGAGTTAGATTTGAGTTTTAGATTAGGAATTACTTAGGGGTAAGTCGGATAATCCACTAGTGATTTTCTCTCACACTGCCATGGAGGTGGGTCTTTAGGCAAACCCATTTGAAATGATTTTGTCCTCGGTGTTGATAATCGTTGTAGGATATCCTATAGACTCCTTTTCCTTTCACGACTCAACCTACCTGTTACTTTTCTTCTCCCTAAAGAAATCTAGAGTCGGTAATGAGGGCCAGGCTTATGGGCCCTATTTAAATAAGAGTTTGAACTTTGAAAATTATTTTTTTAAAAGGAACCAGCTTGAGGGCCTGGTCTTGATAAGCCCTGTGAAAAAAGACTCAGGCCCGGGAGGCCCTCCAAGCCCTGATAAGCTTAATTATTTTATATATATACATACATACATACATACATATATTTGATTGATAATGACACAATTTGGTTAATACTTATTGTAGATGATGAAGAAAAAGTTGTAAAGGTAATTGACATTGAATTTTTACCTCCATCTTTATTTTCAACAAGTATACTTACATTTGAGAAATATAATATTTTATTTGTAGATGATGAGGATGAAGAGGATTTGGATTTTGATTGATGAATGTGTGTTGTTTAGATTTCTAAATATGTTATTTATTTTTAAAATATTGTGTGGATTTTAATTTTTTAAATTTCAAAATCTTTTAATTAATTTATAATATTTAATTTTATTTTAATTTTTTTAATTTTTTAACAGGGCTTTTGGGCTCGGCCTTGAGCCCTTTACATAAGGCTAGGCTTAAAAAAATGGACTAAAAATTGATAATTGGGCTTAAGGGCCTAGGCCCTTAAGGGTCGGGCCCGCCCGTATTCCCACTTATAGAGAAATCTAACAAAGCGAAGATCATGAGGTCTGGATTCATCCCTTCCCTCATCAACATCTTGAAAAGTGGATTCCTTGAGGTGTAGGAGCATGTAACGGGGGCACTATTTAGCTTGGCCTTCGACAATGAGAACAAAATGGCGATCAAAGCAATATTCATGTGTGTGACATCAACAAGCAAGTTGTGCCATGGTCAACTTGAACCATTTAATGGTCAATGTCCCTACTATTAAAAATGGTTGACATTATATTGTTTCGGATACTTGAAGGTGACATTGCCCTTTTTATTATTTAAAGATACTAGATACCCCTCACGACTTTAAGGAAAAATTTACACTTTAACCCTATAATTTTCACTAATGCTATGTTTGGATGCCCATAAATTTGGATTTAATTTAAATTTAGGCCAAATCCTTTATTTGGGCATTGAAAAATATGTAGATTTGGATTTCAAATCCAAATACCATCCTAATTTCTTTAGAATTTAAAATACCCTCTCACACCCTTTATTTTAAATCTCTCACCTCTTGTCTCACATAACTAATTCGTCTTCATCAGTGTTATCTTGCAGAGTCATCTAGTTTGCTATGCTAATCTTGTCTCTTTCACTCAGGTGGCATTCTTGTCTCTTAGGTGAGTCCAAATTGCTTTCCTCATCTCTTAAAACTTATCTTCATTTCATCTACATGCATATCGTCACCATCCTCTTTGGTCTCCTCTTCCTTTCCTCTTCTCTTACCTTGTTTTCTCTCAATTCCCCAAGTATGTTTTAGATTGAGTAAATTGATATATGTTGGGTGAACTGGCATTGAGATTTTACATTTTATTTGAGATTCCCCCTTTTGTATAAATATATCATTAGAAAAAACAATTCGACATATTCTTTGATATGAAGTTACGAATTAGTGTTTAATTAATATAAATTTGTTATTTTCGTAATACTTTATGGTCAAAACTAGCCAGGTTCTATTTATGGAATGTTGAGGTTCAGAATCATATGCAAATTATTATTGACAAGTGGCATCCCTCTCCTCAAACCACACACGATGATTTAAATTTATAGATACTTTTTAATACAATTAATATGAACATGAAAGCTAGCCAGCCATCCCTTTTATTCAATCCTCACATAAATCTTTCATATTGAGATATAAAGGGTGTTGGGAAAAAAATTTAATTTTTGAGTTGATCAATCTTAATTAGGGCTCACCATTTTGGTAGCTACTTGTGATGTAAAAGATGGGGTGATTTTAAGTGGGTTTGAAATTGAATTATGGGAAAGGTTTGAAGGTTGGACATCTTAATTTAATGTGATGTACTAAGGATACACTTACAAAACAAAGGATGGTAAATAATTAAGTATCTTGGGGGATTATGTAAGAGAAGCTTGTAGATTGGTGGGAATGACAAGGCAAAATACAGAGAAGATAATGGCTATAATATTAGGTGGGGCGACTGAAGTGGCATTTTTGGTCATATGCTTGCTATTTGCAAGAAGTCTAATTAAGAACACGATAATATGCATTGAATGAAACTGAGGGGCCATTTTTATGTTCATAGCATTAATTAATTATGCCATAGCTCATTTAAAAACCTAATACTTTCATTCTAAAAAACCACAATCTATTTCTATGTAAAGTATTAAATTAAAGATGATGCTGAGGAGGCTAAATTCTTTTTGCCGTGGATTCTTTTTGCACATTCAATTTTGGGGGCGGAAGAGATGGTGATTTTATGGTGGAGAAAGGATCATTCATGTTGAAAGGTTTCTATGCATTATTAAATGTAAAGACTACTTAAAAGCCTTGATAGTTAGGTAAGATTTTGTTAGGAAGAGCAGTAAAATGAGAGCATGAGAGTGAGAACTTTGCTTTTTGTTTTATCATCATCTTTTTCCAAAGAGTGAAAAATACCTTAAAGGAATGAATGTTTATCATCCAAGAAATGGATGGAACAGAAAATTTTAGGTGACCATATAGGTGATTCTATGTTTTCCTTACTTTCTAGACTCTTGAGGGTTCATTTTTCTTCACCAACTTTATGCTATTGAGAAAGTTGCTTACATGTTGCAGCTTGCTACTTGTTACTCCCTCTCCTTCTCAGTCACACACTTTTAGGTCTTTAAGTTGCATGTCTTGATTGTAGCAGGACAAGACGAGTCATTTTTTCACTCTTGCCTTATTGAACAATAATAGTTTTCATGGTTGTAAGGGAGGCAGGGGGCTAGATGCCTGATTAATGCCCTTTCTAGTGCTATACTAAATAAACTAAACAATGACTTGTCATTATTTTTACTAGCCTGTTTCATGATATTTTCTAGTCTAATTTTTTTCCATCTATGATCATTTTGTTTCAAACATGACTTATTATCAATGTGATAGACTAATAACAGACTTAGCTATGTGAACTTTTTAGTTTTAGATAAGATAGTAGAGGGCTCTAGTTTCTAAACAAGGGATAAAGGATTTGCACATCCGAGGTTGTAAGCCAAAGTTTTGTGCAGTTGATTGGTTGATGTGAGGAATAAAATGAACTCATACTTGTCAATTACTATATACCAAATATAATCTTAGGTTTTCACGCTTTACAAAGAATGAGAATAGTTTTCATTCAAAAGCATAGTAAAATCAAGCAACACATCACAAAATTTAATCAAAATCTTTCAAATTATAGTGGGTAGGGATTATCAAATTGGTGTGAAGCTTTGTGTTTTAACTAGTTAGTTCAAGTGGAAAAGGCTGGATACCTCTTAATTAAAGTTGTGAGTTTGAACTACATTATGAAAGCTACTCCTATTTGGACAAAGCAATATTTAAATCTAGAATAGTCAATGGCTACTAGATCATTGTTACACACTTAAAGAACTCAAGTGTAAAAATGAAAATTTATTAACTCAATTGTATAAAACTAACACTATATATATATATATATATATACCTTTTACTACTTTATGCAAACTTGTTTAGTTTATAGCATTTTTTTCCTTATTATTCTGATGGTGTTTTTGATGTTAAAGTACTTTCATGTAATAGATAGTTTGTTCAATATGAATAGTAATCAATAAAATTTGCAAATAGGGAGAAAGTGTACTAGAGATGAAAAGAGTATGATTGAGGGGGAAGAAGAATCAAATTTTTTTTTATTTATAGTAAGTTTTATTGCAATGGTCATTGGAGCATCACATAACTATAAGTATAGATCACGAGAAATTTCATAGGATGAAAGTAAACATGCTCATCGTAGATCTCTTTGGATGAAAATTCTAGAATGTGAAACCACAAGTATAGAGCTATTACACCTTAATCCAGCTACATTCAAGAAACTGTATGGCATTTTGCAATCTAAAGGAGGGTTAGTGGCTTTAAGAAATGTTACAATTAAAGAAATTGCAGCATTGTTTGTGCATATTCTTGCTCATGAAATAAAGTATAGATGGATTAAGGCAGCTTTTGCATGTTCTGGAGAAATGATTAGCAGACAATTTCATGTGGTTCTCAAGGCTATTATGAAGATAGGCAAATACTATATCAAAGAGATCAACTCAGATGCAAATTATCAAGATAATGACAAGTGAAAATTCTTTGAGGTAACAAAAGTTTGTAATTCAATTCACATGATTGTTAATTGTTTGATAATGATAATTTTTTTTTAGGGTGCGCTTGGTGCACTTAATGGTACTCATATTCAAATGACTGTTCCAATTGAAGATCAGGCAAGGTATCGCAATAAGAAAGGTGAGTTGAGCACTAATGTTCTTGCAATTTGTGATCCTCATATGATATTCTCATATGTGCTACTTGGTTGGGAGGGATCCACATCTGATTCTCAAATTTTAGGTGATGCTCTTTATAGGCATCATGGTTTAAAGACTCCAACTAGTAAGATTTCACTAATATTAAATAATCACTTTAAGATTGAGAAATTTTTTTCCAAAATACAAACTAATTATTTCAAATACTTTTGTAGATAGGTATTATCTAGTAGATGCTGGGTATGCAAATGGTCTAGGCTTTTTAGCACCACATCGAGGAATAAGGTATTATCTTAATTTATGGAGAGGAAACACACCAATAAATTATAAAGAGTTATTTAATCTTTAACACTCATCAACAAGAAATACCATTAAAGGGCTTTTGGGTTATTGAAAAAGAGATGAGCTATTTTACAAATTGCTAGCTTTTTTGATAAGCAAACTCAAGTCAAAATTATAAGTGCATGTTTTATTCTTCACAACTTTGTAAGAGAAGAGATGTTTGAAGAAGACTTGCTTAGAGAGGTGGATGAAGACTTCAAAAATTTTTTGAAAGTTGAGAATGAAATTGGAGATGAGGAGAATATTAGAAGTATTCGAGCAACATATGAATGGACAATATATAGAGATACTTTAGCTATGCAAATGTGAAATGAATATCAAGTTGATAGAACAATATAAATTTTTCTTATACTAGAATTGAATTGTTGTCGAAGATTTTTTTTTTGGGCCAATTTTTGTTTTCCTTCTTTTAAATAATTACTTCTTTTTGTCTAAAATATGGGATACTTTTAACTATCTTCATAGGTATTATAGAAAAGTAGTTAAAAATGACTTGTAATTTGTATCATTAAATAAGTAAAAAATTATCACTATTTTTTCAAGATTAACCCTTCAATTAAAATTATCTATCTTAATTATCATTATTTTTATAAAATATCTCTTTGCAATATAATTAATAATGACATTTGTGGAAAAAATCAATGCATTTGACTTTTTACAAAGCATCTTGAATTGTAGACCAATATTAGTTGATAAAAAAATGTCATATTCCCCCATTTTTTAATATAAAATAAATTACTTTTTGTATCTTTTTTATTTATAAGTAAAACTATAAATTTCAAGAACCATTTATTATAGTTTTTTAAATTGTCCCTCATAAAATTAATATTATTTTTACTAAATAAAATTGTTTCCTTAATTATGGGATAATTTAGTCTTATTTTTTTAATTTCAAACATAATTAGCATACGTAATTAATTAATTTTTTAAATTATGTGAATTGATATTTTTTTCTATATTTAAAATTACATGGAATATATTTTAGACTAGATGGAGTAGTTAAAAGTTTAGATTCATATTTTGATTATATGAATATCGCATACGAGTTTTTCTTATGTTGGAACTAATTTCTAGTCAGAGTTTTTTCCCCCTATACAAGCTTTTCTACATTTTGCTTTACTTGGTATTGAGAATATTTTATTTTGGCACTTGAATATTTTAATAAAGTTCCTAATATTTTGTTTTATTGTTGAAGGATTAAGTTTTTGAATTAAAGTTTAGTCTTTATCTATTGATCAAATTTTATAGAAAAAAATAATTAGGATAATATGGATGAAGGGTCAATTTGGGTTGATAATTTAAATGCAAAGCATTAAAAATATAATTTTTTATAAGTAGGAACAGATAAAAATAAAATTTAATTATGATTATTTGAAATTTTGTACAATCTAAATAAAGAATTTTAACATTAAAATTTGAAATTATTTAAATATTAAAATAAAAAATTTAAAATATATAAATTTAAAATGTGAGATTTAAAATCTAAATTTAAAATTTAAATCTTGAAATTCAAACACTACCTAAATGAAATGAAGGATACATAATATTTCTGTTATGACCTTTTCCAACTTATCATTTTTAAAAAAATTTTGTTCATGAAAATCAGCGCTCCGAAAATAGAGAAGATTATTGGTTATTAATCATACAATTAACAGACTTTGACCATAAAATTTGTCTTCTTTCCCGGAACAAAAAAAGGAGTCGTACAATAATGAAGCCTATTTTGTCAATGTCTCGATCGATACGCCCCATACGGCAATTATCATTCCAACTTTTACAAATAATCGTACAACGTAAATTGTAACAAAATAATCAAGGAAAAGTTACACTTAAATCTCATATAGGACAGTTTACTATTAAAAAATATCACAAAATACTCTTAAATTTTAAATTTTACACACTTACAATTTGATAAAAAGTATTTATAATGGGACAACATACATTTACAACTTACTATTATAAATTGTTAAATTTTTTTGTAAATTAAAAATGTCTGTTATCAAGTTGTAAGTGTTTTTTATTAAGTTATAAATGTATATGATTTGATATTTAAAAGTATTTTATAAGTTTTATGAGATTTATTGGTAATAAATTTTTTTATTGGGGTCTAGATATAATTTTTTCAATAATTAAACTATAAAAAAGAAAAGAAAAGAAAGACATCGAGCAATCACCTGTCCAGTAGAAACCGCATCCATAATAGTGGGGCAAGAAAGAAAGAAACAAACCGAATCCATAACACTTGCTGTTGAGTAAAGCAAACTATGTGCGTATGCGGGTTCTTTTTCAAGGCCTAAGATATGTAAACACGTGCCAAAGAAATTTTTAAGGACACTTAAATTAGTAAGTGTTAAAAGAAATTTTATTATTTTTTATAAAATATAAAATATTCTTTCTCTTTTTTAAAAAGAAAATTTTCATTCACAAAAAATTACAAATTCTAACTTAAGAGGACTTAAATCCATGCAGTAGTTTAAATATATTGGGAATATAATCTATGAATGTGTATGAAACAACCACAACAGTCTTATCCTGTACATTTAAGTCCCGGCCGATTACATGGTGTCGTAATATTCCTCCATTCCTCCTCATTAGACTAAAAATTATTTGCTCGCTCCCTTGGTAGCTCATCTCCAATAACTTTTATAGCCAAATCTTAAATAATTTTTTATCATTTTCTTGTTAATAAATGCCACGCCAGCTTAGCCTCCTATATAATTATCATGAATATTATCTTTTAAAAACTAGGAAGTTATTATGTGTTATAGTTATCATGACTATTATCTTTTAACAACTAGGAGTTGTATTATGTGATGGGTAACTCATGAGAGACTGTTAACTAATTTACTTAGCACTAAAAGAGGGCTAGCCAATAATGCCAATTTATGTCCCCTTGAATGTGTTTGTGAGAAGAGTGTTATACACATTCTGTGTGACGATGAGACTGCTAAAGGAGTATGGAAACACATTGTTTCAACTAACAACTATTCTGATTTTCTTTAGTGATTTGCAAGAATGGCCAAACTGGAATTCAGCACAAAACCCAAATGGTGGCAGAAATTACCAACGATGCCCTTAGTCCTAAAAGGTTTTCGCTCACACATGTTGGCTACTTTGGAAGGCACGTTGTTGTAGAATTTTTAAAAGCACCACTATTATAGCTCAGGATGCTATCCATCAGTGCGTCGGTCATCTCATAGAGGAATCACATGAAAACCAATAATATAGAGATGAGATTTTCCAAGGACAACTTAAGATGGATTCCATCATCAGCAGGATATGTTTATATGGATGTGGACACTTCTATTAACTCTTATGGTCATGCTACTTGCAGAGGAGTCATAAGTAACTAGGATTCCAACATAGCAGCGAAGCAACTTTTGCCATTGAAGCAGAACTAACAACAATTTAAACACGTCTTAAAGTTTGTCGACAGCCTCAACAATTCAAACAAAGATAGGATTCAGGTATATATATTTAGAGTACTCACTTGAAGTGTGGAATCTCATATTCCAGGACTGCGGCCTCACCCTCTTAGACATATGGTTAAGGATATTAGAGAAATTATTTATAGCGGATGGGATGTATATGTCTGGAATGTATCTAGGGACACTATTAGATGCGCAGACTATGCTCATGGATCTGGAGGAGACACTCAATTGATCTACACTTGTCCAACGGAATGCATGAATTTGCTTTTATTGGATAGGAATTGCGTTTCCTAGCTTTTGTTCTAGTTGTCAAGCTTGACTTGCCTTGTAACCAAAAAAAAAAACAAAGAAAGAAAGAAAGGGGGAGAACACTGCTGACCATAATGCATATAAATGAGTATGATATCACATTTTAACCCAAAATCTTGAGATAAAATTTGTGAGAATTTTCTACTAATATACTTATCCTCCAACTTAACTTTTGTTTGATGTGGCTTTTTTTTTTTAAAAATATTAAGTCACTTGACGTCATGCGAGAGGACAAAAGAAGGGAAGCTTTAGAAAAGGAGAAAAAATAAATATATAAAAACCATGACAAGTGATACCAGTACTGTAAAGAACAACGTCCACTGGAGTTGTAAGAATAAGACAGAACATGCCTACAGCATATTTATTAACAAGACACTGCAATATTACATATATTCCCAATAATCCAAATTTTATTTTTCTTTTATTTCTTTCCATAATTGTCCTCCTGGAATTGCAATTCAAAAAGCCAAGCAAACATGTCACGTGTCTTTCTGCTTCGCATTTTTGTTTTGGTGCAATTTCTGGCGACTGGTGAGTCCAAATCGTCAGATATATGAAAGAAACTTTGCAACGTCGTACTGTTTTAGATGTATGCATTAATTCCACACTTTCATGCGCCACTAATTAGTAATTAATACCCCAATGAAAAATCTTATATTTTGCTCTATATCAGTATTGGATCTGTCGATTGCCAGAGTAAAGCAATAATATAATATTAAATCAGACAAGCCAAAAACAAGCCATATGTAATATCATTGCAGCAGAACTAGTTTACTCCAGATGTGCTTTCAAATATTTAAATGCTAAGAAATCACTCGTACAAAATAAAATTTCTGAAAACACCAAAAGAAAAAGCATCAAAACACAGTGGAAAGTAAAATTCTAGGGATGGACTTGAGTTCACGTCCACTTTACACTTCGCAAGCAAACAAGCAACCAAATCGAAGAATTGACATCCGAATCTTAATTGCATGCCTCGCATATTAACACAGGAAAAGCAAGGCGTCTTTATTTAAATGATATATGATATGCATATATATATATATATATATATAGAGAGAGAGAGAGAGAGAGAGAGATCAGTACTATTCTTCTATTGGCTGAGTGAGATCTTTTTCATGAGCTGACGCAGATTGTGATGACATGATGTAATATTGTAACTACAAGCGTGATTTATATGTTGGTCCGTTTAAAAGCTTAGCTTTTCTTCCTAAATAATGCTGTACTAAAAGATTTTGCAACCATAATTGCGTATTATTGTACACACATAAAGTGACTAATAACGTATTATTTGTTGATATATATCAGTCACCAGTTTAAATGTTTTATTGAGATTATAATAATTTCACTGTAAAACCCTAGTTTCGATGCAAGTGAATGGTCTTGTCTAACTTTAACCTGATTGAAACAAAGATTAATTAATGTAAGTTTGCGTATCGTACTCTGTCAAATGGACAAGGTTTGATTTGTGCCGGTCTCTCCTTTAAGTATATATAGGACAGGGGCCGATATATTTATGCCCTTCCTAGTTAAAAATGCCAACTTTCTTACGTGTACGTGGCTTCTTATATATATATATATATATATGCCTCTCAAGCAACAAGCTGGTGATCCACACCATTGATGATATAAGGTAAATACTTTTCTTTGTGCGTGTGTGTGTGTGTGTGTGTGGGGACACAAGAGTACTGTAGTGATGAAGCACATAAATAGTGTAATAGTGTGCCACATTATTGTGGGTTGTGAGTGAATAATAATGCTGGGGCAGCACGTACACGTGCATAGAGAAAACACTGCACAGGGAGGTGGAATTGGTGGGTACGAGAAGAGAGTGAAGACACAGAACAAAAAGCAAGCAACAAATATAAATATAAGATATATGGGAGGCATCAGATAAAGAGAGAGAGTGAAAATTACAACTTAACCGACATGTTTGATTGATGGTTTTGTCGGATGGGCCACTCATGTTGGTGTTTGATATGATCAAAATCTCTTCCAAGTCTTGCCTCCCACAGTAATCATCTTTGCTACTTGGTGCCACTGCTGTCCTCCCTCCCCCCAATTATACTTTAATTTTTATTTACAATATTGTCCTTTTTAATTAATTAATTTATCAAACTTCTTGAAAGGTTAACTTTTTTAAAAAAATATTTTTCTTCTTACGCTTTCAGAAAGCAAGTCTACGCCTAATTGATTGCTAGCTTGTTTCATTTTTTTTTTCAATCTTGGAGAAGTCTAAGCCTTTATTAAAATAAATGTACCAAAGATTATCATCAAAGAGAAAAAAATCCTAGTTCTTTCATAGTGGCAAAAAATAACACTATTCAAACATATTAAAAAAGTTTCAATGCTAGAAAAAAAAGAGTGGAGGCCTATTCAGAAAGCGAACATGAAGAAGAGAGAAGGGGGCCGCTGAGGGATTTTAGAGAGGAAAGCCTAAGAACAGTGCATGTGATGCGAGAATATATTGTAAAATTAGGTCAAGGGTAAATTTACAAATGACTAATAAATTATTAGAGAAGTAAAATTTAATCACTTCTATTTTACCAATAAAGTACTAATTTCTTAGTTCTACAAAAAGAGCGAAAGGTGACTTCGTCCTGAAAAAATATTGTTTTTAGTAGTCAGAGCAAGAGGAATTTCATCATAAGTTCATGGAAAGTTCTCTCTCTCTCTCTAGCCACTAAACTAACTCCAAGTCTTCAACCCAAGTGACACTTTAGTTCAATTTGAAGTTTGACAAAACTCCAATTTGAATTAATTAATAATACTAATTACTACATGATAGTCACAAAAGTCGTATATTTTATACTAATATAAATAAATTATCATTACTATTTTGTAAATTTATAATTTGATCTTTCAACTTTTTGCTATTATATTACATTTATAATTATCTCTAAAGGAAGATACCATTTTAACATGTCTAGATCTCACACCAAATTTAATTTTAAGAATTATGAATACTAATTTTCAAAATGAATGATAACTTATTTTGTATTACGGAGGACCTTGTTGCAGGACAATTTCAATTATTTCTTGTACATTAAGAAAATTTAATTTTTTTGATAATATAAAAAAATGAGTTGTACTTTCATTTTTATTTTTGACTTTAAATTATGATACAACTACATTATACCTTTACTTTAATCAATAAAGGGTAAAATTAAAAAAATAATTTAATTATTATCAGGTGTGACCAAAAAATACATCTAAAAGATGTCTTCTTGAGTACCAATTATATCAATTAATTAAAGTCCTTGGCTGCAATTTTTCTCTTCATCAAATAGTTACTTTGGATATAATGATAAATTTTGACTTGTCTAAAAAAGGGATTCATCAAAAAAGAAATTAACTATATTGCAGACTGAAAAATATTAAGAAAATTTTAGTTACAGACTAAAACTATTCCAATGCAAAAAGAAACCTTAAATATTGTTCAAAAGATTTTTTTTTAGTCAATTAAGTATGGGACATGCATATCACACAACAGAAATTTCTAATAACTCATATCCTCAAATTTATTTGTCAAAATTCTTATTTTTCAGTCCAAAATTTTAAGGTCCTTCTTCGTATTTATAATTGGTTTGCAATTGTCATTTTCCCAATATATTCTATCGCCACTTTTTTTTTTTAGGTCAGCACCACATTTATGGTACTGTTTGTTATATGTACAAATCAATTCTTATTACCCATAATGATAAGGATAATATATGCTGAAATCGTCAACTATACTATCAGAAGAATATTCCATCAAAACAAATTTTTTTTTTAAATAAGATCAACAACATTTATATATATATATATATATATATAGCACTGTTTGTTACAAGTTAGCTCGGTTTCTGGCAATATAATACTGATACATACATGAACACGAGTCTGACAAATTGTAGTTGTACTTTTCAACCTTGTTACTTAATCGAAAAAAATTCACTTTCTGAACATTCTTCTACCCTTTTCCCTGCTTACCTATTTTAATCAGTAGACAAAAATAGAGAAGAAGAAATAAAGGATATTTTTTATAAATTAAAAATGTAAATTTAAGAGGAATTGCCAAAGAATCAGAGGTGAAATTTTTTATGCCGATCGAAGATCAGAAAACATACAGAAAGTTGTACTTTTCTTCATCTTCCTCTAAATTGCAGTTGATAAAATTATGAATGCAATGCTTATTTAGAGTATGAGTTTTATGCTTTACGTTCAACTCTAAATAATCAAACATCAAATAAATATAAATTTTCTTCCCTGACTATGCACCTAAATAAGTATTTTAGGGGAAAATATGAAATATGCAGCAGTGAAAAAGAAGAGTGACAGATCTGGGAATGAAGAGCTGATTCTTAAGAAAATGCAATTCAGCAGCGGAAAAGAAAAGAAGAATGATCAGGCTAGAGACTAATTTAATTTCAGGATTAAAAACTGAAAGGGGTCATCAAAAGGATATCAGAAATTAATCAGGTGATTTTTCATTACGTACTATGAAGATTAAAAAACCTACTGTTTATTATCATTAATTTAATTTGTTAATTAATTCGTCCGAGTTAATTCGCACCCTAAAGGTCATGCATGCGCATGTATCTGAATCTGATCCTTCATCTAATTAAGATATTCCAAGCTAACTAGCAAGTGAAGTTTGACCCAGATACAAACAGAAAAAAGATATCTTTAGATATGCAATTATCAAGAGGGTAAACTTACAAAAGATCCTAAGTTTAACCTTTTTATTCTGTGTTTCAGTGAAAAAGGGAGAGAGAAAGCAGGAACATGATGATAAGGATCTTACCTGGAACGGGGAGAGGCAGACAGAGATCAAGATTTGTAGTAGAGGTGATGGAAAATTCCGAAGAGATCGCATGATCTGAATAAGGAGGAATCGTAGAAACGAAACGAAAGGATTAGATCAATGCGATCCCTTTGGAAGCCTCCACCCACACTAAATAATAATAAAGGGATCGAAGAGATCAGTCATCTGCATCATCAAGTTAACGATCGAGTGAGCTGCAAGAGAGAGGAGAATGAAGAAGTAGGGTTGTTGGGACCATAACAAGGAGAAGAGAGAGCTTAAATGTCTACATATGGTGGTGTTTTGTGTGGTCCAAAAGCTAACTGTGGCTCGGTCTCTGATTCATACAAGAAAAGAAAAGTGGGGACTCTTTTCTTGCCTTTGGTTTTGCCCTTGTCCCTCTTGTTTCACCTCCCACATGCACTTACTGTGACATCCAATTTTTGTATACCATATCCTCCTTTTTTATTACGCATTTATGCACTCCATCAACCCTAAAAAACCGGCGTTACCATGCCACCTCATTTCACTACTCTTTATCTATTCACTCTCTCTTTCGCCGCATTCCATTCCTAACAAATTTTACAAATGGATAAGTTAATATTCTTATATAGTATTTGCATTATTGATGGATTTAAATTCAAATTTTAGATTTAAAATATTGCATTTAAAATTCATCTATTTAAAATCTTTTATTTGGATAATGCACAAAAATTTCAAAAGAAGAAGCAAGGTGGGTTGAGATTCAAAGTAAAAATGAAAAATTGGGAGGGATTGACTTACCTGCATGTTTCAATCTGCAAAAGACCAAAACGAGTTATAATAGAAGAGATGGGAATAACAAAATCGCTGATATAAATAAATAATTCACATTTAATTACAAGTAAACATGGATTTGGCTATTGACTTTTATGTACACAAATGTAAGATTTGATTCAAATTTAAATTCAAATCCCCATTAATTAATGCAAACATACTACCATTTATTTATTTTTTATCATATAAATTAAAGAAACCTTGATCCCTGAACATACGCATCTCGCCCTTATCGTTGGACATAGTCTTGGAAAGGCTTAAATTGCAGTTATAACGATACGATAGGAACAGATTTGGGTATATATGGAATTGGGGGTTGGGGGCTGAGCTTAATTAAATCTGTTAGAAAACAAGAGAATAGGAGCAAAACAAAGCTTTTGAAATGGGAAAAGAGGAAGAAAAATGTGAATTAAATGTGGTATCATTAAATGTAGGGACCGACAAGATGATGATGGAGGCTTATTTGGTTGATAAGGCTCCTCTCTGTTGCCATCACACAGCTATTTCTGCTGCCCATCACCTTAGCATTTTTTCTATCCCGATTACGACCCTTCCTTCCTCCCTCACTCTCATAATATATATACATGTATATTTTTCTCCCTTACACAAAATCTCATCATATATGTCCAATTATTATTATTATTATTTTTTGAATCTGCACTTTTTGTAAATTTTCTGAATGGGTGCAAGATTACTTATTAAAGAATTATTGTCTCGTTCCCACAAATCACGGTGAAATCGATATATCTCTATACACAGATGACACCACCAGAGAGAATGGGAGATTTTTCTCTACTTGCTTAACTTATACAGAAAACCGTAGCATTGTGTACATGAAATGCCTTACATATTAGCAGATTTGGATTTTGTTCACATTCAATTATTCTAACAGTGTTTTTACAATAAGCATCACATTTGAACCCATTTATGGTTGATTTAACCGTACCATCTAAATCTAGATCATAGTATGCGGGTCTTCTTCCCACGTGGTTTGGATTAGAATCACCATGATTTTTGTTGTTGATGTGTAGTGTGGTAGCTTTATCGGCGTTTCAAAAGCCCAATACTAAATGCTGTAATTGTTAATTGTATTGGATCACTAATTCTATAGTTAAAAACAAGTTCAAGAGAATTAATTTATTATTTATAACCAGGATAAATATTAACAGCTTAAAGTTATAAGTTATAATGTATCCGATAACCTCTCATTTACAGGGAGTTGCCACTATGTCATAAAGATATTAATAATTGAAATAGATATGAAACGATTTTAAGAAAGAGATATCTCCAAGTTTGTTTGGTTTTGTAGCTTTTAATATTTGAAAAGTATTTTTTTACTTTTCAAAAGTCATATGTTATTCGGTATTTATTGTTATGCAAACTAACTTTGAAAAGGCACATTGAAATGAGACCCAAATGTAAATCTGGGCAACTTGTTGGAGCTTTTCAAAATTTGAAAGCACGTTCCCTACTTTGACACTTCTCCATCATTCATTACTTTACCTTTTTTACCCTTCGATCCAATATTACCCTCCCTTACAAATTAAATTAAATTATAAATAAAATTTGTGATGAAGACTCTAACACTAGTTGAATTATACTCTTTGATTAACTAAGTGATTTTTACAAGATCAAATTAAGAAGCATGGTTAATTCAATGGCTTGATTAAAAATAAAAACATTCAATCTTTTTCATATTTAATCATGTGTTCCAATGAAAAAATTAGGTAAATAAAAAACAAATATTAAGAAGAGATACATTAAAAAACTAATAAATAATTAAATACTTTTGTATTTTAAAACATTCTAATGAACAGTTCGTGATTAATTAAAGACCATATTGTATATTATATATCGAACAATTAATCATGTTAATTTTCAATATTAATGTATGTTAAATTATTTATTATATAATTTTTTCTAATATATCAAATTTTATATTATTTAAAATTGTGATCACATTTTTAGACATTTTAATTATATTACATTTACAAAACAAATTAAAAACATCATAAATGAACATCTCTTTTGATAATTATATATTTAAAAACATATTTATTATATATAATCTAAATAACTTTTAATTTATCAAATTGACTTTTAAAAAGATGTATCTAAACACAACTTTTATTATACCAACTGACTTTTAATAAATTAACTTTTATTAAATGAATTTTAATAAACAATTAATTGTAGAATTGTACGTAGTGGACCTAACTACTATAATCTCACACAATAGAATAGATAATGTCTCATAATCATAAAATATCCATACCTCAATTTCACTTGATCATGAATTCAAAATCGCATTATTCAAATTAAATCAGGAACGATTAAATATTCGCCTGCTCATTAAATGAATTAACATGGATTAATTCATGCATGAGATTGAGTTGGCCCTTAGCTCTCTCTTTTTTCTTTCTTTCCCCCTTTTTTTAATGTGCGTGGGGCTTTGGGTTTTGTGGGGGGGGGGGCGAATGTCCCGAATATTTCAAATGTGTTATAGAGATGGAAATTATTACCATCATATTTTATTTCGTTCCGTGTTTTTACATTTTTTTTAAATCGGGAGTATGCATCGTTAGTACTTCCAAAATATCCAAAATAAATATTTTGGTGTGTGTTAGTGTGGTCCATGTCTGTTACTCTCCTCTTTCGGATAACTGGTCACTCTTTTTTATAGGAGAAATGGTAAGTATTAGTTGTATGTGAGTTGTGTTGTGTTTGTATGTGATCCATTTAAAAAAGACAAAATAAATATTTACCAATAAAAAAAATAAGTAAGTAAAAAAATAAATAAAACTTCCCCAACTTCTACAAAGAAGCGTTTTGGCCACATCTCTCTCATTAATCCTCGGCTGGAAATTGATCATTTTCTGCATCGTTTAATGGAAGCATCAACGATTTCACTTAATTTCAAGACATTCTTAATCTACACATGACCTTTTGCCCTCTCTAGACCCCACACACAACCTCAACCAACCCAGTAATCTTGGTCTGTTGATCTCAATTATGCATTATTTCAATATTACTCCCAATAGCGCAGCAGCCAAGATTTGCTTGTATTTTCTGTGTTGGCGGGTTTTTCGGGTTTATGACGTCTTGTTCACTGTGATGGAGTCATGGAGAGAGAAAGTCGTAGAGGAGAGAGAGTGGGTTGTTGGATCTTGGATGAGTGAGTTGAGCAGGAAGTAGACACATACAAGAATGACTTGTTTAAAACATAAAAGAGGGCCAATTTTGTCTTTACAACTAATTAGGCCCTTCAATATTATAGTTCTCTCGCTCCCTGTTTAAATATCTAATAGGTAGCATTCAGGTTTTAGAAGTTTAGTGCTGTACTTGTATGATGTCCAGTTCACTTCATTGCCTGATGGATACGGCATACAACAAGTAAATTATATTCTACACTGATCAGGAGCATCATAAGGACATCACAATAATATTAGGGAGAATAGAACATAAAAATTTGCATTTAAGGCTCAATATAATCTGAAATATTTATATATAATAAACCTTGTTATTTACTTTTGTTAAATCAGTGTCCCTCTCAACTGAAATACATTGAACCTCTTTAATCATATAATACATAAAACTATTTATATGTAATAAACCTTGTTTCCTAACCTTTAATTATTATATTACTTGTTAATTGTATAACTTTATTTATTAATTCTTCAATATGATTTGTTATTTACTTTTTTAAATCTATGACTTCTTAACTACATTGCTTGCTAATCGCATGACTTTTTACTTATTAATTCCACAACAGAACTTGTTAACTGCTTAATTTTACTTATTCGTAACTACTACAATAGTACTTGTTAATTATTTAACTTGTTAAATCTATGATTTCCTAAATTGAATTACATTACTTGTTATGCATAACTTTACCTATTAATTTTTAGACAGGGCTTGTTAACCATTTAACTTTACTTGTTAATCCATGACTCCCTAATTAAATTCAACTACATTACTTTGTTAATTTCTCAACTTTACTTGTTAATTCCACAATAATATTTGTTAATTTCATAATTGACTTGTTAATACCATGGCAACACTTGCATAATCCGTTGATTTGAAAACAACTAAATTATTTACTAATTGTGTAACTTTAATTGTTAATTATTCAACAACACTTGTTAATTATTTAATTTTTACTTATTAAATCAGTGCCTCCCTAAATTTGAATTCTATGACTTATTAATCATATAAGTTAACTTTATTCAATTGAATTACATTGCTTGTTAATCGCATAATTTTACTTGTTAATTTTTTAACAAGGTTTGTGAATTACCTAACTTTACTTATTTTAACAAGTCCGCATTTTGTGATAATAATCAAGATGTTTGGATACAAAATTTATTTTATATATATATATATATATATATATAAAATCATGAGGGAGTCACAATTTAACATGTGAAGTTAAGTAATTAACAAGTTTATTAAAAATTAATAAATAAAGTTACACGATTGACAACTAATGTAATTTAGTTAGTTAATTCATGGATTTAATAAGTAAAGTTAAGTAATTGACAAATTCAGTTGAAGAATTAATTAGTAAAGTTATATGATTAATAAATAGTGCAATTCAGTTAAGAGAATCAGATTTAATAAGTAATATTAAGTAGTTAATAAATCTTATTGAGGAATAACAAGTAAAGTTACGTGATTAATAAATAATATGATTCAGTGAAGAGAGTTACAAATTTAATAAGTGAAGTTAAGTAATTAACAAGTCATGTTAAATAATATATTAATAGATACGTGATTAAACAAGTAATGTAATAATCAAGAAGTCTAAAAACATTTTATCATATATATACGTGTATGCATTATATGATTAAAGAGCTCCAATGGCTTGATAGTCATTCACCTTTTGGTGAGTCAAGAGATCATGGCCTCATGAGACTAAACCTTCTTGACTACCTTTGAAAAATTTAATTTTTCCTAATCCACTAGCCACTACCAGTTGAGCCTTCATCGTCAAAGGTCCAACGACTGTTGTTGCCAATGAGACTTTCATCATTGCTAGCATTCTATGAAATAATGGCTGGTGGTTTTTTCTTCTTTTTTTGATAAATGAATGGCATTTTGATCATTTCCTACAAAAATTAATTTTGACTTAATCTTTTGGTCTTGCAATGTAAGTTTAGATTTTATTGAATTCAATTTGTAAATAAGTCACATACTTGATCCTTAAACAAAATTCTGCCTATTAAAAATTAAAAATACGTTTTCAAACTTAAAAATAATTTTTAGACAATAATTCGTTAGGTTTATTTTTATTAAATACATAAAGTAAAATAAGAACTGTTGTAACTTTAATAATTCTAAATATAAATTAAAGTTCTCAATACAGTAGTAAAACAAAATTAATAAAAATTTTCATACAAAATAAAAATAAACTTGTTTTAAAGCCAATTTATCTATAATTTTATTTTAATTTTGGAAGGTAATAGTGATATAAATATTACATGAAATTGGCTACTCCTATTTAGTATTAGAAGTTTTAAAAAAAGGTTCAATTCAGTTAAAAAAATAAAAAACAATGTTTGATGAGATTAAAATAAAAAAAAAAACTAGGTTTAATAGGATTAAATACTAAATTATGCAATAAAAGGACCCAACCGGGTTCGAACCGATGATCTCTTGATCTGCAGTCAAATGCTCTACCACTGAGCTATGGACCCTCGATGAAGTTTGGTTCTTTTATTTTTAAGGTAGTTAATTCGAGGATACCGTCACCTCCCCGCCTCTCCATGCTCCCCTCCCATCCGTATTTCCCCGCCGCTGTCTCTCTTTCCTACCAATCTCCGACGCAGCGCGCACCACGATAATGGTTTCGCATTACGGCATCAAATTTGCCGTCCATCTTATTACCAATCACTTTGGCAACCTCGTTGCTGTAATTACCTGTCAACCCTTGGCATCTCCTCGGTTATTTTTTCTCAATTTCGTTTCAACGCTGCGTGTTTGTGCAGAAAGTATGCGAATGCCTTCTTAGGAGGGGACCCCTCACTTTGGAGCAATTGGTTCGGTTCACCGAGCTTACCAAGGAGCAAGTCAAGAACTCCCTACTTGTCTTAGTCCAGCACAACTGTGTTCAAGCATTTATTCTTGAACAAGAAGGTATATAACCATTTTGTTTGTACTTTGCACAAGTTATTGCTTCGTATCATTCTCTGTTTTCGATTAAAATGTAGGAGGAATGATGCAGTTTGAAGTAGTTTATGGCTGCTTGGAGCTTCCTCTATCACTATTGTGAAGATCATATTTTGTGACTTATTATTGTGGGTTTGATGAAGGCTCAACGATTTTCTTAATAGAATCAAAATGAATTGAAATTTCAAATGAGAATTTTGAGATTGAGCATGTGAATGAGTATCAATCATATCAACCAGCAAGCCAGTCTAAATCTGCCCTGGGCATAGATTAGAACTTTTCCTTCTCTCTTAATCATTTTAGACAGTTCATGGATGTGCAACATCAAAGCAGGTGAAAATAATCGAAGACTTTGATTGACGAGTTTTCAAATTAAACGCCCAATATTTTGGAAATTGTATTTGTTTGCAATTTATAAGTTAATCAAATCAGTAGTTGGTCCGGGTGGATGATCAGCTACAATCGGACTGAGACATGGCCTAGACTTCTATGGAATGTAGCAGGTGGGATACCCTATTGAAGTAAAGAACCATGGGATATATGTTTGGAATATATTCCATTTTGAGAGAATAATCGAGAAGTGATAGGAATAAGGAGTGTTTGTGCACATGCTACCCTTAACGGTTGAGAAAGAATATAGCTTACGGACCTTACGCACGATTCTATTGAAGGTCAATCTTTTGAGTCCTTTTCTCCATAGCTTTTCCCGGTTTTTACTTTAATTAGTAGTAATATCGTATGGCCTAAAATTTTTTATATATGGAAAATGTGTTAATGTTAATTAAATAATGGAAAAGGATTACTATCTATTTAATGAAAGAAAAATAATTGAATTGAGAGAAGTTAATGTCTGTTTCTTTCTCATCGTTAAAATGATGAATGCTAGAATCAAAAGCACAAACAAGCAAAAAATGAAACTATAAAATGACAAGACAGCATGATATCTCAATACATACAAAAGAAATTTTGGTGACCTGAAAGCATATGCTTGAATTTGTACATTTTTATAGTTTGCCGTCAGAAAGTAGCAACAGGATTTTGAGTTTGTGCAACCTGAGACCTTGAGGTAGAAAAGTGAGAGGATAAACATGAATTTTGTGGGACAGGTTAATAAATACTAAAGCCACTGAATTTATATAGGATAACCGCAATGTCATTTAAGAAGGAAGAAAAGTATTGATGCATTTTCTGTTGAGAGATGGAGGAATTTATTTGGGAGAGAATTTAGGTGATAGAAGTACATTGTAGTTCTATATAAAGAGGGAATAAACAACAATATGCTTTCATGTTCATACCTTCTGAATTTGCAAAATCATGGAAACCACACAGGTCTATTGGCAAAAACTCTGGTTTCCCTTGTAAAAACAAAGCATGCTGATTCTTTAAGAGATTGTTGATGGTCAATGCTCTTACTGATCAATAGAGAAAATAGAGAAAATAACTGATATAGGTTATGAATATTTTCTAGTCATTCTGAATATTTCTTAGCTATTTTCTTGTGTCAGCATGTGTGTAGGGTTACAGTGGGAAAAATAGCAATATTTTCTCTGATGATTATGCTGTGTAAACAAGGAGTTTATATCAAGACCCAATATCATAAATAATTTCCCCATTTCCCATTGCATCCCCATACATGTGTTGACATAAGAAAATGGCTAAGAAATATTCAAAACGACTAGATAATATTCATAACCTATGTCAATAACTGAAATATGGGAGCTACTCTTTATAAGGACTCAAGATTGAAGATAAGCATAAGAAGGTTGTTTGTAAATAGAATGTGGGTGACATGTGTTCATCAAAAAACTTTGTCAAAATTTGGATGAGCCACTTGACAGAAAATAGAGGCAGTGGCTACCAAGAAAACTTTGGTAAGTTGAAATAAAATGTAAATATGTGCTAGTTATACCTCATCAAATTGGATTTTTGGGCTCAAAATGTTAAAATCAAAAGTTTCTCGTTTTGTTAAATTTTATATATATGTATATATCATGGAATTACATCTATTGTGTGATTTGTGTCTTAATTTATTTATTTATTGATGATTTATTTCCTAAATACATGTATTATCAAATGTTGATTTCATGATAGCGTGCGTGTTGTTTGTTTTTTGCCTCAAAATTTAATAATTTTTCTCAAAGTTGCTGCCCTGACTAGTAATAAATGTAGGTCGTGAAGGATCAAAAGTTAATACACAGTACTTGGCACTATTTGATAACATACTCCATCGATTGAGATTTCCCAAATTCTTGGAGATCGTTTCACAGGATCTTGCTGAAGAAGTTAGTTTTATCATGACCCTTATGTTTCTAGGATTTTCAATTCAGTTTAAGCTTTGAATGCTGAGTATATTGGTGATTGGTATTGCAGTGCGTAGAGCTTCTTGAGGGATTGCTTCGTGATGGTAGACTAACTCTGAAACAGATGGTTGACAGAGCAAGCCAAAGAAAAGGTTACTCTTCCATGATGCACATGCTATATTGAATATTATGTCTTTATATGGAAATGAAAACCGTAATGTGAGAGGGATTTTTTATTTCTTCAGTTGGATTTACATATTTACTGTTATTGTATTTTTTACTCATGGCTCCATGTAACAATACAGTTTTGCTGGATGCATTCATAAAGTATGAGGATTGATTGATAAACTACTAATCTGTAGTTTCTTTCTTAGTCTTAAAGAAAATATCACTTACAAAAGTCATGTAGCATTATAGTTAGGCCCCAAATTTGGCTGCTCTTGTTACGCACGTGCTCTGCTCTAAGTGATTGTTGTATTTATCTGGCCAAGCAAATTGATTATAGAAAATGAAATTTTATGACATAATAGTTGGTTAATTCTTCTGGCATAGGCGTATAGTTTGTTTACTACATAAAACAAGATACAGCTTGTAAGGTGGAATGTTGCTCAACTGGTATTCCCTCAAACTTGGGAAGATTAATGAATTTAAATTGGCCTTTTACATGTCAAAACCTATTTAATCAGTTTTATTTGATTTGTTTTGATTGTATTATTTTTTTCCTCTTGCACGTGCTTCTACAATATTGTATATGACTAATTCATCCAGTGGGATTGGGGGAGCTTGGCTGCATGAAATTTCTATCTTTTATCCTTTTCTGTTCTTGTTTTGATTTTACTACTCTATCTTAGGCGGATATTGGTTTCTCGTCTCATATTTATTCTCCTTTTGAATAATTCTTTTCTCTAAAATTTTCCTATGAATGCATGCCTTTGGTAATGTTGTTTGGAGGAGTGACTTAGAAATATCTCTCCTTTCAGTTTCTATTTTCCTTCATTTATTAATGGGTTAGCTCGGTCACTTCTATTTTCTCATATAGATGGACGCTTTTTCTAAGAATTTGGGACAACATTTTTCTGTATTTGATCCTGGAGATATTTGTGCATTATGCACCATGTACTTTAAACACAAATAAGAGCCACCAGATCCTACTTTGTTGATCAAAGAATATCTGTTTTAAATATAAATGTCTTAGAGGCTGCAATACTGGGGGTGTGGTATGATCAGGGTTTGACGCAGAGGTAGGGTTCCCAGTGTGCCACTTAGCTAGAATTTGTGGGACATAAGGAGTGGGCATAACTGGCTTGCTATTTCAAGTAAATCCCCTCGAATTAGTTCTTCTCAAATCAACGGACTTCTACTTTCAGAAAATGCTGTGGCCTTGGCTATTGTACAAGAGAGCCTTCATAAACTCTTAATGGTTCGATATGTTGAACGCTGCCCTTCCCCTGAGCCGGTTGTTTCTCCTCTAGTTGAGCAGGATACTAAAAAGCGAGGTGCTAAGTCCAAGGTAATTGTTGCTTCATCTCAACATCTTCAGTTAACTATGTTGTACTTCCGTTGATTAAGGATTAATAGCTGATTCTTTTTATTTCGACCAGTAGTGCTAATTCACTGATGATTGTCTTCAAATCGTGATGACAGATACTGTGGTGCATCTTTTCATTTTAGGGAAGAGGATCTATTTTCAAAATTAAGCAGAGGATTGTATGATTTAGATATCTCCCAAGAGAGGGAAGAATAATTTTTTATAAGAAAAATCTAGCTATCTATCAATGATACATAACCAAAAAAAATATTTTTTATGTTCGAAATAAATCAACTAATTATAACGAAAAGTTGAACTTATTTTGTGTGCATGTGTGCCCATGCATTTATATTTTTATTAATACATATAACTAGAGTGTACTTTATGCATTTTCATTGGGCCCAAGATTAGTTACATTACTCATGGCTTCTAAACATTGTGATTTCCAGTACTTTGTATATTTTGTATTGATTTATATTGATTCTATTTCATGAAGAAAAATAAATTGTTTTAAAACTGATATAATTTGATACAAATAATTTTAGCCTGTCATTTTGTTAAATAATTTTTTTAATCAAATTTAGTGTTTGCCAAACAAAAATTTATTAATTGTTGATATTCAACCAAACTTTATGAAATTGATGGATATTGGCCAAAAAAATAAATATGTGCAAATAAGTCTCGCTTCTGTGGGAAGTCAATAGAAATAAATGTTTTAACCTAGCTAACAAGATAACGTCAGATAAAATTTGCCCAAAAAAGTCAACAAGAGTTGTTAATATCTTATCCATGAGCTCGCATAAAAATATATTTGCTCACTATGCTATCACATTATTTTGTAACATAGGCTTCAACATCAACTTTTCTACTGGGGTGTGAGTTAAATTGCATGTGTTTTCTTTTTTTCTTTGGGGGAATTACTCCTGGGTCCCACACAACATCCTAAAATACCATAAAATCCATTGACAACTTGAGTATAGCAAATTGACAACTAACAACTAACATAGCAAATTGATAAGATTGTTTTTCTCCGGTTCCATGTTTGGTCTTGTTTAATAACTACATGGTCTCTTTCTATGACAATGAATCAATGATTTGATATCGTCTTTTGCACTGAAGCTGAAACACTGAAACATTCAATTAGGTATCCCAAATATGAGTTCTTTTGATGCTCTTTCTTTTGGTAATCAATGCTTATAGATAGCTGAAGAGCCAGAGAAAATAGAATATCGTGTTTTAGAAGCAGCTGTGGCTGTGGAAGGAATCAGGTTTTCTCTCGCATCAAATTCTGTATTAATAAATGATTCGGACATTTCCCCCGTGAGAGGTGTAGGAGAAAATGTTGGTAAGACTGCTGTCATATTGAGTGATCAGACGAACTAGATTTACTTATTTCCTGTTCACTATAGGTATAGCTGAATTATGATTATCTGAATTGCAGCACAAGAGGATTCAACTCTTTTTCGTGCCAATTTTGAAGAGTTTGTACGCCGTTGTAGGCACAAGGTTGGTTTTACTGTGTAATGTCCTGTTGCAACTTCTTTCTGCTGCTACCCGTTACATTTTCCTGCAAATCCTATCTTAAATGCCTTTCCCCTTTCCTTTGAGAAAAAATCTGTATGTTTTGATGTTGTCTCTGTTTTTTTTTTTTGAGTCATGGAGATTTGAGCTTGAGACCTCCTTCATAATTAGGTTGTAATGTGTATCTGTTTTGTACCATGGTTTAATGAGTGATGATGGGAGTTGAATTTAAGTTGTTTCTTTCTCCCAAAAGGCAGTCAGTGTGATTTACAAGATGTCAAATGCGTACTTCTAATTGTTGGAAGTCAACGGAAAGTAACTAATCATAAAATCCCATAGGTTACTTTACTGATTGACATTGAGTTGCTTTTCCTTTGTTCCATCTACTTTATTCTCTTACTTGATTTGGATGTGGCAACCAGGGACTATGTCCATGTGTTGCCTATTCTCTTGATTATCTTAATCATATTAGCAAAACATCACAACATTATCAGGGATCTGACGGAGTAATTCATTGTGCTTTTAAAACGAAGACATTTTGTCTCCAATTTGTCTTTCCTTAAGGAATCATCATCAATATCATTATTGAAAGGATGCACTTGTATGCTTATCTTAGGTATTGATTGAGAACGCTAGAAGACGATGGAATGATGAAGCTGCCACTGTCCTAGGGGCAATACTGGAGGCAACTAAAACTGTGGAGAAAAAAGTGAAAATGGAGAATACAGGTGAACCAGATCTCTTGCTTTGTGAATTTAGAAACATAATGTATATTTGCATTGCATTGACTACTTTAATTAGTATTACTCATGGAATATAATAATTCTGGTTTCATGTTCTTGCCTGTTGAAACTCAATGATATGGTGAAACAAAAAATGAGTGGTCAATCATCTGGATTTGTCTGTCATGCATATTTATTTATTTTTACTATTTACAATGTGTTTTTGTTAAGAGTGTTTAAAATTTAGTCATATATTAGAAATTCAATTTCAGTAGCTGTAGTAAGAGCAGTAGTAGCTTGGAAACACCAATTAATTACATGGACTACTATTTACTGCTTTATTTTTGCATCATCCATTTTATTATTTCTTTTACTGTTATGATCTATTAATAACATTTTATATATCTATGGTTTAGAATTAAGTCACAATCAATGTGTCAATGATTGTTGATGAAACACCATTTTTTAAGTCACGCTAAATATTTGTAACTTCTACCTTCATCATTTTTCCTGTCCCATATTTTCATTTTATTCCAACGGTTATGTTATTTTGCTCCCCCTATTTTTGTAATCTTAAGCAACCATGTCTTTCAAGATTTTTTTGTTTCTTTTTTCTGTAATGCTAAATTCTGAGAAATGGAAGTGAAAAATGTATGTTTTCTATGTCTTCACTGTCAAGACTGCTGTCTCGAGTCTTACAGTGGTTCTCCCTTTGTTTCAGTTCCATTGACACTCGATGCTATTTTCACTGAGGTACAAAAGACTGAAAATGGTCGTGCTATGACCATGGAACGTGTTAGATCTTCTCTTATTGAGTTGGGTTGCCCGCAGAGAATGTTAGATGATTCATATAGTATTGGTGCAAATCTAATCTCTTTCTCTCATGTTATGCTTTACTATGTGCTATGAACTAACCACTTTTAGTTGATTTATTTATTTCCGCTTGAGACTTCATCTTTTCCTTCTTATATACTTTTCCAACAGTTTGTTTTTGACGATTCATTTTTTTTTTTCCAGATCTGAAAAAAATTATTGAGTCAGCTCGAAATGAAGAGGTTTTTATCTGTTTTGTTGCATAATACCATTTGGCTTTAGTAAACTGTCTCATTTCTTGTTCCATCTTGCAGGTTGAGTCAATTGTATTGAAAAGGTACGGAAGGGATGCCTACAGGATGTTCAGATTGTTATCGAAGGCTGATCGTCTCTTGAGACTGATAAGGTGGTTTTCTCTTGTTGGCAGATTAGGACTCTAATTCAATTAACATGGATATGAAAATTCAATACTGAACTTATGTTTTTGAAAAATTTGGCGCTGAATATTTGATTTTTTAAAAGAGTTCCATTTGAGCCTTGAATTTCTGCCCAAGGAAACTATTGAGATTTTGTTAATTAAAATGATGTGATGAAGCAAGAGTCAGACAAATATTAACGGGAAGCTCTTACTGCTTAAAGCATTTAGTGACCTAATATGCTTGATTGTTTTTACTTCTTTTCCACTTGTTTGGTTCTGGTTAAATATCAAAATAGCTGCTAACGCAATTTCAATGTTGCAACTTACCATTTTCAGCACTTAAATAGATTTTTAAGCTGTCCTTGCTCTGTTAAATTATAAAACCCATATCAAAAGATATGGATGTGTAAGTATATAACAACTGACTTTATCTAACACACTTTCAATCTGAAACTTACCATGTTCAGCACTTAAATTGAGTTTTTAAACAGATCTTTACTCTTCGATTAAAAAAAAAAAAAACCTTGCCAAGAAATATGGATTTATCGAATATATAACAATTGACTCTTACAGTTCTAGATTATTATTATTTTTCTTTTGTCCATAGTCAAGTTTGAAAGTGCTGGCCAAAGAAGAAAAGAAAAGAAAAGAAAAAGAGAAGTCAAGTTTGAAATTATAATTCGTGAAGTTACCAATAATCTCTTAAGTATAAGATGT
Source organism: Prosopis cineraria (assembly GCF_029017545.1). NCBI lineage: Eukaryota > Viridiplantae > Streptophyta > Magnoliopsida > Fabales > Fabaceae > Prosopis > Prosopis cineraria. The sequence goes on from NW_026555345.1 coordinate 28,595,413, forward strand.
TGATATGTGTATATATATATATATAGAACTTAATGTTCTGACATCGCTTGAGAACAGTCGTATTGAATGCACCAGGAAACAATCGATATGTATACAAGATACTGAAATAAAAAAAAAAAGGAAAGTCAACATTACCTAAATTAAAATTAATGGTAATAATAAGGAAACTAAAGTGTAAGCAAATAATGAATAATATTTATGTAAGGGAAGGGAACGTGCATTAGTTGAGCACATGACTATAGAAACAACTACAGGTATCTCAATGTTAAGAAAATTTTAGCAATTGCAAGGATGAGCGACTTAGTGCATATTAAGTTTGATATTTTGTGGTATCCAATAGTTATCCTAGAAAATGTTTGTTTTAGTTCTGCAGTCACTGTGATACTCTTGCTGTTTATAAATGCTGAATGAGCTGCTTCTGATGGGATGGTGCTAGCGGTAGTTTGTTGCTTGAAGGAGCAAGAAGGGAATATGGTGGGCATTTAACCGAATTATGAATACTATATGTAAAATGATGTAGATGACTGTATTTGATATTTAATTATTATTTGGCAATGTTACAAGTACCCATAGACCATAACTGGTCTTTGACAGACAAGCAAATGAAGTTGGCTTTGTTGCCTTTTTGATGGTTCAGTTTGAAAAGTTCTGATTGAAATAGTCATGTCAACTCATGTTATCATTCAAGGAGGCCAGTTAAAAAAGTTTATCATGAATCAATTTTCAAATCTGTAATATTTATCGCCTTGAAGGCGTTATGTAGCTAGGACATTGTGTTAGTTGATGAGTGGTAACTGGTAACAAAGACAATTTGAGTTGGATAAAGGTTGGAATAAACAGATTACGTTCTGGAAATATGGGGTAGTGGGAGGAGTCTTCTACCTTGGACATATCATAAAAAGGAGTCTTATCATCTGATATTTTTATCTGAATTTTTCTGGAAATTCATGTCATGGAACTCACAAAACACATAACTGAAAGCACATCGACAACTCTGCTTAATTGTTCAGTTATCTATTTGCTGATGCTACAAACTTGGATGACTTGAACTTCTTGGTAGATAAAGCTGACTAATTATGAAGTGTTTTACTTCTATTAATAACGGTTATGATATAAGAAAGGGGGGATTGTTTCAGAAAAATCTTATCAGTATGAGATTGTATGTTGGAATATGGAACATCAAAGGGTTCCTTGGATTCTAATATTTACAATACCTTGAGTGACAAATTTTGTTTATATTATGTGCTGCAAACTTCTGTGTATTAATGAAATATCCAATCTCATCAAACAAGTTCTGCTTGTATGCTATTTTATCCAAACATTAGGAAAGAAAAGAATAAAAAGAGAGAAGCCCACAACTTATATTCGTGATTTATATGGGAGTTTTGCCTGAAGCCTCCCCCCCCCCCTTCTTCACATTGTAGATGGCATGATTTTCCAATCATTACTCATACATCATACACCTATGTTGGAAAACTAAGCACTGTATCAACCAACTATTTATGACGATTTTAAAATTTTCTTTTCCTCGTAGATAGCAGAGTCTACTTTTGTTGAAAAAAAGGATACTCCAAAGATACTATACAAGTTATGGAAGGATGACTACCTGCATATGGAGGTGACCAATCTCCTTTTAAAATTTTCAGCCCACCAGAAATCAACTTGTATTTGTTTACTGATTTGTTATCCCAACTTAATCTTCCTTGCAGAAATTGGTTGTGACTGGAGCTAGGCAATCGAAGTTCTTGTTGTGGAAAGTTAATAAGCCTATTTTGTGGGAACACGTACTAGATGAGATGCATCATGCTGCCTTAAATTTGAGCCTAAGACTGGCTTATGAACAGGAAAAGGACGAAGAGGTTAGTAAGCACATGAACATTAAAGCATTTAGGTTGCCTGTCCTTGAAAAACTTTTTATATGCATTTTTCTTTTTGCGATTCTGAAGTGATCATGGTCCCAAAAAATTGTGGGTCTTGTTACATGTTGTGTCCAGTTATTTTGGAAAACTAATTAAATATACAGATATACTTGTCAGTCTTGCCTTGTGATAGAACACTCTATTCTCTGTTACAAAAAAAAAAAAAAAAAAGGAAGAAAGAAAGAAAGAAAGACGCTCTATTCCATTAAGCTTATAACAAACAAACAAACAAACAAAAAAAAAAAAAACACTACAATTAATGTGGAACTGATAACACTATTGCTGGATAATGAAGTTGGATTACAAGATAAATAATCATTGAAGCCAATCCCATCTCCCTTATACTCACTCCCATATACTGGAACTACAATCAAATAACAGTTACAGAGTACAGGGAACAGCTCAAAATCAACACTGCATAACAGCAACGCAGAACATAAACCTCTGGACTTTTGAGAGGCCAGTACTCTCCCAAACACACTTCACTGACCAAAGATTGAACTCCCCTCCCGCTGGACAAAAGGAAAAGATTTGAAGAGCCAAAGACTAGTCATGACCCCTTCAGCACTAACCCATACCTTTGGCAACACCTAACCTGACTTGTCCTTTACGGTTTTAATCGTACAGTAATAAACCTTGGAATAAATCTCTTGACCACTGGTGTTAGTTCTCTCTAAATCACTTCCCTTCTCGATTGTCTACCATAGGTCTTAGGAAGTGAAAACATCCAAATCTTGCGAATCACCAGCTCTATCAACTTGCTTGTGGTTGCCACTTGAGTGCCAATTTTCTTCTTTTGTGATGGAGCGAAAATAAACTCCGATGAGGGGCCAAAGCAAATCAATGATAACAGAGCAGTTTTTCTATCTAAAATATTAGATGAAATGCTTTTGTTACTTCTATATGTTCACAGCCCAAAACCCTAAAGTATCACTAAAGATGGATTTTGTTTTTGGTCTTCTTTCTGTCAGGTTTGGTTAAATATCAATAAAATACTATGCGGTTGAAAGTATCTTACTCAGTTCCTCTGTGGTTTATTCCATTATTGTTTAATCAAACCGGTAATTTTTGTCTTGACTAGATATACTATGTAGGCCCTATGTTGCATGAAATTTAAGGTGAGCTGCATTGTTTATGGCCTTCGAACAATGCAGCTCTGTAGAGGTTATATATATTGATGGTTTATAGAAATTATCACTTAAATGTTATAATGATGAACAATTTTCACTGTTGAAAAAACACGGTGAAAATATTCAAAATATAACTAAAAGCGTAGTTGTCAAAATCATCCGATACACACTCTAGGTGTAAGTGTAGTTCTTGAAATCCTCAGTGGAGGCGAACGTAGTTTACGCTGTTTTAATATTTAATTCGAACTTGAACGCTATGTAAACATTCTTTCCCTCCAGCTGATATATTGAAAGTGAATGTGTATACTAAGCTTCAACTAAATGTGTGGTAACTGACTATGAACAGTTGGCTAATATGTTGTCACTTCTCAGTTTATTCCAATCTATTGTACTTGTGTCCTGCATTCAATTTCAGTATAGCCATTGAGTTATATTAAAGATGATATTGCCACTTTGTTGCAGCTCTTGAATGTCCCCAAGGACAAGATTGTGGGGCAGCTGCAGAAGAGATACAAACGGCTGAGAAATGCCTGGTTACTACTGGAATCCTCATTGATGAAACTTGATGATGCTTTGATGCTTTTCCATGATTTCTGATTGTAAATTGTTATTTGTAATCTCTACATGAAGGTGGGGAATGCGCAAGGGAAACTTTTTTGTTTTCATGGCTTAAGTAGAATAGGTCAAGCAGTTAGGAAGAATATGGTTTCAAATATCCTGAAGATTTTTCTTTGAAGAGTGGCGTCGATCTGGCCATTCTTCTATGACTTTGCAGAACCTCATGATAGTCAGATCCATTGGTTTTTCTTTTTGATTGCACCATTGGTATTATTTTGGGAAAATGGCAGAAAATTTTTACTAAAATATGCAAATGATAATGAGATATGTGAAATGTGATAATTATTTTCAAATCTCTAAAAATCTTTTACATTAATTTTTTTGTAAAACAACTATAATGGATCCAATTTACAAATATCCATCTCACTAGGTGGGGTTGGTTACATAGATTGCAAGACGTCATTGTGTTCTATCATTTATTTTTGTAAAACAACTATAATGGATCCAATTTAAAATAAAATAAAAAATGAAATGGATCAGTGTTAAAGAGTTTGCAGAGCAGAAATTATCATCTACTATCCTTTCTAAGTCATTATCAGAAGAAAGATAATCATTATTTCAATTAGTGATTGATATTTACGATATTTAAATTTTAATGATTAAATAATTTGCATATGGACAAGTTATAATTACTAATTTTATTTACTCATTATAAAAAAAAGTCATTACTTAAATTAAAGTAATAGCTATTATTTATAACATTTAGACTTTAGGAATTAAAACATTTGCTTGGCAGAATTTGTTATTCATTATCCTATTTTAGTCTTTTTTTTTAAAAAAAGTAGTTATTATTTAAATTAAAATAATCATTGATATTTATAACACTTAGCATTAAAGTTATTTTACAAAAGACATTAATATTAGAAAGGTCTCTAAAAATTTGAGTAGAATTATTATTATTTTGTGGGATCTTATTATTCTGTGCATATTTTAGGATAATTTTTCTGTTATTTTCAAATTTTAAGTGGAAAACGTTTCGATGACGTCCAACAGGTCAGTTTATTTTCATCTGATATTCTTTCTTTCTAAAAGATTTAGCTAAGTTTTTGTTTTCAAATTTTATCTATTTATATTGTAAAGCACACTGTTCAAATCATTGTAGATCTACAGCTTGAAGCCTTGAACAGTATACTTTTCTTTCTTTTTTTTCAAATTAGTTAATGGATGATTTTGTTAAAAATATATATAATTGTGAGACCAATGGTAAAATTGTTGGTGTGGGGCCTATAATTTAATTACTTAAAAATTTTGATATAAATTTATAAATGTTAAAAATTTAGACAAGGTGTAAAAAATAATAAAAATTTTATATTTTAAAAGATTATATAAGATCTATAGTAAAAATTTGTGACGAATATAAAATTTTTAGTAAAAATAGTAAATGTCAGTTATGCAAAGAAATTACTAATAATAAAATAATGAATGTGGGACCTGTAATTAAATTTATAAAATTTGTTTACATAAGATGAAAACCTTTGCTATATAAATTCCCATTATAAATGTTAAAATTTTAGACAAGGTGTAAATAGAAAATTTTTATATCTTGAGAGATCATATATGATCCATAGTAAAAATTAAATGTAGATATAAAATTCTTAATAAAAATAATAGATATTAGATATGTAATAAAATTTATATGGGGATAACACGATTTAAATAAAAAAACAATTTATTATATATTTATTATTAAGAAAGGCTAATAAATAAATCATAAAATAGTTTGTGTGAGAATGTATAGAACAAGTTTTTATTCATATTCTTCACATGCGTAAGGTATAAAATCTATTATTTTATTATTTATATCTAAAAGTAGATTATGGTTTGAAAATTTATGAAAAACATTGATGTAATTATGTGTTTTAAGTCTAAGCAAAAAAATTACATGCTTCAAGTTAATTATATATGTTAATAAATTTATCTTCTACTACACACCTAATTTTTTTTTAATAATCAGTGTTTTCCTTATAATGTTCATACATATTATTGATAAATAGTATAATAACAAGAATTATATACTATCTGCTTGATTTACAACCATTATAATTATTATTTATAAATAATATTATGACATAAACATTATAAAATATGTTTAGTTTTTCTTAAGGTGATACATGGGGCAGAAAAATTTTGAAAAAATAATAAGCTAGAAAAAAATATTAATATTTAAGAGTAGCACATTAAAAAATATAAGTCATTCTTTAGAGGTATCCTCCTATTAAAATGGCTGTGGGAATACCTTGAAGGAAAAAAAGTTGTTCCTTAAATTTTAATTTATATAGGGCAACACATTTTAAAATAAAACAAGTTATTATTTATATATATTGAAAGAATTTAAAATTATTAGTTTACTTTTATATTCTATTTGTCTATCATCTCGTTTCGTAATTTAAGGTACTCCAAATAATTTTTGACTGAAAAAGAAACTTTAAACAATTAAGTATGACAATAGTTTTAAAATATTTTATGAAAATAAAAAAATTTAAAATAAACATAAATATAAATCATATTGATTAATCTATCTCTTATTTTATTAAGGTGTTTTTTTTTACATAAGTGTTTGAAATATTATTTTAGCAAACTTATGTATTTAATTTTTTTAAAAAAATAAAATAAATAAGTTTGTATAACTAATAAATTTCAAATATGAATAAAAATTCAAAATAATATATAATAATGGTATTTTGGTTCAATATATATGACTTAACTATCAATTAATGGCTAGATAAATGAAAATAAAAACTTAAAAGTAAAAACCATATTTTTGTTTTGTAACTCTTGACTATTAATTTTAAAATAAATTTGTATAAATTTTAAAAATAGAAAAGAAGTCTTTGTAATTAAAATAAAATAGAGAAAAAACCAGTATAATTTACTTTAAATATTAAAAAATGATGGAACTTACTGATGACAAACAAATGATAAAATTTTTATGTACAGAGCGACGAGGGGTAAGAATCATTAATATTAAGAGATATAATTAATTTATGATTAAGTTAAAGATACTTTTTGAGTAAAATTAAAGAGTAAAAGTGATTATTAACCTTTTTCTTGAGCTTCAAAAACAAATATCTGCATGCCCGTGAATATTTCAAGAAGGGTCAAGTGGTCAACTGCTAGTTCTTTTTTTCCCCTGTACTGTGTCTTGTAGTTTGCCAGACGGGCTTATTAGATTTTTTATTTTTTTTAATTGCAGGCCCATTTCTTTGTAATCGTTTTACCTTTATAAATATATTGACTCAAGTTCAAAAGGAAAAAAAATAAAATAAAAGAGATCGATGCCTTTTGCTTATGTGACCCTACCAATGGTGAGTTCTCCCATTAAAATATAAAAAATCAAATGAATCATCTACACGTTATAAATTCGATTATAAATTTTAAATTACAAAAACAATTGAATAAAACAATAAAGACCAGAATTTTTTTTTATTTTGATTTTATCAGGAACACTTGGAGCTAAGAACGTAAATTGGACTAAGATCATGAACCAAATGGTTTCCAAACAGTGAAGAATTTACAAATAATTATTATAAGAAATACATTTAAAAAATAGCAAGATAAATAAAACCAAACTTTTGTCTTGGGCCTCAAAGGCCGAAACTAAAAGAATATATTGATTGTGAAAAATATGTCAATTGGGTCTATACGTGTACCGGACGTAAGTGCATAGTTTTATGATCTCCCTTCTTCTGTCTTTCATCATTATTCTTTTAGGTCAAACTTTTGAACGCAACGCTATTTAAAACAAAAACAACTTCCACCAACGTGCTTGTTCGTCGAATATAGCCATGCAAGATTAATAAATTAGTGCCCGCAAATAAACAAAACAAAAAACAAAAGGGCAACTTGAAGTATTAATGCGGCTGTTTTACAAAATAAATAAAAAATGAAAATGATCATTTTGTCTGACAGAACGTGCGACAGAAGATGCACGTTTCTAATGTTGGAACTTTCATTGAAATCGTTTCCTTACCGAAACTGTGGAAGAGAACATGAAGCTTCCTTGGTATGAATCTTTGTCGGACAGAGGGATTTGAATCTCCTTTTAGTCTTCCAAATTTTTGTATGTTGAAAACAATACTATAGTTCTATTTTGTTACTAAAACATAATTAAATATCAAAGTGGATCAAATCACTCCCTCTCTTTCTTATATGTTTGATGGTATGATACACTCATTTTGAAAGTGAAATTTTCGGATGAATTAGGTTATGTATCATATATAATTAGACGAAACTATTGGGAGATGGATGATCATATATATATTTATATATATGTTTTGAAAGAAAATCCCACGTTTGAAATGCATGTTTATGAAATATATGGCAAAGGTAACAGATCACACATTCAGTGTATGCGAACCTCCCCTTCTGGCGTGTGTAACTTTGTTGCAAAAATAAGACATACCAAATATTTTTTTTATTTTATTTTGATCGAATTTTTTCTAGCCACATATATAAGATGTCAAATGCACTATTTTATAGAATTTTAATCATAAATTTCAAAATTATAAGAGTTCTCTTATAAATATGAAGTAAAAAATTATTCTATATGACCGTAACGTGATTCTTTTAAGAGGTCTATATAAGACATATCATTAAAAAAAAAAAGATAAATGTTAACAAGGACGTTGATTTTAGTGGAAGGAATTGTGATAATTTAAATACTAAGTATTTGAATTTCAGTCCTTTTGAATATATAAAATGACCCTGTGAAATATAGTTATTTCATATTAAATTCAACTACGTTTAAATCTAGTCTAGTAATGTATTGGATATGAAATAATGATATAAAAACAATGATAAATATGAAAATTGAAAGTCTATATATGTTTATTAAAATATTTTTTAACTAAAAAAACAAAACACACACAAAGAGGAAATTAAAATATTTTGAACAAATTCATAAATAATTGAAAATATAAATGAAAAGGGCCAATTGCATAGAAAATGGTAAATTGGTAAAATTAAAACAATATGCAGATCTCCTGTCCTGTCGTACGTGTTGACCTAATACTAAACGGAGGAACAGACCCAGATGAGGAGGTCACGGACGGCGTCCAAAAAACGGCAAACACTTGTGTCGTTTCAAGGCTTTCCCAATAACGGCGTGACAAGCAGCACATGATCATCCCTCAACATCGCACGTGACATAGAAGCAAGTAACATGTTCTGGCAACCAAAAAAGAGAAAAGCATATAACATGCATGCCACCTTCTGAGTTACATTTGCACAATCTTAGCTTAATCAGAACAATACTATAATGACGACTACTCATTCTCTTTATATGTATGTATACATGCATGTGGCACACAAAATCCAATGAACAAGAAAGCAGTCAGGAAATTATTATATTGATTTAAAACCTGTAATATAAGCATCCTAAAGCATGAACTTTCTAAATTTGATATGTTAATAATGGAGATGTAAATTCTATAATTCCTTCATCAAAATGGAACGAGGGACCATCTTTAATTAGTCGGTTTAATAACTTTTTCATCTTCATTACCTCCAAAAGTTGATTTGTCAATAAAATAAACTATTTTTTTTTTTTTGGTTACAGCTTCGATCGACCCAGCTGACTTCCCTCTTTTTTCAAATGTAATGATGAATGATGAATCTTCTTCGTCTAGATTGAAATTCATTAGATAGAAGATGGAGTTTTCTAAATTGTAGCTAAAGGATTTGACTGTGGATTACCGATCAGATCTTGAGATTCGATTGTAAACAGTATAAAGGCATTTAAATATTTTCCAACGATAGAAATAACTATAATCCGAAAAAAAAGAACAAAAAAATGAATTATACCAAAAAAGAAGTTTAAACTTTATACATAATTGTATTTTTGGTATTTTTACCATATGTGTTCATATATATGAATAAAAAAAATAACTATTTCAGATAAACACCATTATTATACTTTTTTAAAATTTAATATATGATTGATCAGATCTTGAGATTTGATTGTAAACAGTAAAACACCTTTTGGTTTTTGATCTAGAGATAAGGTTTAGAGTCAGCAATTGTTTCCCTAGACGAAAAGGAATTTGAATCTTGTGCAATCATAGAAATAATTATAGTCGGAAAAAAAATTATGCTAAAAAAGGAGTTTAAACTTTATACATAATTATAATTTTGGTATTTTTACCATATATGTTCATATATATGACTGAAGATAATAATAATTAGTTTCAGATAAACACCATTATTATACTCTTTTAAAATTTAATATATGCGATAAAATTTTTTAAATATAATTTTAAATAAAAAGATATATAATTTTAAATATATATTCCCACAATACTTTTGACCTAATAGCGAAATTTATCATCGATATCTTGTAATATGCATATGAGATTATTAATTGTTCTTTAATCTGTAATCGTATTGATGCCTTTGTAAAGCGTACGTTTACAAACACACACACACACACACACACACACAGAAAAAGTGTCCGTTTGTGTCTTGAGAGAGAAAGCGAGAGGACGGTGAGATTAATAAATTAAATAATTTGAAGTATTGGCAGCGGCTGTAGAAGAGAAATCATGGCTATGCTACAAAATCAACCAAACCGAATTCAAATTGCTATTCGACTTGAAAATGCTTCGGTTTCAAATCTCCCTTCTCATTTCTTCTTGTTTTTAATTGAAGGAATCTGCATGTGTTCGCAAATTGGATTTACTTTTTTTTAGGCTCACAATCCTCACCCCACAGCTTATATTTAATTGTGAAGCTTGAGTACGCAATTCTTTGAGTTGTTAATATGGGTCAAGCTGTCAAACAGCCTGTTTGTGTCTGATAATTTTTGAGGGTGAACTTTAAAAATGATATAATTTAAAATAAAAAAATTTTTAAACTTGATTGATCCTATTAAGCACGCAAAAAAAAAAAAAGACCTAGCTTATAAACTTGTTATATTTTTATTTTTGTTTTTATTTTTCCAAGACAAATTGGTAGTGTTTTTTTTTTAATAGCACCACTCCTCTAATAGCTGAGGATACCTCTAAAGGGTTCAATATTTTATATTCTGATGATGATTATAATTTGAGTTTGTATCATTTATATTTTATTTTGTTAGTTGTATTATTTTGTTTAGACTTTGGAACTTTAATATGATCTCTTAGACATTTATTTTTGATTTTTTTTACAGTTTATATATCACAATTAGAAATCTAAGTTAAAAAATAAAAAATATGCGGAGTTTTCAGACTTTGTCTGAACCCGATCAATTTAAGCCGAATTTGAGAAAAATGAAAAATTTAGGGAGTGTATGGAGCATTTAATTTTGGCAGCTCTAGCAATGGCAAGAAGCTTATTATCTTTCTGCGGAGGGTTGAACATTCAGTCCAACTCATAAGGGGTAAGTACTGGAGAATAGGAAAAAACTTTGGTTATGATATAGTTTATATTGTGAAGATAAGAGAAGAAATTAACTATAAATTTGAGCTATAGAGGAGGACATTGGAGTTAAAAGGTCTCTACCTAAATAAGAGTAAGACAGAATATCTACATTATAATTTTGATAAGAAGTCAGTGAGTGATAATTTGAAAGTAAAATTGGGTGATCAGATTATATTTCAAGTGAAAAAGTTCAGATATTTGGGAGCGATTATTCAACATAATAGAGAAATTGATAGAGATACTGCATATAGGATACAAGCTACGTGATTTAATTGGGGAAAAAATAAAGGAATTATCTGCGATCAAAAGGTACCAAATAAACTTAAAGAGAAATTTTATCAAACTGTTATAAGACTTATAATATTATATAGTAGTGAATATTGGGCTTTAATGAGACAACACGAACATAAAATTAGAATAGTATATATGAGCACGTTGAGATAGATATGTGGACATATACGTAAAAACAAAATTAGAAATAAGAGTATATGAGAAAAAGTAGATGTTACACCTATTAAAAGAAAAATGGTAGAAAATCGCTTGAGGTGGTTTGTATATGTACAAAAAAGATAACAGGGGAAGCACCTGTAAAGAAAGTGGAACGGATAACTTTGAACCTTGTTAAAAAGGTAGAGGAAGGTTAAAAAGAACATTTTTAAAGTTGTTGATCGAGACCTCTAAATTAATAATATTTTTTAGTAGTCTAGTAATGTGTCCCTGTCATGACATTTTGGGATGAACTTCAAACACCTAAAATTTTTACATTCGATATCCGATTGGAGTGATTTAAGAGCCCATGTTAAGCTTATTCAATAAGCTAACTAATGATATAAGTTTCATTATGAACTAATACTGTATAAAAATTTTAGACACTTGAATGTAAAAGTTAGTTTTTAAAATGATTTCCAAACATTTAAGTACCCGAAACTCAAAACTTATATCATTTACCCATTCTGGGAGTTGAACCAAGTTCAATGGATTAAAATAGACCTGATTGAGCATTTAAACATACAAAAATATATCAAACACAAAATTTGGCCACTTAATGCTAGTTTCACAAATATGGTCAAAAATACAAAATCACATTCACACACCATTTGGCCTTTATTGCCACATAATACACCACATATACATTATCACCACATCACTACAAAAATCATCACATATTTACATCATATACAATATTAGGCCAGAATATAAAATAACATAATATAATACAAGTGTAACCAATTAAAATGACATACATTTCTAGTTGGCAATTCATGTTATCATTCATGTAAGTTTAAGTACACAACTCAAAATAAAATCGAGCATTGCAATTGTAATGAAACAAGTATGCTAGCTCTTGTCTGATTCCTTCCCTTGCTCAGAATCAATAATAGAACCTATAAAATGATAACTACAGGGTGAGATAAAAATCTCAAAAAATAAAGATAATCTACATTATCGATTAATATGTCAAGTTATAAACAAGCTTTAAAATAAGCATAATAAACATACTATATACAATCACCACAATTTAAATGCATGATTACGAATCATGCGGTCCTCTAGCACTTCGAAATGAATCGGTAGGCTATTTCACAAAACTAAACCACATGTATGATCCCTAAACTCATTATTCAGGCAGGATTACCCAGCCAAAGTGCCCTAAACTACTTCTGGACTATAGGTTTCCCCCAATTACAAGTAATTTGAGTGTCGTTACTTCAATACCGCATCTTAAGGATGTTAAGGAGTAAATCAACACCACTCTGAAATATGAGATGCACCTGACACCTCGAGGTGCCAACCATGCCATATGGATTTAAGATCCACTAACTCTATTAGAGTGATCTCCTACCTTCTAATATGCCATATTTCACTATGTATCTTTACTTGACTATGCATAAACTACTTTCTAAGCAAATATAATGAATCTTATCACTTATTTCAAAAATATGAAATTTCACAAATCAATATTCCACTCATTTTCTAAAATAGTTTACTTTTATAAAATTTATACATATATACATAACAAGTCGTGGAAGAACAACTTGACAATAACTTATACAATGTAATAAATAATATAAATTATCTAATTATCTCAATCCTTTTGTTATTACAAGGGTTACCCGGTATTAAATCTCTTCATATCAAAGCAAGTTTTCTCACACTACAATTTACAACAACTGTAGTATATGTTAATTTTTAATAAACACAAGCTTTATTAGTTATCAATATCATTCCATTCTCCCACTTCTTACTCATATTCTCAACAAAGAGGCTTGTTAAGATTACAATTTGTTTGCACAATCTCCTTAAACTTCCCTCTAACTCTATCATAACATAACACTTGACATCTCAACTTGTCACACCTTAAAACTCAATAATCAAGTTAGGGCTTAATCTAATTTACACCAAACAATAAATAAGCTTCATATTACACTTATTCAAGGTTAAGAAATTTAAATCAAACCTTTAGATTCACTTGAAGTCTTTAAAACATAGACTCACAGCTTAATCCATTTAGAAAAAATTCACCTACTTCCCAAATCCAATGAAAAAGAGATGTAGAGGTAGAACAAAAAGGAAAGAAACTTACTCAAGAGTTTGAAGGCCCAATTTAGCTTCAAAAGCCTCCAAATTGAAGCGCTAGTAGTGCCTAAATCTTCCTCCTTTGAGTTCTGAGCTTTCTCTTACCAAAATTAACTTTTTCTTATTATTTTTACATTTTATGTCTATGTTATATCTTGCATCGCAACACATGACATACAAGCTACGGTTTATGATGAAGAGAGCAAAAAGTCACTTTTGCTCCCCCCGATGCCACTTGATTCGATCTAACTTTTATTCTAACTCAATTTAGAGTTAAATATGACCCAAAAAGCCAATTAACAACCTAAAAATATTTTATCCCTTAATTAATAATTTATTTTAGATTTAAAACTTTTGGATGTTACACGCGGCACATTGCATGTTTTTACAAGATTATTTGACAGTAGCAGGCGTGAACTTTTGACGTGCCATTTTTCTTCATCTGCCATCTAATTGAGGTGATCTATGTACCTACAAAGAGCTTTCTTCTAACTCTAATTAATGGCACCAATTTCATAATCAAATTATTTTTTTAGTCAAATATTAGATACCCATTTCATAATTCACTCTTGTTCATAATTCAAACACATCTTAGGTGTCCCAATTTCATACCAAGCGCCAAAAGCTTCAAATACACCTTAGACCATGCTTGATAGATTATTATGAACCTATGCATTATACCACATCTTAGAAACATCATATACAACACCTTTTCAATGCTCAACCCCTTAATAACATAAATAGAAGGGGAGCTCCAATAGCATAATTGATTCATAAATCATCATACCAAATCAACATACCCTCATATTTGCTCACCTTTCACTTGCACTAGTATTTTAACTCTTTTTAGATTTCACAATTAACACATACATAATCTAGGGCCCAAAACACTCAATTAAACTTAACATTCACATAGTACAAGTAAGTAACCATGAATTATCATGGATGGCAATATCAAAACATATTATACACATAAATATTCAAATTAAATGAGGCCTATAGTTTAGGATAAAATCCTAAGCCTCATATTATTTTCCTCAATCTTGTTTCAATAAGTCGGTTCCTATAGTATTGAAGAAAAAAGGGGTGAGTGTGACCATTATGTAACTAATATCTATCTAACTTATACTAATGTATGTCAATTAATTTAAATGCAAGTGGCAAAAGGTTGTCATACTCAAGTCAAATTAACATATTTAAGCACAGATTTGCATGTTTCATCATCAATATCATAAATTCATGAAATAATATAATAATAATCAATGTTCATAATAATACAAGGTTAAACACATGATTTCATTTCAAGAGACATAATACAGATAACCATATGCCTTTTTTATCACAATATGTATTTCACACCTTCCTTATATCCTTCTTATGCCTCTGACATGAAATTATAGGCTATAATACATTAGGACTGTCTATGAAATAAGATTATTCTAGCCATTCATGTATGAGGAGCTACCCAACTAAGGTTGCCTAACTCACTTATGAGTTACGATTTCTCCAAATCTCACACTATAGAGTGTCATTCTCCCTAAACTAACTTCTCTCGTCGAACAAGTGAAAAATTAGTTAGATTCGAGTCCCTCATAAAACAAGTGGAATAATTCCTTGTCGAACATGTGAGACAATAAATATAAATAAATTTAAGCAAACTATTAAGCTCCAATGAAAGCTTTACCATGTGAATTTTAAATTCACTATTCCTCTAACTAGGCGAACTCTTACCTTAGCTGATCATGCAATACGCAAACATCAACATTCATGGCACGCATATGTCTCACACATTAAACATGCCTATTAACTTCATTATACTCCATACTTTCACATTTCACATTCAATCATGGAACTCCACATCATATATAATTATTGAACTCCATTAATACATAATTATTGAACTCCACTAACATTATTAAACTCCACTTAACACATAGTGATTAGACTCCACATAACCAAATCATTATAAACCATGTCATAAAACAACATAAAAAGATAATATTTAATTTTTAAATATTTTTATGCTACACTTGTATGTTAAATAAATTCACATACTTTGATTCTAACATTTAAATCGATAAATTAGTTAACATACAAAAGTACAAGGAAGATGTCCTTCGGTTACTTTAGACATTTGAGAGGTCAAAGGTTTACCTCTCAATTACTTACTTCCAAAACTTTCATGAAGCTTGAATGGTGTCAAGTCGCGATTACTTTACTGTTATTCACCAATAATCATCAATAACCTCCTTAAGACAATTTCCAACACCTAATCACACTTCAACATTCTCAAAAATTAATTTCCTCATATATATAAAGTTACCCATAAGATTATTAACTTTCTTTAACTCTCATTAACTTCATTGAATTCCTAACTAGCTATTAAAATCCATTACACCAACCACCTTATTAATAGGGGAATTTTGTGCATTTATAGCTCCCAATAATTAAAAATGCATAGAGCTATAAATGTTAAATTTAAATAACCTAAACAACTCCTATTAGCTCTATTTTAGTCAATAGGTTCAAATCCATAGCTTCTATGAATTAAAAATTATCTCTCTCAAACAAACCTAACTCTTATCATTAAGAAAATGTAAGAGAAAGAGATATTTAAGCTTAAGAAACTTATCTCTAGTGTTTAAAAGCTTCAAAATACTCCTAAAACTTTTAAATCTTAAACCCTAACAAAGCTCCTATTGTTCCTTTCATTTCCTCTTTTTGTTTTTTTTTCTATATCAGTTTCACGTTCTTATTTTTGTAAAAAATGTACCATAGGCCATGGTGCATGTACCACGCCGTGACATATGGTACAAAGAGGGAACTCTTGCCTTTTAGTGGTTGGTGTGTTGTAGCATGTCGTGAACATGCCACGGCAGATGGTACAAAATCATTCTTGCTTCTTTTTCTCACTTTTAACATTTGGGTGGCTTGATTTGCTTTGGACTCAATCCTAAAGCTGAAACCACAACCTAAAACACACGTTAATTCTTTGTAACCATATGCCACATTAATTTATTTAATTAACCTTACTTACTCAGTTAATTAAGGTGTAAATTCTCCAAGATGTTATACTGGGCACCTTAAAATCTTGTTAAAATAAAATTTAATAAATATTGTTAAATATTAAGTATTTTAATAATTAATAATTTAAATATTATTATTTAAAACAATATACCACCCAATTTAATATTTTAATATTTTTTATATTTTACAATTTTGCATTAAAAATGAAAATAATGAACTTTAAAATTAATGAAGAAATTTTTTCTTCTCATCTCTCCATTTTTCTCTTATTAAGTAACTTTTTTGTAGTATATTAATGGAATAAGCAATATCTTCCAAATAAACATTTTTGTTGGCATACTGTTGGTCTTGATTTGTCATATTTCTGATTTTACTCCTAACAGTATAATATATAGAGAGTATTAAATTTGAAAAGTATAATATTTTAGAGGAAGATTGATAGCTGACCAAAAAAATTATAGAAAATAACCTAAAAATTTAAAACATTTAACCAATATTAAAAATATATGTAAGTCCTCACATGCACAAAAGACGTAATGATTTGGGTGTCTTTGAGAAAAGATTGAAGATTGATATATAAAAAATATGAAATTATCTATAAATTTTTAAAATACTAGTTTGAGTTGTTAATTTTTTAAAAGTAATTTATAAGTTTTAAATGAATATTTATAAATATAATATTTAAATTATTAAATATAAAAATATTTAATATTTTGGTAATATTTTTTAAATTTTATTTTAATAAGATTTTAAAGTACCCAATGCTCATAGAAAAAAATTTTTAGGTGTCCAGCACTCCTGAAAAAAAAATTAAAAGCAAATTAGCACTAAAAAATATGATCAGAGACTCAAAGTTTCATCTATCACTATGGGTGAGCCCCATCTACATGTCACGTCAACAGAAAACAATAAAATTAACACCCTTCTAACAAAAGGGCATTTTTGGATCTTAAAAAAATATTTTAAGCAAAAATTACCCTATTTAAAAATACAAAATATTTAGCACTCTTAAAAAAATAACTATAGCCATAAAATTGAATACAATATCCCTTTATTTTCTAAGAAAAAATGATAATAAAATTTCTTTAAAGTAATAAATGATAATTTGATCTCTCAAAATATCATGATTCCCCTAAAGTCTTTAGGAATTTTTTTATCATTAATAAGTTTATATAAATTATCAAATTTTCTTTGTTAAAATAAATTATTCACAAATTTTATTTAAATATTTATAATTTTTCTTCTTATATTCACAACAAATCACAATTTTAAATGTTAAATTTTTTACTTGTTGTTATATTGTTGCGAATGTAAGAAAAAATTGTGAATATATAAATAAAACTTGTAAGTTATTTATTTTTAATAAAGGCAACTTAATAAATTATATAAATTCATTAATGACGGAAAAAGTTTTAAGACTTTAAGAAAATTATAACATTTTAAAAAATTAAATTATTATTTATATATTTTAAAAGTATTTTATTATCATTTCAAATGCACGTCCCATTTACTCGCTCTCTTTTTGCTGACACATCTATTTAAACGGTTCAATTAACTTGATCGAGCTGTTTTTGAGGGTGGGGGGTGTCGGACCGGTCCGGGTCGGTACGGACAACAAGGGGCCTGCGCCTCACTTTAATTCGTCCATGAGAAACAAGTTTGAGTTCTCGTCTCAGTCATAAACTGATTATATTCCTACAGACTTAATGTATCGTATCATTATTAGAATATACAAGTAAAACAAAAAAGTCAGTTGTCATCATATTTTAATTAAAAGGTATACCCTCTCCATTTTATTATATTTATCTTATAAAATTATTATACATATATTAAAAATATAATAAATATGTAAAAATATGCTATAATTTATCTAATTTGTTTTTTTATTTAATGTTTTAAAATATTATAACAATGGTGAATTACCCTAAAGATAAAACATAAAAATGTTATAAAATATTGTTTTGGAATTTTGGAAAGACTTTGTAATATAAAATAAATTCTGAGAGGATAGTATGCATTAAAGTTTTCTGATTTCGAAAACTTGACCAAAAACCTATTAAAATTTTACATTATTTAAATCTATTTAAATCTATGCAGAGAATCACTTGCTGTCAATTATTTTGTTATTTTACTAATAAAAAAGCATAATATAAAGGCCATCGCGTCGTAGAATTTATTCGTGGTCCCAAGCAGTTACTTTAAGTTATGTACGAATAAACCTGTAAATTTGTGCAGAGAAATATCTTTTGTTAGATGGGTTGTCAGGTGAGGGTTAATTTGACTTTGCATCCAAAAAGTACCATATCTAGTAAAGTTCGGTTGAAAGAAATGTATAAATAAAAAAAACTTATAAACTTAATATTTTAAGATTTTGGATTAATAAGTGATGGGATGTCATACTAATTTATATTTATACCCTCTTGAAAGCAGTAGATGGCCCAGCTGTGTTTTCCTAGTTTGCGAGATGCTGCGCCTGCTCAACCCATTCCATTAGTGAAATATCCGGTATCATTCATAAAGCAGGTTTTAAAAAATTTATTTGGTCTTATTTATAAATTATAATACGATTTTTTATATCATATTTAAAAAAATATTTTTAAAATTACAATGATAAATAACGGTACGGCTTTTTATATAATATTTAAAAAAATACTTTTAAAATTACTTTTTATAAGAGAAAAAAATAACATAATATTATTTTTTGAATTAGTTATATGAGGACATATTTAAAATTTTATATATTTTTATTTCTTGTATTTCTTTTTGCATTGGTATTAACAAGATTGGTAGAAATAACTTATAAAAAAAATGGAGGAGTATGCAAATAAATTATCATCTAGCAAGTTAGTTGGGTTATATTAATGTAAGAGTTTAGGGGAATTTATTCTCAAGTTTCAAATATATCAAAACGGTGTTTATCAAAAAATATATCAAAAAGGTTTTTTAAGATATAATTTTCTTTGTTGGAGAGAATAATGTTGATCGTTTTTCATTTCCCCACATTTAAACATATTGCACTCAGATATTCTTATAAAAAATTAAGACTATCTTTGACACTATACTCATTTTTAATATTTAAATTTTGTTGAAATATGTGAAAAAATACTCAAAGGTAAAATTTTTGTAGAGCCAATAATAACATGCGTACGTGGAAAATGTTGAAAGAATGGCGAAAAAGGCAAAAAAAAAAAACTGAGAAAAGGTATATTATTTATAATTTAAGAAATACAGTATCTTTAAATGAAGGGTGTTGCGAAACTGCGAATTGCATTTCAAAAAACAAAAAGTGTTGGTCTGAAAGGTTCAACAGATACACATTTACAAGGAGAAACAAAAGGCCATAATAAATATTCAAAGCTTCGCTAAGTCGTTCAAACCTCAAAGGCAACTCTCGCCATTCTCCCTCTATAAATACCCCATTCCTCATGCTTCTCAGCTCTCACAACCAACTTTCATACATCCACACAGCACTTTTCATTAATCTCTTTGATCGAATCCATCTGAGATGGAGTTTTTAGCTTTGGCTCTTGCCTTCATGGCAACTTTAGCTCTCTTTTTGATCTCGAAACTAACATTATCATGGTGGGTTTTGCCTTTTCTAACCCATCAAAAGCTCAAGAGATGTGGATTCACTGGGCCAGTCCCAAGCTTTCCATTCGGAAATATTGATGAGATGAAGAAGACTACGACGACGACGATGATAACGAAGAATAATATCAATACTTCTGATTATCTTGACTGTTCCTCCTGCTGTCTCTCCCATGATATTCACCAAACCGTGTTTCCTTATTTCTCTCGCTGGCAAAATTCTCACGGTAAGCCACACAAAAACCTATATGTACATAAACTAGGGTTCTTCTGCATGGGATTAATTTAAATAATAATGGTATATATGTATGATGTGCAGGGAAGGTGTTCGTGTACTGGTTAGGAACAGAGCCATTTTTGTACATAGCAGAGCCAGAATTTTTGAAGAAGATGTCGAAGGAGGTGATGGCCAAGAGATGGGGAAAGCCAAGCGTGTTCAGAAACGACAGAGATCCAATGTTCGGAAATGGTCTCGTCATGGTCGAAGGCAACGACTGGGTTCGTCACCGCCACGTTGTTGCTCCAGCATTCTCTCCCCTTAACTTGAAGGTATATGTGTGTGTATATTTCTCTCTATAGATATAACTCAACTGGGTGATATATATATATATATATATTTTGAATATTTAACCTAGCTAGCATCAGTTTCAAATTAACCAGTGATCCATGCGCTTTTCCTAACCACGTGTTTGTTGTTAGGTTTTGAAAAGTACATAAATTTATACCAAAGACAAAGAGGTTTTAATAAACTTGAATCCTTTTTCAGTCATATAATTACATGTTTAATTGAAGAGACGAGTATGACATAAAGCTTCCCTCAAGTGAAAGAAGAAAGTATCAAATTTAACTCAGTCTTTCAGATATTAAAAAAATACACGCTAAAAAAAGCTTCTCTTGTTTAGAATTTGACCCAACTCGAGTTCAAATATAGAGGACTGCCACATTCGGATGACTTTCAACAAAAAAAAAGAAAAGTAAAGAAAAGAAAAGAAAAGAAACTGTTACGTACTTACGTTTTGTGTGTGTGTGTGTGTGTGTGTGTGTGTGTGTGTGTTTTTTCCAATCATAACCTGTTCTCTCTATATCTTTCCTCAGATACATATAACCTCACTTTTACAACTTTAGATTAACATTGAAAAGGTTGAGGTAATGATAAACTTCATCGTTAAATGTTTATTGCCATAAATGGATATCGAACCAGGTTACGCTCACGCCATGGCTGACCTCAAAATGATCGAATGATAAATAAATCTTTCTGCTAGCTAATCGTAGCATTAGCAAATTATAAGGCCTACAATCTACATAAAGTGGCCGGAAAAACAGCCAAAACAAAACAGAAAAGGAAGGTTCCTCTTTACTATATTATATGGGACAAATACCTTTCCTTCTTGTTATCATCACGTCGAGAAATATATAATATTATTCCTCAAGGAATGTAAAAGATTTGATTATTAATAAAGATATATCATTATCTTTATTTTCTCTAGGTATATTCATCGATTCCAATTATTTGTCTTTAATTACATGGCGATCTTGAACGTGACAGGCCATGGCAAGCATGATGGTGGAATCTACAAAGCAAATGGTAGAGAGATGGGCTAACCAGATCTCCAACGGCAACCTGGAAATCGACGTCGAAAGCGAGATCATTGCGACGGCCGGAGAGATCATAGCAAGAACAAGCTTCGGCATGAAGGACGAAAATGCAAGAGAAGTGTTTAAGAAATTAAGAGCCCTCCAAATGACCCTTTTCATGACGACCAGATACGTGGGTGTTCCATTTGGCAAGTGTTTGAACGTCAAGAAAACCCTAGAAGCCAAGAAACTAGGCAAAGAAATCGACAGAGTCTTACTAGCTGTCATCAAAAACCGAAAGTCGTCCTCCTCATCATCATCAACAAGCACTGTGTCGAATAAGAAACACGAGCAAGACTTGCTGGGACTCTTGCTTCAAGAAAATCAACACACCTTGACGACAAGAGAACTTGTTGATGAGTGTAAAACCTTCTTCTTCGGAGGACACGAGACAACAGCACTTGCTATCACATGGACTTTGTTGCTTCTCGCCGAGCATCAAGATTGGCAGATTCAGTTGAGACACGAAATAAGAGAAGTTGTGGGTGATGACATTGACGATCTTGACATCAACTTGCTTTCTGAGCTGAAAAAGGTAAGATAAGCCTCATCTCTCACTATATCCATATACTGTCATCCACGTTGTGTTGTTTTCTGAAAGTACTGTCGAGTCTTGGTGAAATTTGGGAAAATTATCTTTTGATATAACTATAAAAAAAGTTTATTGTCGGGAAGATATTATAAGCAATTCGTATATATACTTTTAAAATTTAAAAAGTATAGCAGTACATTATCGACTGGATTACTAAAGTCTGTTCTTGTAGAGATCAGTAGCTTACAGGATTTGAATTGACAAGAACCGTATATGCCTCCTTTGATGAGAATTGAAAAGTAGGTTAGATGAAGACGACTCTATAAAATGCTTTCCCCCTCATTTATAGCTTGTGTGTGTATCGGTCAGAGCATGGTTTAGGTATAGTTATGTCAATTAGTCCATGTGTACTAGTTTGAACAGAATTTGAAGTCTCTTTATTGCAGCTTTAATTAGTACGGGCTTAGGTGTTTCCTTTACTCTGATATGGATGTGGTCAAAATTGATACATGAGAATTGCGAAAGAGGAGATTCTTATTATAAGGTCTTCAGTCCACGACATACCCTCTGAAAGGAACATCAAATATTATATATCTAACCAATTAAATTGAAAAGTTCTCTGTGGTCCACACCATGGAAAGCCTATGGATCCCTGGGTGGTTGGACCATATGGTAGTTTGCAGGAATGTGAAAATATGACAAGAAAAAAGAAAAGGTACATCCATTTGCTTGTTCAACTAGAATTAGATGTGTCCAAAACGCATCTGTCTTCTATAATATATATTAAAAATTATTTAAATGTTTAAAGTATTACTCATTATCAAAATTTCAATTATAAATAATATGTGAAATATTTGAATTTACTATTTTGAGAAGAAAATTCTTTCACAGAGAATTAAGTTGACTGCAGATATAGAATATTAGTAAATTGACTTTCAATATTTATTGCTCACATTTCTCTTAACCTAAAAATGTCTAGACCTTGTACTAGATCTGACCTGCCTATATATAAACACGGACAAAGTCGCAATGAGGAAGAAGAATGCCGAGGTTATCTGAATGAATTTTGATTTGACCAAGACTGTAACGTTTTCATATTGCTAAGAAATTGAATTCAACTTTGCCAACTAAACCTGGTTAAATACACTCACATTCAAAGTTATTATTGTACCTAACAAGCTTTTCTAAATTTTGCCCGGACAACTTTATATATATACGTATGCACACACTTTTTCATCTCCCAGAGTCATCCGATGAAATACAATGAATGACAATTTTTTTCCAGCTGTACACTGCATGCATGATTGTCTCTTTTTCAACATTTCTTGATTCCTGATTGTAATAAATTTACAGTCTTCTGTGTCTAAGATTAAGATATTACATGCAAGTAATTAATTAATAATTGATCATTTGTGATATTAACATTATTGCAGATGAAATGGGTGATGAATGAAGTTCTGAGACTATACCCACCAGCCCCAAACGTTCAAAGGCAAGCAAGAGAAGACATCAAAGTGGGCGATAACCTAACGGTGCCGGATGGAACCAACCTGTGGATCGACGTGGTGGCGATGCACCACGACCCGGCCCTATGGGGTTCGGACGTGAATGAGTTCCGGCCGGAGAGGTTCAAGGATGACGTCAACGGCGGGTGCAGGCACACCATGGGGTACTTGCCATTTGGGTTCGGAGGAAGAATGTGTGTGGGAAGAAACCTAACGTTCATGGAATATAAGATAGTGTTGACCCTACTTCTCTCTAGGTTTAGCTTTGAAGTATCACCTCGTTACCACCATTCTCCTTCTATCATGCTCTCCTTGAGGCCCTCTCGTGGACTTCCTCTCGTTGTGAAGCCTCTTCACAAATATTGATTCATGTATTATTAATTGATACAGTTGCATAACTAGCTAGATTATGCAGATTAATAATTTAGGTCGCGACCTACTATATGAATATATATTAATTCTTTTTTGATTCACTTCTTTTTGCTCAACATAGTGCAAAGCAATGTTTATGCAGATATGTATTAATTAATTAAGTCTCACATTTCAATCTATATATAGTTTGAGGAATTTCAAGAATTATGACTAATTAAAGTCACATTTCAATGAGGGATAATATTACTTTATTTAACAGTGGCGGAGGGATATATATTTCAATGATCATTATGTGCAATTGAAAACCAGGCAAAATGAGACGCTAGCTAGCCATATAGATATGTCGGGAAAGCAAGCAGAGTAAGGTGATTTTGTCAGACGATCATTTTTAACATTTTGTCAAAACCTAGAGGCTACACCATTATTGAGTGCAGAGTTATTATTAAATAATAAGGCAAATTTTTAAATAATTAGGTGGGCTCCAATACCTTGCATATGATATACTGAGGTTTGTAGATGAAGATAGAAATATATCTATAAAATATATTTTTTGAGCTAAACAGTAAATTTATAAAAATGTATTGAAGATGATGATTTGTGCTTTGAACAAGATTATACATTTATGTAGTCAGTGTAAAGTTAAAGGGTGTGTTTGGATTTTAATTGAAAAAAATTGATTAAGAAAAAAATTGATTATTAGAATGTAATGGTGTTTGGATAAAATTTCAAGAATTGATTATGATATTAATTTTTCAAAATGAAACAAATTTCAGCCTATTTCAAATGAAGTTTTGAAAACCAAATAAAATTTAAAAAAATTAGGGTATTTGAATAAAATTTTTTAAAATTATGATTTTGAACCTAAAATTGATTCTAAAAATGTATCCAAACAAGTCCAAACACAAATCTTCAAAGTAGAGATTGCATGACCTTAATCACTCATGTCAAGGCTGATGGAACTAAAAATTTTGTTAATTAATAATTATACTTACAAGCCCCTCATTTTTATGCCCATGTCAACGATCTGTACAGCATATGAAGTTCACTTCACTTTTTATAAAGCCATATTAGTTGAATATATCTATACTTACTGTTAAATTTTGGACTTTGTAGGCTGCTCCGAGTTTGAGTTGAGTTATGTTGTTTCTAGAGTTATGTTGTTTTTGACACACACCATGTAAACTCATATCACAGACTTAAATTATAAATTTGCAGGAATCCACTTCTATTAATAAATAATTATTAAAATATAATTATAATTTAATTTAAATATATTAAAAATATAAATAATTGAAATTAAACCTATTTATATTGATAAATTATCATATACAAGACACAAAAATTTTTAAATAAAAAAATTTATTTTTGATATTTTTGTTTTCTTTTTTATTAATATTAATTTTTCCATTTAAAGTTCTTTTTTTTTAACTAAGTAATATAATTTTTATGAACTGAATTTTTCATAATATATACTTAACTCGTTCAACTTAAAAAAAATTGATGAGCTTAACAAATTTAACCAAACTTATATCTAGTTTGAATTTATAAATTAGTTGACACAGTTTTATAAATTAAGAACGTAAAAATGATAAATTTAAAGATAAACTCGTAAGTTTAATTGAATTTATATTTAATCTAAATTTACAAGTGAGTTGATATAATTTTTTAAATTGAAAATATAAAAATATTAAACTTATAAGGTTAACTCAAAAATTTAACAAATACATATACACGGCGCGCGCACGCGCGCACATATATATATATATATATTAAATCTTATATAATAAAAAAAAAGTCATAGAAAATGTCTTCACTCGGTGTCGCAAACTTCCACCCTCGTAATAATAACCTCTGAATCTCTGATCCACCTTGCCAAACACATCCATATGTTGACATTGATATTGTCTTACTTTCTTTAACAACATCAGTGTGTCTATAATTATTAATTACATCTATTTATTTACAATAACGTGATCATAATGGGCAAGCCATTGTAATTATATATTATTTTGGAGAATGCGATAGATTATATTATATTGGATACTCTGACAGGATTTAAAAAAAAAGTAATAATATGGTACTGTATTATTCTAGCATTAATGTCAGCAGAAAATTTTAAAACATTATATATATACACATGCATGTATGTGTA
The DNA here is from genome assembly GCF_029017545.1 of Prosopis cineraria. Taxonomy (NCBI): domain Eukaryota; kingdom Viridiplantae; phylum Streptophyta; class Magnoliopsida; order Fabales; family Fabaceae; genus Prosopis; species Prosopis cineraria. The sequence continues at coordinate 28,621,863 of NW_026555345.1, forward strand.
TACATATGTACTCCATCTTGTTTTATTTATAAATCATATTATTAAAGTTTTATGACAAATTTTTCTCTTTACCCTTGATTAAATATTGATCAAATAGAATATGTTATTAAAACATGTATATTATGATTTGTATTTGGATTTGATGACTATATTTAAATTAATAAATAAATTAGTTTATTTAAACTATTAATATGAATTTTAATGGTTCAGATGGTACAAGCACTCAATAACTATAGTCACTGAATCCAAATCTTATATGTTAATTAATAGGGATAAAGTTGATAACTTTTGAATTTTTAAATAGAATTAATAAATTTTAAATTTTTTTAACTTATGGTAAAATATGTTAATAGTGATTTATAAATATAGAATTAAAAGAGTACATGTCATATTAATTAATAAATAAAGTATGATAAATATCCTCTGCTGTGATAAAAAATCGCTTCAATCTCACTCTAATTTTAATTGAATAATTTTAGTCTTTCATTCATTCTTACACGAATCAATATTTCACCTCTAATTGTTTGAAAAATAAAAAAGTAATTGATGACAGACGTAAACGCAAAAAAAAGTTATTGCTTGCCACCCATCTCCTTACTGGTTACTAGTAATATTCAAGCAACTTAATTTCATTATTTAAAAAAAAAAATTCCACGCATGTTCCCTTTTTTTTGGGGGGGGGGGGGGGACACCACTCATGTCCCTTGAAGACGCTGCATATTTGACGATCTGCTAACCCAAAACGAGAAGCTAGCGATTGCATCAGAAAAATAAGCCAAACAGTAGAAGATCTGGAGACACAAGTAACTTATCTAATCTATTATTTTCCACCCAAAAAAAAAAATGAAAGTACTTAATTCCCGAGTTGAAGGTCAAAAAAGAACAAATCCTGAGGTTAGAGATTTGACGATCTGCCTAACCAAAAGGAGAAGCAAGCTAGGCTTGTAGTACTGAGTGGGAAAAATAAGCCGACAATTAATTGTTGTTGGCAGCAGCATGAGAAAATTAATCAAGCCTCATGATCCTGTCCTAGCAAGAGTTATTCTATCATATTAACTCAATTAAATACAACAACTTTTCAAGATTAAATGAATCATTCCTCTTCTAAGACAAAATGGGCAGCAGAACAACATATGTATATAAATATTTAGTATGTAGGCAAGTATTCATAGAGAGGTGAAAGAGGAATATAATGCTCCAAAACTCAAGAGCAATTAAATTGAAGAGAATCAAGGAGGTTTCTAGATGTTGGGCAAACATAATGACGATTAAATTATGATAAAAAATGTGCAGCAGTAGTGAACAAGATTAAAACAAAAACAATTAAGGGCCAGTTTGGATAATTCTTAAAAGTACATTCAAATTACATTTGTGATGTATTTTTGCCAAATCTAATACTTTTTTGTTAGATATAAATTGAAAATTAAATACACACTAAAACACTTAAATCCGCCTCCAATTGTTCAAATTTGAAGCTCCTTAATCACAACCTCTTAAAAATTAAATAAGCTTTTCCGGTTGGTAGAATTCTGTATTTTTCAAAAGCTAAAACAATAAAATTGGATTTAAACTGCATTAGCTTGTTATTGTGCACGAGTTTACCCCTCTTCTTAATTCATTTCATTAATTTGACTTGACAATGAAAAAACTCATTTGGTAGGATAAGTGTTTTGATTTCAATTTTTTTAAAATTATTTTTAATTTTATTTTTAAAAAATAAAATAATAAAAACATCTTAAAATATTTTCATTTTATTTTTTTGGTTTTCAAAATACATTATATTTGGTTATTGAAAATTATAATAAATTATTATTATAAACTACCATCAATGACCAGTGACAACAAGTACTATCGGGCGATTTTTTAATTTTAAATCAACATTAGTAAACAGATTTTTTATTTTGTTTTAAAAAATATATTGCAAAACAGTTTTTTACTTATAAAAAATAAAAATAAAAAATGACATCATACATGCAAACAAGCACCCAGCTTTTTCACTTTTGACTGTTGAGCAAAATGAGCCTTATTGTTTGACATAGGAATGACAAAACCACAACACCACGGCCGGTTTAGTTTTTTTACATTTTACATTTAGGAAGTAAAATTTTATTTTTAAAATATTAAAAATTATTTAAATAAAATATTTTATAAAAAAATATATCCTGAAAGCACATTTAAACAGTAGCCGAAAATGAATTTATAAAACGTAACTATTTAAAGTCTTTAAAAAGTAATTTAAAAAGTAAGATGTTATTTAACTATACTATTTCAAATTTAATCTCTTAATTTTTATTTAAAAAATAGTTAATTCATTAATAATATAATTATTATTTTAATAATAATAATAATAATTAGGTATTAATTTTTTAGTATTATAAATTGAATAATTAATTATGTTAACTTTTAGCATTAATGTATAATAAATATTGTAAATCTTTATTATATTTTCTAAAATTATAAATTAAAAGAGTACAAATAACTAGAGATCAAATTTTTAGCATTATAGATTAAATTTTATATTATTTAAAATCTTTATCACATTTTTAAAATATTTCAAATATATTATATTTGTAAAAATTACAAATCATCATAAATTAATGTCTTTTTTTATAATTATATATTTAAAAGCATATTTTATTATCACAAACTAAATAACTTTTAGCATACCAAACTGATTTTTAAAAAAATATATCCAAATATAAATCTTGTCACAACAACTGATTTTCATTAAACTGATTTTATCAGATAAACTTTTAATAAATTAAAACCAAACATACACTATGTTTACAGGTGAATTGAAACACACGCACAGAAATATAATCGTAAAAATATCTAAATAGATAATTTTAAAGTTAAAGTTTTCCTCGAATAATATAGAACAAAATGAAAATGGTGACATTTATGGTGATACTTGGACAGTATTGATAACTTTACAATCTATTCAAGATACAATATATCTAATAAATAATCAATAATTACGAAATAAAAAATTAAAAAGAGAATATCAATCAAGTAACCTAAAATAGAACCATTATTTTCTTTTAGGCCAACAAAATATAACCGATATTATTGGAGAAGACACAGATAAATTAAAGATCAATATCTATCCTAATTTAGATCTACTAATTCAAGGCCATATCAAACTTTAAACTTAGCTCAGGCCCAAAAACAAAAGAAAAGAAAAATGATATATGTAAATGATAATTTAATTTTTTAAAATGTCATAATTCTCAGAAGTCTCTAAAAACTTTTCTGTCATTAATGAATTTATATAAATTATTAAATTATTCTTGTTGAAAATAAAATTATTCACAAGTTTTGTTTAAATATTCACAACTTTTTTTTATATTCGCAACAATATAATACAAATAAGTAATTTAACATGTAAAGTTGTGAATTGTTATTGCATTGTTGCGAATATAAAAAAAAAATTGTGAATATTTAAACAAAACTTATGAATCATTTATTTTTAATAAGGGCAATTTGATAATTTATATAAATTCATTAATGACAAAAAAATCTCTGAAGGCTTTTGATGAATTATGATATTTCGAAGGACCAAATTATTATTTATATATTTGAAAAGAATTTTATTGTTATTTTTATCAAAAAAGAAAGGTCTAAAGTTCAATTTGGATAATTGTATTTAATCAACAAGTATAACTAGAACTTGGTGACATTTTCAGACGTTATTAAAAGATAGGATTATCCTTGAGATTAACACTCTAACATTCTACTAATTACGTAGAGCTGGTCAAACTCAGATTTGCATGTTCCTCGTTGTCAACGTGTATTTACATTAACATTAATTGGAAAAGATTTTTTTTTTTTTGTTTTCGACCAAAACTTGAAAAAGACGAAGAATGGAAACGACAAGTGATACTCCATGCGTGGATGCATTTTATATTATTCTTAGTCATTTATTTTGATACTATTACTTAAGGGAATTTTGATTTTCATTTTTAAAAACTATTTCCTATTTTCAAAAACAAAAACATATTTTTGGTTAAAGAATATTCTGTATTTAACTGATTTCTAAGGTTTTTTCTATCAAAATTTTTTCTCCCCCTTTTTTTTTAATGAAAACAACATACTCTTTCTATTTAAAAATGTAAGGCATTTTTTGAAAAGCTGAATGTTCAAAAATGTAAGATATTTTTTAACCTTTCAAAGTGTAATCATTATTTATTTTTCAAAAAGTCCCTATTAATGATGACTTTATATTTATTGTAGGATATTTAATAGGGGTGAATATAAAAAAAATATAATTAGTTTAAAAGTAGGTAATTACTTTGTTGAGGGGTGAGATTTGATTAAAAATGCCTTATATTTTTTAACGGAGGGAGTAGGAGTTTTTTTTAAAACACTTCAAGAAAAAATTGTCCTCTTTTTTGTTTTTATTAATAACAAAGTTGTAATATTTGCCATTAGATTTTTAAGTTCACATCATGCTTGCTTAACTGTTGATTGTTCTCATTGCTCAGTCCTGTTTGCTAGCAGTACGACTGCTTCCAAATTAATGTTACGAACAGTTACTAAACAAGGTTTTTTCCCCGGACACACAAACAATTTTTAAAAATTATTCCGCAAAACAATTTTTAAAACATTGGAAACGCAGTCAAATATGCGCTTTAACTTTCATGATCAATTTAGATTAAAGTGCATCTTTAATTCTTTAATTCTAATTTTTTAATTATTTAACTTTATCATTGTTAGTTTCATTCACAAAAAATTCTTATATTTGATTTTTTTAATATTGACAAAATATAATTGAACCGAACGTTCAAATTATGACTTTCTTTTTTGAACATTTGCATGAATACATTTGTTAAAATATTAAAGTAATATTAACTTTTAAGTGAAAACCATTTCTTTTCTTTTTTTTTTTTTGGAAAAGAAAATCAGAGAAGCGTCGTTTATTTTCATATTTCATGAGTATCACCCACAAACCTGGACGGCAGAAAGAGAAAAGCGTAGAGACCCATGCATTTAAGTAAAATAGACGACGTTCAAGTTTTGCAGGGAAATTTTGAATTTCAAAATGTGAATATGAGATTAGTTACTGACAATTCCAGTTTATTTCATTTTGTTTTTGGATGTGTCCACATTATTTGAATTCTTTATTCTCTAGTGACCAATCACGTGGGATGGTGAATGATTCTAAATCGAGTCTCGTGTATTTCTGATATTAACGTCACCTGAATTTGTATTCAAGAAAAGAATGTCTGTCCTTAATACAACAATGTTTTATTGATCATCTAATCCCAAATGCTAACTTTTGACTAAAAATTACAATTGACACATGTCGTTTACGTGTATGCGGTTCACGGGAAGATTCAAAGCATCTTTTCACTGTGTCATACATTTGACACGTAATTATGACTATTCTTCAGCAATAAAGTTACATAATAAATGAATTGAGCTATTTCTGAACAATATTTGCGTAGCTAAACGAACAAAGTTTAAAAATTTAATCCTCATTTTATTAAGATCACATGCAATTCCTTGCTCCCTCTGAGAAAAAAACAATTTGATTATATTTATACATTATTTAATTAAATTTTCAACACAAATTTTCTTTTAATAAAAAAATATTATTAAAAAAATATATTTAATAGAGACAAAATTAATAATTTATTAAATTTTTAAATAAATTTAATGAATTTTAAATTTTTTGTTATAGTAAAAACATGTTAAAAATAATTTATAAATAAAATTAGAAGAGCTTGACGTTGTCATTGAAACTTCTAATTAAAGCGCAATTTTATCACTCCTTCCCCAACCCCCACCTCTGCTTTTTTTTTTTTTTAAAAAAAAAACCTTTCTTCCCCTTTTGATCACACAACTTCAATGTGACTGGCTTAAATCACAAGGTTTGGACTTTGAAGGCACTTGCCCATAAGCCAGAGAAACTAAAAACCAGTAAAGCCACGTGGAAAGGAAAACATGAAGCATGTTCTTCATGGTGACCTCAAACTAGTGGAGAAGTAGAGAATTTGAGACAATTCAAGACTTGAAATTTCATGAAACACGAGCGAGCAACGAGACAAGCGTCTAGGCAAGCAAAAATGAATGCAGAGGAAGATGATAAACCAATATGAATTCTTATAATTGTCAAACAGCCAAATCTGAATACAACAACAGGAAACCATTCAACTCAAAACACCGACCACTCTGAGCTAATGCGCTCTGCCTTTTCACTTCCTCCGACCACAGTTATGGCAATTCAAGTCAATTACCACGTTTCAATTGCTTTCATCTTTTTACCAATCTGAGGTAAATGTCACTGACATAAATTATTTTCACAAAATAAAAACGACTAACTAAAAGGACATGCCTGCTAACATCACATTCCATTATTCCATTAGATAGGTGGGAAGACCCTAAAAAAGGGGCAAGCATGGGGGAAAACGAACATGCATCCACTGTCGCTCGAATGTAGCCAAGTGAGTCCATCCGATCTCATCAAGCAAAGAGAGCTTTAGTTCATAGAGTTTCTTCTTGGGTGGATCAGAATCATCTTGAATCATGTCCATCAATGCCTGTATCCAGGGGAGAGAAGGATGAAATAAAATTGTTCAAGAACTCAACCTGCCTAAGGAAAGAACCATTTTCCCAATGGCTAATCATCATAAAAAAAATAAAAAATAAAAACGCTTCCAGAAACAAATAGGCAATAAGGAAGACTCGCTTTGCTAGTACGGATCACCTAAATATGGTCTACCTTGCCGAATGTTCTATTCAATGCAGAAACTAGAAATGATTATGTAAGGAATTACAAAGAAATATGAATGTTAATTAACGAGACACAGCATATATTTGTGGTTTGAGCCACACTTTATTGTATCACAAGTACAAGGGAACTAAATGGGAAGTCGTAGTACAAGGAACTAAATGAGCTGCTGTGGATAGAAAATCCAGAATATGAAGAGGAAGAAGGAATCCAAGGATACTGTTAGCAATTAAAATTTAAAATATTGAGTATTAATCCACAGCAGGAACTTATGCAAGATACAAGAGACTTGGTGGATGAATTCCAACTTTGTAAAAAAGGTACCTTTAACGCTATCCCAAGCCTTTGACATCGCCTCTCCCGTGTTACTAGGAGGATTCCATACTTAGAGGACTTCACATCAACCCACTTCTTCAGTTCATGAAAGTTCTCATCAAACAAGTCTGGCTGAGTTCCCTCTTCAGGTGCTGATTGCCCGTCACTGTCGTCAGTCTTAGGGTCCACAGATTTTTTTGCTCCTTCCGTTCCAGACGAAGCCAAGGGTTTATCCACCTCCTTTGACAATATACACCAAGTCAAGTCCGCCAACTTTTTATTTGATACAAAATGAATAAAAAATTTACCACTATCAGACAAGAAAGCATAATTTAAGGTTACTAACTCCTTTGCTATCTTCCACAAAAGAGTCATGCAAACAAGATCAGACTGGAGAATGCATGTGAAAACTGTAGGTTCAAACTAGTCATGTAGTTATATATAAGCAAATGCAGGAAACAGTAAGCTAAGGATTATGAAATTCATCAGTTCTGTCTTCAAAACCTATTATAGTGCTCCTCTTGATCTGAAAAAGTAGCATTTTTGCCGCACTATCTTCTGGGTTGAGTTTATGAGGGGGGGAAAAATTAATCGTATCACCACATTCAGGGACGTTTCCCATTTTCAGAGCAGCACTTGCTAATTTTGCAAAATCAAACACAGCCTCAAGCAGCTGCTTGGAGTTGGATAAAAGTTGAAGAGTTCAATATATTCATCAGCATGATTTATTGCCATGATTTGCACACTATCAAAAAGAGAAAAAAATCTCTAACCTTTAAAGATTCAATCTCTGCCAGTGCAAGCCCCTTTTGGTACAGTGCCTCTGCCAATTGGTCTCGGGTTGATTCCATCTTTTTCTTGATTTTCTACCCAAAAAAAGAAAATCATTTAAAGTGGTCCAAACATGCACAAAGACAGCCATTGGAGGCGCCAGTGAGGAGGACAAGGCTTATTGTTGAGCAGGACCTCTTAATATACAATATATTCAAACATTTGGTTGGTAATAGAGCACAATAACATCGTGTAATTCATATTCTAGCAAGATAAGGCTGCTTCTTGTTGTTGTATCATATTAGGTTGGAAGTACATACATATACAGGAAGAAATTTTTCTACAACAGAAATTATGTATTATACTAAAATCATATTTTATTTTACTCAATATTTTTTTATAAAATACTCTAGCCCTCCTGCAGGCCCACCGTGGATAGAATTCTCAATGTATATTTTTAGCATGAGGAATTCTCCAAATATTGAAAGCAAGAATATGACTTCCCCACTAAAAGCGACAAAAACCTGGTTCTGCTTAAGTGGTGAAGGTGAAAAGAATCCAACTTTACAGACTACTAAAGTGCCAAAATAAAAATTATAAGAGTGAATCTGGAACAATTATCACTGAGTCAATATGTAGGTAACAGCTTTCTGTACTAGTAAAACTTCATGAACTCTAATTTAGAAGTGGCTGAAGGGGATAACTAGATTACTAGAAGCATGGGGGCAAAACAATACCTCTGCTTCCTCATCTTCTGTGTTATTTTTCAATGCAAAAAATTTTGCTAATTCTTCCCTGTCAATACTATCAATCACCTCATTCGCTGCATCAATTATCTGCAAAGTGAAAAGTAACACAGAATTAGCCTTTTTTTAATCATGGAGGTAACTTCCATAGAATACTCCAGTCATATATTTACCCACATAATTAGCTTTCTAGATGCATGTATCCGTATTACTTTAACAAGGATACAAATACATTGCTATTTTAAGATTGCACAACCTCTTAAAGTGAAATTACAACAGCATACATATCCTAAAGCTCCAGAGCCTAGCTCAAATACATTGTAGTTTTTAACAAGTAAAATTATCAAAACATGGAAAGAAAAATTACAAGCTACCAACAAACTTTACCTCATCATTGTGGCGGATTTTGTCTTTGATATTACTCCTAGAAACCAAACCATCCAAAATTTTTGCAAGTAAAGGAGTATACTTGGGATATTCAGACTGCAAGTAAACATAACAAATTTCTGCATTAACTTGTCATGACACCTAAAGAAACAGAAGAACATAATTTCAATTTTTTGTTTTTTTCCTCAAAATGTATGAATAAATCTTGCAAAAAGAAGATAACGTGTTGAGGAGAATAAATAGTAAATTGAAGGAAAGCAATTTTAAGCTGCTTACTTTAAGTGAGGTAGATAGCTTCTTCCATTCCAAGCACTCTTCATCACTCTCTTGTCTTAAGCCTCCCAGCACTTGTATTTTTGCATCCCTTACCTGGCAAAGTGAAAGTCAAACTATTCTCAAGACAACAGATAAAATAAGAAATCTCTAGAATCAACGTGTTATGTTTTTGTAATTTTGACATTTTAGTAGTTAGTTATAACCGTTGGTTACTAGCCGTTGGATGTATTTAGTGGTTATATAAATACTTTTACATTTCATTTTGATGTGTTGTTGATCAATAGACTTTGGTATTATTCAGAAAGTTCTCGCCTCTCTTTTCTCTCTTCTTCTTCAACCTCTCGTCTCTCATCTTCTCTAAACCTTCATCCGTTCTTCTCTCCTCCTATTCTCTTTCTACATCTACTCTATTCTCTTCTATTATTACAAAAGTATAACAGTGGTACCAAAGCCAGTCATCCTCGGCCATGGCACACCATTCATTCCAGGAATATGAGGATGACCACCAGATGTGGCTTTGTCAACGGGGGAGCTTGAAAGAATTCAATAAATTCTTTGATAGCCACACCAATGGATTCAGATTGCAAGAAAAATATTTAGTTTCTGCGTATGTGGCTGGGCTCAAGCCAGAACTTGTAGAACCGGTGCGTCTCTTCAAACCAAGAACGATGCAAGAAGCGAGAAGTCTTGCAAAAATGCAAGAAATTATGCTAATGCGTCAGATAGAAAAGAAGGCACAGGCACTTCAAGATAATTATCAATCACAAGAGTTTTTGGAGAAGGATGAAGTAGGTACACCTCTACAAGATTGTGGGAATCAGCCAGCCAAGAATGGCGTTCAAAATCATGGGGATTCTGTAACTATAACAAGGGAAGTTGAAGTTGGGTCTTCCTTACCAGTGCAAGAACTGTAAGATGATTGCAATGATTTCAAGAAGGTTTTTTTGTGCGAGTTGGAGAGTAAAGTAGGCTCAATCATCTCTAAACATGACTCCTTAAGCTCTTTCGCCGTTGGTGTGGGTAAAACCATCAGTCTTGACTTCAGTTTGGGTACCCAACACTGTTCGGAACATCAATGTTGCCTACTTGCAGAGCCATCGCCACCCTCTGTTCCAACTTTCTCTTCATCTTTGTTTTTGATCAACCCATCGTTACCTATTTACGTTTTTCTGCCACCATCACAAGCTTCTCCATTGCCATCTCTTGTTCCTTGGGTGTCATCATTGCTGTCTTCGCTGGTTTCTCCATTGCAGTCTCATTCTGTAACTTCAAATGCTTCGTGGCTATTTGCTTCATCATCTCCACCCCCTTTTGTCTTCTTATCAACGTGTGTTTGTCTTACCCATACCCAGTTAAAGACTCTAGACTTCTCAAAGCTACAAAACCTGGGTGAACTTTTCGCAGCAGGGAGGGCATGTGAGTAAGCTTCAATGGGTTTTTTTTGGGGTCTGCACACATGGGAGAATGGGTCAAAGACAGCTGTCTTTCATATCAAGTGGGTGTAGTTTTAGTGGATGGCAGCTAACACCGATAGTCAATACATGGGTTCAAGTTTCAAGAAAGAAAACGGAACTACTCCCTGATTTTTCTGTTCAGAATGTCGTGGCTAGGTCCTAAAAAGTCAAAAGCTATTCTGCCATGTAGGTGGAAACTTCAGATGCATAAGCTGTACCTTCCATCCTTACTGAACCTGAACCAGCTTCTGAATTGGGATAATTGCATGGGCCCAATGTCACTCAAAGATGTTACAATCAGCCCATTGAAACATCTGTCTTGTTGGGCTTTTCTTTGTCTTCAACTCTTCCCTACCCACTTGTTTGTTGTTCTATGGTACAGAGGAGGATTACTAAGAATGCTTTTGGGCTCAACTCATTATTTCCATTTATTCAGCAGTGTACAGTAGCAGTGAACAGTGACAGAGAACAATGAACAGTAGCTTCTAAGAGTTTAATGTTTTTCTCCCAATATTTCAGCATGACCTTTGGGGGCAAAGGTCTTTTGGGAGGGGGGTAATTGTTATGTTTTTGTAATTTTGACATTTTATTAGTTAGTTATAACCGTTGGTTACTAGCCATTGGGTGTATTCAGCGGTTATATAAATACTTTTATATTTCATTGTATTTGTGTTGTTAATCAATAGACTTTGATATTATTCAGAAAGTCCTCGCCTCTCTTTTCTCTCTTCCTCTTCAACCTCTTGTCTCTCATCTTCTCTAAACCTTCATCTGTTCTTCTCTCCTCCTATTCTCTTTCTACATCTACTCTATTCTCTTCTATTATTACAAAAGTATAACACAATGATGTGATGATTAAGAATGATATGATATTGTAGATCCATTTATACATGCACCCATCATCTGCTCATTACAGCCAATGCTTGTCCTCGGTCAACTAAATTATTAATCAATTTGTAACTGTATAATTGTCTGATTCATGTTTTAAATAGAAGATGAGCTGCAGAAGATCCCACAGACTGGTTTCTTCCAAAAAGTAAAAACATAACGAACATACACAGTTATTGATGCAATGTTAGTGAGTTTAAACCACAATAAACTTCATTGGTAGCTGATGCAGTTATAAATCAATATAAGGTCTTCAAGTAAATTTTCATCTACACACCACCTTTTTTTGCCACAACTTCAATTACTAGTCTTTGTTACAATTAATATTCCCAACTTAGTGGGATAAGGCTTTTGTTGTTTTTGTTGCAATTATTATTAGACATTTCCATTTCACTTGTATCTTTTTCAAGTAAATGCAAATAATAATAGTGATGATGATGATGATAAACAGATAAAGATTCAGCCAAAGCAAAATGAGATAAGAAACAAACCAAACCAAACCAAAACAAACCAGAAGGAAACTCATTTGCTGAAGTATGAGTTGCATACCTCTTCTTCTAAACGCTCAGAAACTGTCTTCTTGCCAGATAAGAAAGAACCTTTTCCCTTGTCTTCATCGACCTTTCAATAGAAACTAATGTAATCAGAAAATGTTTTAGACTTTAATGCACAAATTATATGATAGCTGATAATTTGATACAACAAAATTGCATGTTGGCCATTCTTCACACCTCAACATGCATGTGCAACTAAAAAGCATGGAACAAGACCTCAAGTTAACAAGGCAGAATGAAACCTTGTTAGGGGGGATGATATAAGAAACCCGATATGATACTGGGTGCTTTTCTGGATTTTTATTCTCCCCAGTTGATAGTTTTCCATATGATATTGCTCCCACTAGTACAGATCCTGGTGGAGAATGCTGCAAAAGATACCACAAATGTTATTATAATCCCAGTGTCAGCATCTAAACAAAAAATCAGGAGAAAAACATACCTTGGGAAGCTTATCTTTAGGTGGTGGACCCAGATAAATTGCCTCTTTTATACTACCAGTAAACAAAAGTCAGCATGAAACAGAAAGATGAGATTAAAATTCAGGAACTACTCACCCAGACACATACCCTGGAACTAATGATGACGATTTAAAAGTGCTATTTCCAATCAAAGGACCGTCAGGTTGAGAGAAAAAGCATAAACGAATGGCATCCTGGAAAGAAATGTAGTTACATAAATAATTAAAGGGAAGGGTAAAGAGTGAAACACCTGACAGATCTGAGATTAAATAGTACTCCCTCTGTTTCATTATATTTGTCGTTTTAGGGGAAAATTTTGTTTCATATTACATGTCATTTCAGACATTCAAAGCAACATTTAATAACATTTTTCCCCTTTTACCCTTAGAGAAATATTCTCTAACTGTTATAAAACCAACAATATTATATGATAGTGAATGTTCAGCTTTAATGGGACAACAAGAGCATAAAGTTGGAGTAACAAAGATGAGAATGTTGAGATGAATGTGCAGACATACACGTAAAGACAAAATCCAAAACCAGTGCGTACAAGAAGAAGCAAGTGTCACACCTATTGAAGGAAAAATGATAGAAAATCCTTTGAAGTAGTTTGGACATGTATAAAGAAGATCACAAGCGGCACTTATGAAGAGAATGGAATAGATAACTTTGAGCCCTATCAAAAAGGATAGAGAGAGGCCAAAGAGAACACTTTTGGAAGTGGTTGATCGAGACCTCTTAATTAACAATATTTTTAAAATCTTAATAAATGATATAACATAATGACGTCGTATAATCCATACAGCCGACCCCACTTAGTGGGATAAGGCTTGTCGTCGTCGTCGTCGTCGTTGTACCCTTAGAGAAATATTCTATTACTCCCAGCATGGTTTGAGAGGAATTGAAGTACTAAAATAAATTAGGGGCAAATTTGGTAAAATACGTCATAGTTTTTCAAATTCATTGTATTTCTTAATATGTGCGCAATTACTTTAAACAGCAAATATAATAAAACAGAGGGAGTAATAGTTAACAAAACTTAGTATTCATGATAAGGATAAAAAATATAAAAGTGATTTCCCCATCTATGATCCAACTTCAAAACTGTAAATAAGATTCAACTTCTGTAGGTGAACTGCTCAGGACAGCAGCAGCACTGTACTGAATGAGGTTGTGTAAAAAAAGTGCCAATTTTTTTTGTCACAATTACTTCAAATTTTTCAAAAAACGTAAAATACAAATAAATAACCAAGTTGAAAGGAAATTTCTGCTAGACTAAGCAATAAGAGCTACAGATTTAAGTTAGAAGTGAAGAGTTAGAGTAATGACCACAAATTAGGTTACACATGTTTCTTCTTTTCTTTTTTGAGATGGGTGGGGGTTTTAAAAAAGATTTAGGAGGCAGATGGGGTGTTTTAGCTCCAAGGGGGCGCCACAATTTGTAGATGTCTATGAACAAACTAAAGCCAAAGGCAGCATGTTGATCAAACCACAGTGGCCCCATCAAGGAGACTTTCGAAATTAGCCTTGTCAAGTACCTAATGCAATCAACATAATTTCAATAGTAGCTTGAGCCATAGTTCTTCAGTATTCTTATTCTGAACTTAACCACCATACTCAGCTTCTTACTTTTCCAAATAACCAAGCTACCTCTGTCAAATTATCAATCTCCTGATATTGATCATCTATCTGTTAGACAGATAAATGTGTTTATTTTCACATCAAATTTTGAATAATGGATACTGATGAGCTTGCCATAACTAACCTGTTGAATGAATAAGGGAGAAAGGGCTGCAATAGTGGGTGTTAATCCAACCAAAGCAAACAAGACAATAGTCTATCCTAGAAATAGGAAAAGATGGCAGAAAATGATATTGCACATGGAGATAACTGGGACTGATTTTTAGGAGGTGGTCTGGCAGAGAGAAGTTTTATTAGGGACCCTTGAATTGAGGGAAGTAGTATCATTCTGGCGAAGACAATCTGGGATAGATTCTGGCCTCTAAAGCTTACACTATAATTAGTTTTCTGCATTGTTTTTCTTTTACTGCTCCGGTTTTACTCCTGTTCTTATGAATTTATACTTTATATTTCAGTACAATCCCTTCTTCCTGGTTCCACATATTGGTAGAATTAATTCCCCAGTTATCTTGGCTTGAATAATACAAAGCAGTGTTCTATCAGATATTCTTTCCTTGGCTAAGCACCCCTAGCCCCAGGAACTTATCATCATTTTGTGTTTCTCCTCTTTGCAATTATTTAGCTTTTAGAGAAACAAAATGTGAGAAAATTTACTAGGTTACAAATAATACCCCGTGTCTCTTCTGTGTCAGATTCCCATGCAGTTCAACTACAAAGACTTCCAGTAAGAATTTAAAAGGAGGATAAACAAATACTTGTAGCCCCTTAATAGTAAAATGTGCTTGTATTCGCAATATCAAATAAATTCCCTTTAATCCACTTATCTACAATCAAATAATGCCACCAAGTCTGAAATCATGGGTGGTAGTTGAACAACTCTACATACCTTGTCTTCCAAATTTCTCTCAATGAACAACACCGACTGCTTCATCTTTTCCAGAACCTGGACATTGTCATGCCTGAAACAAAAATCAATAGGAGGTTGAACTAAGTCTAAAACTTGCAAAAGTTTAGAAATACTCGCAATCTGAGCTCCACCTTTCTTATAGCAGGGTTAAGTAACTAAAACAAGCATTGTTGTCCTCAAAACAGCACCAGGTCAATAGACTCAATGCATGTTTACAATCATTACTTATGAATTTATAACAATAGCAAAATTTCCCTTGCCTAGTAAAGAGCAAGCTCCACAAGAAACAAAGTCATGTGCATCCATCAAGGATACATGCACAGAAAGTGTCCTGTACCTCAAATATAACTGTAGATTGTATTCTCCCTTGGGAAGTTTTGTTGAATCTGGGTAGGCATCACCGCTTGAATATATACGCTACAGTCAAAACATAGGAAAAGCAAAATAAGGAGATAAAAATATGTGAAGAAAATAAGGAATTGCCCAAAAGAATGTCAAAAACTACAGAATAACCGGGGACCATAAACTAGGAGAAAAAACCCCTGGCACTGCATCTATCCATTGGTAACCAGAGGAGACCCCAGAAATATAAGATTTCAGTTTGGTATATCAACATTTGGAAAATTTTGAATTCCTATATTTGCAACGAAATTGTAAGATACAGGATCTTAAATTTGCATATATTTCATACTCAAATGTCGTATATAGACAGGTTCTAAGATACTTTGATTTTAAATTTCCACATTCGAAATGTATCCATAAACAAAAGGTACGTGGTAGAGTATAACTGGCAAAGTAAAGAATTTGAAAATAAGAGCACCAGCTCCCCCAGTACATGTGATTGAGAAACAGAAATCCCCAATCCTCCAATCCTTTAAGAAAAAAATATACAGATATTAATTACCTTGTTTGAGTCAGAAATCATATAAAATTGAGACTCAAATTTAGTATCATATATCCGATTATTTAGTAGTGCTATTTGAGGTTTTACTTCAGCTCCATCATCCAATTTGATCTTGTAGCTACAAAAAAAAAAAATACTGAGAATAAGCCATCTAAAAAAGCACAAACAAATCAAGTAAATAGTGGAATTTGTAGCAACTAACGTTAAGATCAGAGCAAGTATCTGCTTTCCAGAAGGAAGCCTATCACGGTCTGCTGAAAGTGCAGTAATTTTTGCCTCCACTGGTCGATATGGAACCCTTAACTGCATTTTCAAACTTGTATAAGGTCAATAGCCATTACAGTAAGCATAACAGGAAAACACAAGGTAAAGGAAGAAAACTTCCAAAAAATAATACACTTGAATCAGATCATTAGAAAACACAAGAAGCTTCACCTTATTTAGAATTGCCACAGGTGCAAGTTTCTCAGAAGCCAGTAGTGCTTCAGCTTCAATTCTTACGGGTGCTTCACTTCCATCAAGTAATATTTCCTCTTGATTAACTCTTACACCGTGAAACATGACCTGAAATTGCATATAATTCAACAAGCAGTATCTTTAACAAAGAGCAAGAGAACATGTAAATATATAATATCCCTGTTTTCATAATTCTTTTTTTAATTAATATTGGGCCTTCGTGAATAATTAGATTCATATTCGTTGCAAAAACAGGGTTGAAAGAAATATAATGTGCTTTTCTCATCATACAATGCAGTATTAGCTGCAATTAGAATCCTCATCTACAGTTTATCCACAGACAACAAGACACCCCTAGGATACAGGCATTCCGCTCTAGCCATACCTTCCAAATTAATGCATAGAGCACACATTGCCACCAAGTTACTACATCCTTCATGCATTTTTTTTTTTTTTTGGTTAGTAGGGCATACAAGTTTTGTAAATTGTATATCAAAATGCTCAGAATCCCTTTGGCATTAATTGTCGCACACATAATAAGAAGATACTTGTCATCAAACAAGTTAAAGTAATAGAGGAACTGAGATCCACCAAATATCAACCATTAAAGAGCAAGGAACAATGACTTCGTAATTCAAAAACCAGGATACAGTCTATTTCATGAACAGAAATCATCCAAAATTATGAGAGGAGTGAGAAAGTCATACAAATATGAATTCTATTACCTCAAAATCCACACTGGTAGTTTCATGACTTCCTATGCCACTTGACCAAAACTGAGAAATGACAAGTTCTAATGTCTGACCACCTACTACCTTAAAGACAAAGCTCTTGGAAGCAGGAGAAGAAAATGTTGCCACACTCTCCCATTTCAGAGGTCTTTGCAATGGGCATATCTGAAGACAGAAAGCACGTTAATAACTGTCCACAAAATCTAAAACAGTTCAAGCTACATGCTATACCTGAACAGTGTCCACAAAAAATCTTCGAGCTGTATCAAAACCTGATGCTTTCATAGTTGCTCCAACCCAAGATGCGCCATGTGGGACTTCTATATATCTTCTTTCTATGTGGCCTAATGAAGCAATAATTTATGAAAGAAATATTGGTTAGCCTTGCTTTTTCAATTTAAGACAGGAAACTGGAACCACGAAAGCAAATGAAACATAATTAAGACGCTAAAATTGTCAAGAAAAGAAGTTTGGTATTAAAGATAAGAAAAGGCTCATAAGCAAAGCTCAAATGGTATGCTCAGGAAGCATTCAAATCTACACCACGGTAAGCCACCAGCAGAAATAACACAGATTATTTTGACAGATCCCCACCTGGCTGGAATAACATTTTTGAAAATACAACTTGTGGAGGCTGGTTTGTTACAGCCTTGGGTTTGGTTATGGTTACTGGAATTCTAAAAAGTGGACCACGCCATGGTGCTTTGCAGTCAATGCCATAGACCTCATAATAGTGCAGACCAGCACTCAGATTAGTAGGATCAACGAATGTGCTGAAAGTTGGAAGAAAACCGCATGTAAATCATTCATGAAACAATAACTGTCAATTAGGCTTGTAAATGTCAGCAACACAGTTTAAGATGAACATAATGATATGGCAATCAGGAAGACATATTCAATTAATGTAGGAAGATGCAGGGTTTTACTTCCTTACTAAAGCGAATGCAGCCACCAGCACCTCTAGAAGTTCAAATGTTGTAACAAAGTTGTTAGTGTACTGAGTGCTTCCATTCAGTTAATGAACTATGCGGATTAAGAAGCTTCGGCTTAACAAATATTACTGACATGTTTTGTGATTTCTTTACAGGTAATCCAACAGGCAATGGATTTTATTTTATGAAATATAATGCAGAGAAAGGTCAAAGAATATTCAATATATTAACTAAGATACAGAGAAAGCTAAATAAGAGTTAGGGCAAAATATAGTGCCACGTCAGAATAAATTTTGCTATATAAGCATGATTCTACCAAGGAACGCCCACAAGTATTATTTGAGACAGGTCAGGACTAAAGCAACCATCCATAAGAGGGTCCCCATCCTTTCAATAAGGAATTTACAGCAAACTTGTAAATTATTCAGTCTGATATCGTAGAAAGAGAGGAAGAGAGAAACAGGAGAGAAAAGGCCAGCAAATAGAAGAGATAGGAGACGAGAGAGAAAAGAGAGAAAGGAAGCAAAGAATAGAGAGGAACTGAATTATATTTCTGAGATTTTCAATTTAGCATAGCAATGACTCACATTTAGGATCCCTTTATGTAGGCTCCTATACTAGTTATTCTAGTGAATCCTAACTACTAACTTCCTAACGAACTAAAACTATTCATTCTTTATTTCCCTATTCTTTACATATCATAGTCCCTCTAAAGCATCCATGCAAATAAATTATGCCTAGTTTCAGCTACCAGAAAAATAAACTAGTGTCCTAAGCCTCAAGACAAGAATCATGGATCTATAATATGGAATTTGAGAGAAGAAGTATTCCTTTTTGATACAATACTGAGAAAAAGTGAGGGTGGCACCTATTGAGGAAAAAATGGTAGAAAATCGGTTGAGATGGTTTGGGCATGTACAAAGAAGACCAAGGGAGGCACCAGTGAGAAGAATGAAATATATAACTTTGAGTCCGATTGAGAGGTAGAGGAAGGCCTAAGAGAACACTCTTGGAAGTTATTGAACGCGATCTCTTAATTAATAATATTCCTAAAAGCTTGATAAATGATAGAGCACAATGGCGTCTTGCAATCCATGTAGCCGACCCCACCTAGTGGGATAAAGGCTTCTTGTTGTTGTTGTTGTTGTACTGAGATACATACTGACTATATATACAACAGGGGCAATAAATACTAATAATAAACAATAAATACTGATAAAGAAGACAATATTTACACTAAATATTAAATATTCTCACACTCCCCCTCAAGCTGGATCATAGATGCTAATCATGTCCAACTTGCTTATGGAATTCTCAAACACAGGTCTAAGTAACCCTTTAGTCCAAACATCAGCTGATTACAACATTGTAGGCAAATACATCAGACATAGAATTGCTTCTTCCACTTTTTCTTTGATAAAAGTGTCAGTCTATCTCTACATGTTTAGACCTGTCATGTCACACTAGATTTAAGGCCATACTTATAGAAGCCTTATTATCACAATAAAGCTTCAATGGTAAGCTTGCTCCAGCCTAGATGTTATTCAAGACTCGTCTCAACCACAATTCCTTATTTATTCCTTGGGCCAAAGCTCTCATTTCAGATTCAGCACTACTTTTTGAAACAACTCTTTGCTTCTAACTTTCCCATGTAACTAAATTTCCCTGCACATACGAACAATAGCTAGAGGTTAATCTTTAATCTTCATAGGTCCCACCCTAACTTGCATTGGTGTAAACTTCAATGAATCTTTGCTCATGCTTTCTGAAGAATAGCCCTCTACCAGGAGTATATAGACTACATCCATATGATTCTTCATTGGGCAGCTCATATACTAACTAGCTATACTGACAGTAAATGCTATATCTAGCCTCATATGAAAAAGACATACCAATGTCTAACAAGTTCCTAATATCTCTTCTTGTTAGCTACTTCTTCCTTTTCTTCGGTTTCCTTCTCCTCTTCTTCACCTTCCTCATCTGAGTTTTCTTCCTCCTCAAGATCTTTCCCTTTTTCCTTCTTTTTTCTAGGCTTCTTCAATTTTTTGACCTTAATAGGGGTTTCAACAGGTCTGCAACCCAACATATATGTCTCCTTCAGAAGGTCAAGTATATATTTTTTTTCTAAGAAACAAAAATTCCTTTTTATAACCTAGCAACTTCCATCCTAAGAAAATATTTTAGCTTCCTAAGATCTTTGACTTCAAACTCCTTGACAAAGGCAGCCTTCACTCTTTCTATCTCCTCAAGATGATCTCTGATGAGTATTATGTCATTGACATAGACAATAAGAAAACATTTCTTGCTTCCCTCAATTTTAACAAACATTGTATGGTCTGACAAGGCTTGCTTGTAATCCTTGGACTTTAGGACTCTCGAGAACCTATCAAACCAAACTCTTGGTGACTATTTCAAGCCATATAAAAACTTTTTCAATTTATGGACTCGAGTTTTTTTGCCTTTCTCAAACTTGGGAGATAGTTGTACGAACTACTTCGTTCAACTCTCCATTTAGGAAAGCATTTTTTATGTCAAGTTAATGAAAAGGCCTCTCAACATTAGCTACTACAAATAATAAGATTATGATAATGTTCAATTTTGCTACCAAAGCAAATGTTTCTTCGTAGTCCAGACCATATGTCTAGGCAAACCCTCTTGCAACCAAGCATTCTTTCATCTTATTAAGGGTTCCATCAGCCTTGTATTTTAGGGTAAACACCACTTATAACTCACTGTTCTCTTTCCTTTAGGTAACTGAACAAGTTCTCATGTCCCATTCTTTTCTAGGGCCCTCGTTTCTTCCATAATAGCACTCCGCACTTCAGGGACGTTTAGAGCTTTACCCTCACCTTATCAAGATTAGTAACAAAGGCCCGATATTGAGGAGAAAGTGCATTGTATGAAACAAACCTCCCTATCAAATGAAAATTACATGAGCAAGGTTGCTTCCTCAAAGCAAAAAGAAGATCAAGATTAGTAGATTCATTTATTTGCTCTGTGTCATCTAACTTTGGGATTTTACAGTTATCCCCAGTTCTAAGTCTCTATGAGTTTTTGCTTCATGAGATACATTTGGTTCCCACTCTCTTAGTGCTTTAGGTACAAGTTGCTCACTGTCTTTCGATTTCTTTTTCCGAGTGCAAACTGACAATGCTCTCTTTTGTGGTCTTTCTGCATCTCCTCCTGTTTTCCTATGTTCCTCATGTTGTGGCATAGAAGTAGATGCTGGCGTTAGTAAAGTAGAGAAGGTAATGGCTCAGGAGGTGGTGGTAGTACTGGCTTAGCAAGCTTAGTTGGTGCAAACCATGGCCCAAGAAGCACCAATTCTTGGTTAGGTTCTTGTTTCCAAGTTTGAGACTAATTGATGCTCTCCTCTTGAATTAAAGGATTGGGATAGAATGGAGTATTTTTATGAAAGGTGACATCAAAGCTGACAAATGTGTGTTCTAAAATAGGCTCAAAGCTTCTATATCCTTTTTCAGTAGCAAAATAGCCAAGGAATATGCATTTGATAACTTGAGGTTCAAGTTCAATGCTTTGATGGTTATGGAAAAAAGCTGTGCAACCAAACAATACAAAGCAGAAAATTGGTTTCAATATGGGATGTAGATAACAAACTTTTCAATTTGTGGAGAGGAGTTTCAATGGATAAGATTCGACTAAGCACAAGGTTAAGGTGGGTAGCAGTCAAAATAGCATCTCCCTTATAAACTCAAGCACATTACAAGTAAACATGAGTGCTCTAGCAACATCAAGGATGTGGCAATTTTTTCTTTATGCAACCCTATTTTGTTGAGGTGTATAGGCAAAAGAACTCGCATGGACAATACCATGCATTTTGAGGAAGGTACTCAAACATTAGTTAAAGTACTCAATGCCATTATCAATGTGTAAGACTTAGATGGTGGTATTGAACTGGATTTTGATCATGTTGAAGAAATTCATGAACAAGGATGTAACCTCAGACTTGTTTCTTAAAAGATAAATCCAACAGATATGAGCATGGTCATCAATAAAAGAAATGCACCATGTTATTTTAGTACGATAAAGTGTACAAAATGGTCCCCACAAGTCACTATGGATGGTTGAGAGAAGTTTCTTGAGTGTATATTTGGCTCGAGGAAAGGAAGTTCTATAGTGTTTGGCTAGTTCACAAACTTCACGGTGAATTTCTTTAATATTGAGGTTTGGACATAAGGCTGGGAACAACCGTTAAAGATGATGAAAATTAAAGTGACCCATCCTCTTATACCACAACATAAAACCATTAACTTTAAAGGCAGATGCAGAGGTACCAATAATTGGTGAGATACCCACTCGAGTAGCGACTTTGAAATAGTAGTGCTTCTCATACTCTTTAGCACTTCCGATTGTCACTCCAAATTATAGGTCTCGAAACACATAATGGGATGGAAGGAATTTAGCATAACAATTTGAATGCTTGGTCAGTTGACTAACCGAAAGTAAATTGCAATCAAGCTTAAGCGCATGGAGTACAGATTCCAACACTCTAAAGTCTGAGATACAAATACTCCTTTTCCCCACTACAGGTGCTAAGGAGCCATCTGCAATTTTTACTTTAACATCTCCAACATAGGGGCTATATGAAGTGAACAACTGATGACAGCTTGTCATATGATCAGATGCACCCAAGTCGACAATCCACAAGGTTTTATTTCTTGAAGTTGTCACGGCTCGAAGGAAATTACCTCTTAAAGCTGAAAAAGCAAACACTGAATCTAAAAACTGACCGACAATTACAGTATCACCATAGTCAGTATATTCAGATTGGGCATTTCTCATCATGAGCCACATCCACAATATGACAATTACGTTGTAAACCAAATCCACCAGGCCTAAACCCTTCAATGTTTGCACTAAAAATTGCTTTGCCAAGCATGTTGTCTAATTACCATAGGTTTGGGTTGCCCGTTCATACTAGTACCACAAATAGACAACAATCAGCACCCATACAAGAGGCGCCCACATCTGGGAAACGATTACAACAGGTCGACCATGCTCCATCATTGTCGAAAAAGTGATCGCTATTACAGCGGGCATGACATGCACCCTCACGTGCCTGAGAGGGCTTTGTCACAGACATGAAGATCGATGTGTGTGATGCACACATGCTGCCAATGGTGATAGAGCTCTAAGGTTAGAACAATTGAGTCCTAGTCTTCCTCCCCTAGCCAACAATGAGAGCTAGAAGGCTCTATCTTGGTGCATGACAAAACCACGTTACACCTCATGATTTTTGACGGGAAAAAAAATAAAAATAAACAAAACCCTAAACTTAATATGCAAGCTCTGATACCATGTGGAATTTGAGAGAGAACGTATGTCTTATTGATACAATACTAAGATACATACTGACTATATATATAAGAGGGGAAATAAATACTAATAATTACTAGTAATGCCTAATAAATGCTAATAAAGGAGACAATATTTACAATAAATATTAAATATTCCCACATATAATAGTTTAAAACCAAAAGTTTGAGGACATAGAAAGATTGCTTCAAAAAGATTCCAAGGAGCAATTAGTTGATTCATTAGGATTAGCATACAACAGTTTGGCACAACCACTTTGACTTCTCTATACCAGCATGTGCAATGATGCATATACATTCAAGCATCAAAAAAGGTTTTTATCAGTAAATATCTAGGGTATTATTCAATAATCACCAACATAGCATTTGTTCAATGTTGTAAAGAAGGATATCTTGAAGTAAATCCATATGAAGAAAAATACAATAATATCAACAGGAATATATGGCACATAAATGCAAAGGATAAAAGAAAGACATGAGGAAAGCTGACTAACTTGAAGGTGCGCCCATTATGAGTTACCAATAGATAATCAGGAGCCTTCACAACTGTATTGTCAGTAGAATGTAACTCAATGCACTCCTCAAATGGAACTAAATCCTCAAAATTGTTGGCATCTTCATGAAATTTTGGACTGACTTGCACTGTCCACTGTCAATAGAGTACTACCACAAGTTACACAGAGAACTACCAAATGAAAGCATAAAAAATCGTAAAATCAAAATTTAGTTTTAAATGAAAGAATTTTGCAATATCAATACAATTTTTTTTAAGTAGAGACAACCAAATAAGGATCCAGATAAGTTTGAGGTTACAACATAACCCAACAGATTTGTTGAATGCTTTTTGCATGCTAAACTTACAACTAAACTTACAAAAAAAAAAAAGGGATGGCAATCAATGGCTGACTTTGTTAAGATAGTGATAAAAAACAGAACAATGACTAAAGCATGATGAGAAACAAAAATCACAAGATTGCCATGTAAAATTAATATGAATTAGCATATGTAGATTTACATATTTGTTCATGCGTACACTTTATTGCAGATATACATGCGCTATAGCGTGAGCATAGTTTGGATTCTGTTATAACATGTGGCAAGTGTATATTACTTGTGTGATAACAGAACTTATTATATATACACTTGGAATCACTTGTACTGAGCATCCCGATGATTCTCCTCATTTCTAGCTGTCTAAATTGCATTCTCTTGCCTTCATCTTTATTGGTAGGAGCCAATGGGAATGAAAGATAAAAGAAAATGTTGAGAATATAAAATAAATTGCCAATTATTACACTTGTTAACAAAGAAGAATCATCGTAAAAAGTTGTCAAGATTCATAATATACCTCCTTACTTAACTTTTCTACTCAATTGTTGTACGGTGATTTGACTCACTTGTCTAATTATGAAAAGACTAAATGCGTAAATGCTGTCACCTGGCAAGAAAGGTTAACTAGCATTGTTTGTAAATATTTAATTTATAATCATTCTATCCAACTATCTTGAGTTAAAATTTGGATCTTATCATCTTATTTCAGTTTTGCCCTTTCCCATTTTTTGAAGTAAGATCATGTACAAATGGCATTCTTCAAAGTAAAGACCTCATTAAAAGTATACTGTCATCACTAATGCACACCAAAGTTATACTCTAAAAGACCTCACCTCAGTAGGTTGCTGGCAAGCACTAGCCTCCCTCAAGTAGATGCCTCGTGATGACGGATCTGCCATCAGCAAACAGATAACAATTCAATTTTCCCAGTTTCACATAAACAATCTTTGCTTGACGTAAAAGTTTGTAAAAAGCAAGTTACAAGCATATGTAAACATCTTTAATTTAATTTCATTATTTTTTTTCGATCCTTTATTATGCACTTAGTCAGCAACAGCATTACATTATCAACAACACAGGTATAAATGCGCTCATGCACCCAACAGAGGAACTGTGGAAATATTAGACATTCATTGTAAATATTATATTACTACTGTTGTAAATATTCATAGGCTTTATTAGTAGTTATTAATCATTATTAGTCATTATTATTATTTTCTCATCCTAGTAGATAAATACCTAGTTGGATTTCAATATTTTGAATCAATGAGAAATATTTTCACTCAAATTCCACATGCTATCAAAGCCTGTGCATCTAAGGTCTCTGGTTGAGGGCATCTAGGGTTTTTCTAGGTGATGCCTCATCAAATGTGGCCCTTAAAGTATCTCTGGCCATTGCTATTCGTGGTGGTAAAGGGCGTTCTGGATCTCACCGCTGGCTTAGGAAGGTGCGCAAGGGTCCAATTAGCAAAACACCAGAGTTTGACGACGACTGGCAGTGCGTGGCACTCCCACACGCCGATTGAAGATTCTACTTTAGAGAGCTCCAAGTAGCGCATGGGAGCGTGTGAAGGACCAGGTGGCTAGCGACACCTTCCTCTATCATCAGTGTGACATTTCCAGTTTGATTCCAATGTGGCCCAAGTCGAGGCAACTTGTTTTTCATATTCCTCTTCTGTCTACGTGACTACTCGCTGTTTGTGAGGATGTGGTGTTCCCTTTTCCTCAGCTATACAGAAATTCTTATATTCCTCAGCGTAATCTTGTGGGTACTCTTTGATGTTAAACTTACCCAATCCGAGTCTCTACACAAAGCAAACATGGCTAAACGAGGGGCTTTCCTTCAAACTCTAACAATATCATGAAATAAAACAGTGCGGATCGTTGACTCAGGAGCCTCCGACCATAGGACTAATTGTCATGAGTTGTCTAACACTTACACTCCATGTGTTAGGAATATTAAAGTTAAGATTGCAGATAGCTCATTAGCAACTATAGTAGGAAAAGGGAATACTTGAATTTCAGATTCCATAATGTTAGAATCTGTACTACATATACCTAAGCTCGATTGCAATTTACTTTCCATTAGTCAACTAACTAAGCAGTCAAATTGTTATGCTAAGTTTCTTCCATCCCATTGTGTATTTGAAGACCCATCATCTGGAGCCACAATCATAAGTGCTAAGAAGTATAAGGAGCTCTACTATTTCAAAGTCTCCACTCGAGTGGGTAACTCACCGATTGTCAATAACTCTTCACCTATCTCTACAATTAATACCTTTATGTTGTGGCATAAGAGAATGGGTTACCCTAATTTTCATTACCTTAAAACGTTTATTTCCAACCCTCTACCCAAAAGCTAGATATTAATAACATTCAATGTGAAGTGTGTAACTTGCCAAACACCATAGAACTTCCTTTCCTAGAGTCAGATACACACCCACCAAACATTTTACAACCATTCATAGTGACTTATGGGGACCTTCTTGTACTTCCAACTGTACTAAAACAACATGGTTTATTTCCTTCAATGATGACCATACTCAGTCTATTGGGTCTATCTTTCACGAAAGAAGTCTGAGGCTACATCCACATTCATCAATTTCTTCAGCATGATCAAAACCCAATTCAACACCACCATCCAAGTCTTACACATAGATAATGGCACTAAGTATTTTAATCAATCTTTAAGTACTTTCCTCCAAATGCATGGTATTATCCATACTAGTTCTTGTGCCCACATACCACACCAAAATGGGGCTGCTAAAAGAAACAATCGCCATATACTTGACGTTGCTAGAGCACTTATGTTTACTTGCAATGCACCAAAATTTTATTGGAGGGATGCTATTTTGACCGCAACCTACCTAATCACTTGTATGACCAGTCAAATCTTATCCTTTGAAACTCCTCTCCACAAATTGCAAAGTGTTTTTTCAACATCTCATATTGAAACTAATCTTCCACTTCGTGTGTTTGGTTGCACAACATTTGTCCATAACCACTAAAGCACCAAACTTGAACCTCGAGCTATCAAATGCCTTTTCCTTGGCTATTCTGTTACACATAAAGGATACAAATGCTTTGACCCTATCTCAAAACACATATTTGTTAGCCTTAATATCACCTTTCATGAAAATACTCCATTCTATCCCAATCTTTCAATTCAAGGGGAGAACATGGGTCAATCTTAGACTTGGGATCAAGAAACTAACCAAGAACTAGTGCTCTTTGAACCATGGTTTACACCGAGCCATTACCTTCATCTATTCTTCCTGCACCACCATCTCCTCTTATGCAATAACCTGAGGAACACAGGCAGAGGAGGAGATGCTGAAAAACCACAAAAGGGAGAATTGCGTGTTTGCACTCAAAAAAAGAAACCGAAAGATAGTAAGCAACTTGTACCTAAAGCACCAAGAGAGTCAAAACCAGAGGCAACTTCTGAAGCAAAAGCTTATGAAGATTTAGAATTTGGGGCAACTTCTGAAACCCCAAAGATGGATGATACAGAACAAGTAAGTGAATCAACTGATCTTGATCTTCCTATTGCTTTGAGGAAGCAAACTCACTCATGTACTTTCCATCCAATAAAGAGATTTCTTTCATACAATGCACTTTTTCCTCAATATTGTGCCTTTGTTGCTAATTTTGATAAAGTGAAGATACTTGAGACTATACAAGAAGCTCTAAGCATCCCTGAATGGTGAAGTATTGTCATGAAAGAAATAAGGGCCCTAGAAAAGAATGGGACATGGGAACTTGTTCAGCTACCTAAAGGAAAGAGAACAGTGAGTTGTAAGTAGGTGTTCACCCCAAAATACAAGGTTGATGGAACCCTTGACAAGCTGAAAGCACACTTGGCTGCAAGGGGATTCACCCAAACATATGGCCTAGACTATGATGAAACATTTGCTCCAGTGGCAAAATTGAATCCTATCAGAGTCTTGTTATCTGTAGCAGCTAATCTTGAGTGGCCTCTTCACCAACTTGACATCAAAAGTGCTATTCTAAATGGAGAGTTGAAGGAAGAAGTCTATATGACTTTACCTTGTAAGTTTAATAAAGGCGAAGAAAATCAAGTCTGTAGACTGAAAAAATCTATATATGGTTTGAAATAGTCACCAAAAGATTTGGTTTGATAAGTTCTCAAAAGTCTTAAAGTCCGAAGGTTACAAGCAAGCTCTATCGGATCATACAATATTTGTTAAAGTCGAGGAAAGCAAAAAATGTATCCTTATTATCTATATCGATCACATAATACTCATTGGAGATCACCTTAAGGAGATAGAGAGAGTGAAGGCTGGTTTAAAGGAATTTGAAGTTAAGGATCTTGGGAAGCTAAAATACTTTATTGGGATAGAAGTTGCCAAGTCAAAAAGAGGAATCTATGTTCCTCAGAGAAAATATATACTTGACCTCCAGATGGAGACAAGTATGTTGGGCTGTAGACCTATTGAAACACCCATTGAGATGAAAAAACAAAGAAGAAGCTTAAGGTAAATGATGAAGGTGAAGAAAAGGAGGGGGAAGTCAAAGAAAAAGAAGCAACAGCTGACAAAGAGAGATATCAAAAGCTTAATGGAAAAAAGATATATCTCCCTCATACAAGGCCAGATATAGCCTTCATTGTCAATGTAATTAGTCAATATATGAGTTGTCCAATGAAGAGTCATATGGAGGCAGCATATAGAATCTTGAGATATCTGAAAGGTACTCCTTGTAGAGGCTTGTTCTTTAGAAAACATGAGCAAAGATCTATCAAAGTGTACACTGGCGCAAGTTAGGGTGGAACACATAAAGATCAAAGATCAACCTCTGGTTATTGTTCATTTGTGTGGGGAAATTTAGTGACATGGAGAAGCCAGAAGCAAAGACTTGTTTCTAGAAGCAATGCTAAATCTAAATTGAAAGTTTTGGCTCAAGGAATTACTGAGGAGTTATGGCTAAAACAAATCTTAAATGAGATAAAAGTTGGAGCAAGCTCACCATTGAAGCTCTACTATGATAATAAGGTTGCCATAAACATAGCCTTAAATCCAGTACAACATAACAAGTCTAAACATGTTAAGATCGACCGACACTTCGTCAGAAAAAAAGTGGAAGAAGGAATTCTATGTTTGACATATTTGACCATAAAGTTGCAAGCTGTTGATGTTTTGCCTAAAGGGTTACTTAGACCTGCTTTTGAGAATTGCATAAGTAAGTTAGACATGACTAGCATATATGATCCAACTTGATGGAGAGTGTGGAAATATTAGACATTCATTGTAAATATTATATTATTGTTGTTGTAAATATTCTTAGGCTTTATTAGTAGCTATTAGTCATTATTATTATTTTCTCATCCTAATGTATAAATACCTAGTTGTATTTCAATATTCTGAATCAATGAGAAATATTTTCACTCAAATTCCAAAGGAACTATATCATGTGCAGAAGTCAACATTATGCAAGGAGAAACATGTCTAGACATGTTTGAAGAGTGGGTGAAGGAGTTGTCAGGACATTGTTTCTGTCAACATTTGAATTTTGTTTCTTAATCCTAAAGTTGTCATTAGGTTTGCACTCAAATTGCAATACTAGTTCAACTTTATCATCAACAGCGAACCAAATTAGAAGCTAATTTTTCCAAATACAAAACTTATAACAAGTGAAGTTTTTTTACAAATACACAAATCATAGATTGAAGCTGATTCAAATTGAGCTGATTTTTTAAATAGTGACTAAAGGTTTTCAATGGCCAAACCTTGAAGGTAGACAATAACTATCATGATTAAAACATCTATAGGAGAAACTAGATGGCTCTTCCAACTATTTCAAGTTCGGCTGGGATCTTACAGAAAATTAATTCTGTTCTGACAAATTAAAAAAAAAAACGAACATTAAATGTGCCATATATCAAATAGATCTCCCACAAGGAGGGCGCTTAGACTCACTTAAAGGCAAGAAAAAAGCTCAAATCATTACCTACAAGTACATACAATTGCACAAATTTTCTAAACATCAAATTCATAATATTTAACAGTATATACAGAGCTTTCCTCACACCCTCTTTAGGTAGTCATAGGTAAAACACATCTTAACTTCTCAAGTGATTGGAAACCTATTCCAAGTAACTAAGAACCAGGACACTGTATTATCTAATTCCACCTAACTAGTTAATTATGTACGGAACAGAACACGCTACAATTGCATAAACACAGATCAATGCACTGCACGTAAGCCACAAGATTATGTCCCCTTTTTTTCTGGAAAGGGGACGGTGGGATGACAATGAAAGAATATAGACTTACTTTTTTTTCCACATTGCTTGATATTTACTTGATACCAAACACGTGGAACATTTAGAGATTGCTGTAGATATTCATAAGCCCTGTCATTTAGTAAATGATTAACACCAAATTCTTATAATGTTGCCGTTTACTAAATTTTCCCCAAAGACAGAGACTGGGAAGAATATCTAACTTGTCAACTTGCATAAGCCCTTGTCCAGTGGATAATTTATCCTTGGCTGAATCACCTATGGGAATTGCTGTATTCTCAAGAGCCTTCCTCACAATATACGGACTTACAGGAATGCCCTCAGCCTGCACAGTTGGTACATCACAAAACATAAACACACTAGCATTCAAATCATTCAAACTCTTTACATTCATCTGTCTACTATTGATATAGGGTACAATTAAGGTTTACTGCGTAACTAACAGTCAAAATCAGCTACTTCCAACCTAACCACGTACTTATAGTATAGATATTGATATCAGAAGATTATAGATCTGCATGCAAAATAGCGACAACTAAATCTGACAAGCTAAAACAAAATCACATCCCAGAACCTTCATTGCACTTATGAGTAATGCAATTCCCCCACAGGCTGATGGAGATGCCATTGATGTCCCATTCATTAGCATGCGCTGTTGAAGAGTCCACGTAGGAACGGGAGCAACAGCACCACCAGGAGCACTTATGCAGACACCAAGGTCTCCATCAGCTGTTGGTCCTCGGCTAGACCTGTAAAATGTTTCTGTCAATTACAAATGATAATAAGGCAAATTTAGAAGAATAAAATGAAAGATAGTAGAGTGTCAGAAGAAAGTCATCCAACGAGAAAGCATTCACAGAAAAGCAAGCATACCAAGTGTATTCAAGCCCATCAGATGGAGGTTCTACTACACAATGTGCACCAGCTGCCATAGCAGGAGAGACATACGCACCAACACCTATTATGCTTGAAGATGTTCCACCAGGAGCACCAACAGTGTTCAATGCTGGACCACTATTTCCAGCACTGCTTACAAATATCAGACGATGCTTGTTTACAGCCTGAATATAAAAACATCAAAACATCCCTGGCATTTTTAGAGAAAGGAAACTAAAAAAGAAAACATATGAATAACCAAGATTGTACAGCCAGGTCTACAGCATACTTCGTTCACAAGGTCAACAAAGCGTCCATAGTCAGGAAGTAATGTTGGTTCACCATAGCTCATGTTGATTAGATCACATTTATGCTGCAATAGTAAATTTAGAAAATGCTTAAAGCCCAAGATAAAATTGTTGGAATATCCAGGACAACCATGCACTCATGTAAAGAGTAAAACAAATTGAAGCACCTCCACAGCAGCTATTATTGCCCGTGTCAAACCAGTTCCTGTTTCCATTGAACCTAGGCGAGAGTCCCCAATTTTACAAGATATTAATTGTGCTCCAGGTGCAACTCCATTTAACAAGGGCTCCTAATAACAGTATCATTTATCAAAACGTATATTGTTTATTGAAGATTAGCACTATATCAATTATATTTCAGTACCTTGGCGTGGAATGCAGTAGCTATACCAGAAACATGGGTACCATGGGGGGAGCAGTCTGTTACAATACTTAAGATGTTCCCATCATTATAGACATTAACAACAAATGAACAAGCATCTAATTTGCTGAAGACACCATACTTCCTCTCTGTCCTGAATGAATCAGTTGACATTTAAATGATCAAGATTAAAATAATACTTATCAAATCACAATTCAAATTGTGAATCAAGGCTATTTTTTGATAACAAATTGTAAATAGTATCAGATCAAACAATTCAGAGACAAAAGGGAAAAAATATTATGCAAAATATGACCATAAAAGATCCACAAATAAAAAATATAATCAAGGAATTGACAAAAAAAACTCAATCATAAGTCTCACAAAACAAAATCAGAAGTCATAAACTAGTAACTGTCTAACTAACAACTCATCTATCAGTTAAAAGATAAAAAACCATATAAGCAAACAAGTCAAAACTAATTATCCTCCTATTTATCAAAACTAATGTCATCACTGATTCAGGAGAAAAGAACTCCTAGCATTGTCCATCCCACGAAGATTCCACTCATAATTTATACAGCTGAAGTGGATCATTTGATCCTATAGGAACCTATGAAATTAAGACAAAACAGATTGTCATTTTGCTTTCTTAACTTTGTAGAGATGAAGCATGTCTTTTTGTACACACAATTTCTCCACAGTATCCAACTAGATAATTTCTCAAATGATGACTTGTAAGAGAGACCGAAAATTATTTATTAAAAAATAGACATCTTTTGACATCTCAATCCATGGAAATAGGACCAGGAACACAGTGTTAAGTGCATCTCAATACTTGCGCGAACAGCATATATAAACATGAAAGCAAGAGATTATTATCAAATTATAGTGCATCTGCCAATTCCATGAGTGACTGTAAAGAAGATATCAACTGAGGTGAGCATTGAGAATGCATATTGACATTGCAACCATGTACCTATAATTAGTTAATGGACTAAAGTCAGCAAGCTTCCCACTATCTGGATCATCCTCAAGACTCTGAGTGTCAAGAGCCACCCTCCACACCTCTCCATCATGCCAAACAACGGCATCTATGACAGGCCCTTTGTCATCGTAGCTCTAAAAAGAATAGCAATGCAGCATTACAGCTTTAAAGTTAGGGCAATGACAGTAAGAACATACAATTATCTCGTAGCTTGAAAAAACATGAATTTGTGCCTCAATAAAATTTAACAAAATTGATAACAAAGTGCCTTTTGGTTTTAATTTTTTCATGCAATTGAAACAACATTGTTTCGGATACTTCTTTGGAATTTGAGTTTTTATCTCATTTACTACTACTACCACCACCACAAGAAGAACAACAACAACAAGCCTTATCCCACTAAGTGGGGTTAGCTATATAAATTGCACAACATCATTGTACTCTATCATTTACCAAACTTTTAGGAATATTATTAACTAAGAGGTCTCGATCAACGATTTCCATAAGTGTTATCTATGGCTTTCTTCTACCTCTCTTTACAAAGCTCAAAATTATCCCTCGACTCTCCTCACCGGTGCCTCCCACAATCTTCTCCATACAAGTCAAACAATTTTCTATTTTCCCATCAATAGATGCTACACCCACTTTTTCTTATATATACTCATTTCAAATTTTATCTTTATGTGTACACCCCCACATCCATCTCAACATTCTCATCTCTGCTACTCCAACTTTATACTCATGTTGATCTTAAATTGTAAACCTCTTTCATGCACAATGGAATTATTCACTGGGCTCTAAAATACTTGAGTATATACTTAATTATTTTCATCTTAAACTACTTATATAATTAATGTTTCTGCATCATGTGTTCAATAGATTGCCAAACACACACTCACAAACATTATTTACCACCATTTCAACCACTGGCCAGTTAACCAAGAACTTCTCCCTCTACTAGTTCAATGACTGCTATAGATTTCGCACATTACCCATATTAATTTTGGTCAATTATGGGTTTAGGATTCAGGTATTCAATATCTGATTAGTAAAATTATGCATTTTTTGTTACAAATTTCAGGCATTTTCTTGGTACCCATTTCTTGTATCTGAAACAAATACTCAATATCCATATATATTGCTTGGTTTACAGTTAATTTAGTCAGCTTCAATATCAGGTATTTTGTTTTGGTTATTAGAAATAAAGCATCTGGCCAACAGCAGTTGGCTCAATTGGTGATGTTTGTCAGCGATGCTTTGTAGTTAGGCATCCACCAAGTGTGTGAATGCTTCCTTGGAGGTGAGAGCCTCCTGACCTAAACTTGCCTTCCCAAAAGGAAATGAATATATAAATAGATAAAATTATTCAGTTTGAAATAAATTTAGAATATGTCGTATTGGTTTCAGTTTTAATACCCAAAATATATCAGATACCCATCGACTTGTCATCAAGTAATTCGTCGTGTTGTGGAACAGGATTGAATTACACATGCAGAGAGTTGTTTTGGATTAATGATCTAGTCGGTGATTTCTAACAAGTTTCTATCTTATTGGCCTCTTAGTAACTTCATCTCATCCAAAGAAAAGAAACACTTATGCAGGCATTGGGTGATTCTGACAACAAAATAACATGAAGTTATTTCCATGGTGAAGCCTAGAGTACAAACATCCCAAAAGAAATTGCAAGGAAACCATTTTACATCACTAACTACCATAATTCTACCATTGTAACCCATGGATACATCTCAAACGTTAAAATCTTGAAGAATATGTGGCAGAGCAAACTCATCCAGAATATCATATGACATTAACTAACTGAAATATTTCCATTATCAAAGAGTAGTAGGAAAGGCGGAAAACGACCAAAGAGCAATAAAAGTGATGTCACCTCAGACTGCTTTCTAAGAATGTCAAGTCTATTCTGGATATCTTCACGAGCCTTTTTCAGCTTTGCATCCTCCACTTTGATGTGTTTCTAGAAAATGCATCATAACTTGTCATACACAGGATCATATGGTATAGAAAATAAAAATGCAAAGCAAGGTACAACGAGGCTCATGAAATCACAAAGTTCAAAGGGGCATAATAGCTAAATGCTAAATTGATCTGTTGAAAAACGAAAATAATAAGAAGCCAGCAAAAAACAAAAAAAAAAAAACAAAATCATTTTTTTCACAAGGGAAAACAAAAGGAAATAATTGTGTGTCTTACTCTACATTTTTCATTTCATTTCTCCTTTCTAAACCTTTATTTTTAAAGGGAGAAGTAACAATCTTTCTCTAGAGTATTTCCACGAAGAATACATTACAAATGTCTTACGCCCAAATACCAGAAGCAGCATTACTATTGTCATCCAAGAAGGGGAGGAATTTTCCCTTTCCTATCTTGCCATGCAAGCAAGTAGAAAGGAGCAGGAAGGCAGGAAGAAAAAATTACGCATTAATAACAAATTACTTGGATCCTGTGTAAATCAAGGAATATGAGAAATGTGCCGCGCTACTCATAAGCCATGAATAGTGTTTTACATTATACATAGATTTACGTGTGTGATACATATAACAACTTGCCTTCAATGTTTATTTATTTATTCCGCACAAATTGTCAGAGTTGTGAGTACACTGTATACAATTTGAAGCACTGAGATATTTAGGAAGGATCTAGCAAATTTTCCAAAAACCTTATCAAAATCATCAAGTTCTTTCACAGCCTTGGCAATTTCCCCCTGGTTTTTCTCGTCCCACTTTTTCTTTCTTTCTTTCTGCAAATGAAAATTTGAAGTAAAGTAAGGAAATTGCATACGTTAGCCATGAGTATAATGTCCAAAGAGTGATTAGCGTACTAAAATATTGTCATAAAAATAAGACATTACCTTCACTCTAGAAGTCAATGTTTCTGTGAAGAGCTCATAAACCAATTTATAACCCACATGCCATTCACCAGAAGGATTTTTCCATGAAGTATTGATAACCAGAGATGACCCTACACATCATATTAATGAGATTTAAGCACAAACAAGAGCTCATTAGCTCAATACTTCAATTATTCATACTAACATATTTAAAGAGAACACAAACTCAAACTCAGACTCAAACATACAGGAGAGATAGGGGGCCAGAGGGAAATGATTCCATGACAAAATCATGAGTATATGCGAGATAAATTAGGGTTATAGGACAAAATAAAATTAATATATTACAGGACTATTATGAAAAGTAAAATACATATCGGTCACTGGATTCAGGTACGTTTTTTGGGTGATCATAGATTGTAGTGCTTAAAATTGAGATTGTCCTACTCAATCCCTGTGTGGCCGCTTTATCCTTGTCTTCAAACTTCCTTCATTATTCTATAATGAGATGTATAAAACTACAAATAGTCACTTCACTAATCCATTCAAGTACTAGTTTGAGAATAGCCAGCCGGCAGTCACCACAGGATGAGCATGAGGAGATTTGGTTAGTTCTCCCATACGCAATCATTGCAATCTATTGTAGAAAGCCTGAACATTGAAATTATGAAATATCCTTCTAGCAAATTGGTTTCCTTGTAGTTAGTCAAAAGCTAATTAATATTCTCTGGCACTTGCCACCGTCCAAGAATTTGCAATTGCTACAAGCTAATGAAGGAAGTCTGAAAAATCAGAGTGTTTTCCTAGCATGTTAACATGCATTGTAAATTACAGACAGCTGATCATTCACAGGCACTAACCTGATGCCCCGCAGATACGACCATCAGCATCAGCCTTCACCACCTTTGAGGTATCAGTATCTCCGCTCCCAGTGCTGAAGGGGAAGGCATCGCATACTTATGGGTAAACTAGAAAAGAAATTCCAAAGAGCTGTTAATGACAAATACAACAAGTAATCTTCCACTTACCAATCAAGGACGTCAAGAATTTTTGGTTTCCCATCAGAGGTAACCTGTAATCCAGCAGCTGCCGGATCTACACCGGAATCTGGAAACAATCAAATATTTCAAAAGAAGTATCAAACTACCAATTATAGCATAGTTGCCATAGCACAAAGACACGTCAGAATATAACCAGTTTTGATATAAAAATCCAAACTTTCTCAGTAGCAGCGCATTACACGGGCACAACGCCAACAGAGCTAAAAGTGCCACTGAATCCACTTATATGTAATGTTTGAAATTAATGAATAAGAAGCGAGGAAACACCCAATAGAATGACTGGAGAGAGAACAAAAAACAAATAAAATACAAAACGAACAAAATGGCCAGTCACAGTCAACGCAGTGAGTGATTGATGAGCTAAATGGGATGGATAGATACCGAAGATAGCAATGACAACACCGCGGCCATCGTACTCCGGGTGATCATCGAGAAAGCGATCAGCACCAATCTCTTTCTTGGGCATGAGAGAAGCCAAAAAGGTGGACTCGTTCAGCTTGAAACTACGAAGAGAGCCATTATTATTATTACTGATGTTGTTATCATTATCCTCACAGCCAGATTTGAGAGAAGAGGAGGCAGGCATTTGTTTGAGAACAACCCAATTACACCCACTCCACCTTAAAGGTCTCTGGGAGTGTTTCTTCCCCCCGGGGCTCTTGCTTTTCAGACGAGTAAATAAGGCAGAGAAGCGTGAGGAAGACGGAGAAGAAAAAGAAACAGGCAAGGTCGAGAATCTGGAAAAAACGGCGGCGTTTTGATGCTGCATGGAGAGAAGGGTGTTCTGGTAATTTCAGGAAAAGTGGTAGTGGTGGCTCCGAGCTTGGGTGCAGATGGCGCGAGGGATCCAGGGACAGGTGGTGAGGGTTCAGAGGACGAGTCTTGGGCTGATAGATAAGGGGATATGCTGTGAGCGGCATGATTCCTTTGTTATGAAATTACATAATTGGTCCTCTCAGAGAATTCACCAATCAATCAGTATCAACATCCTTCCTCATCAATCCCAAATCAATATTAAAGAACCGTAATTAAATTGGTTGAGTGGTTTGAAGGTCAATAATCTGATTGGAATCCAACCGGACTTAATTAAATTAATTAATAGGAGAGAGAATTTCATTTAAGGATTGTGAAAGGAAAATATCTTCAAGTGGCTCCTAAGAAATTGCAAAATTTCAATTCAATCTCCTAAAACTAGACTGAAAATAAGTTTGATAAAGAAAAAATGAAACTACCCTCGTTGCAAATACTAAAAAAACAAGTTTAGTTTTCGCATGACAATGGAAGAACGATAAAGATGTTTTTATGAAGAAAGAATCGCCAACTTCAACTTCTTCTCTCCATTCGTCTTCATCAAGGTTGAGACTTTTCGATTTGCATCCTCATTTTCGACTAAATTTCTGCTAACATTGTCACTCCCTTCTTGAGGAATTTCATATTTTACCACTGACAGCATACACGCAAGGGAGAAAACGGAGTATTCTCTTTTTCAAATACACTCAGTCACCAGTATTCCTCTTCCTTTTCATAGTAATTTTGGTCACCGTTTGGTGTAGAGATTTTCCTAGTTGTTGGGTGTGTTAATTTTTTACCCTTACTTTCCCACATGATTTATATTTTGAAAATGAAATATGATTTTAAAAAAATAAAGTTAGTCTAATGATTTGCAATTGTGGTTAAATAATTTATTAGTTATTCATAGTATTTGAACAACATATGTGTGAGGTTGTTGATTTATAAATGATAGAAAGCAAAATGACAAGTAAATATAGGAAATTAACAAGATTGATATACGAAATTAACAAGTAGTATTGAAAAAAATATTTTTTTGATTGTAAATTGTATGAAGGTCAATAATAAGGAACCGTAGGCAATTTGCTTGTTATACAGGATGCTAATATGTGGTATTGAATGAAATATCTGTTGGTTGTAAATCTTATGAAGCTTAATAACAAGTAAATCTATGAAATTTTCAAGTGTTATATGGGAGGTTAACAAGTGATGTTTAATAATTGAATGAGTGGTAGTTGTAAATTGTATGAAGGTCAATAATAAGTAAACTTAAGCAATTTACAAGTGTTATACAGGATGCTAACAAGTGATATTGAATGAAGTATCTTTTGGTTTTAAGTTTTGTGAAGCTTGATAACAAGTAAAGCTACGGAATTTACAAGTCTTATATGAAAGATTTACAAGTGATGTTGGATGAAATATCTATTAGTTTATAAGTATAATGGTCTGTAAAGTGTGTAAAGGTTGATAGCAAGTAAAGCTAGTAAATTTATAGGTCGAATGTTGTATATCACAAGTTGTAGTGAATAAATAATATAAGTGTAAATTTTTTTAGAGATATTAAAAAATGGTGGATGAAAAAGCTAAAAAGAAGCATCCCAAAGAACAGATCATTAGGGTTAGAATATTTAGAAAAGAATTCCATAAAAAAAATAGCAAAAAGTTCCATGCTTTCAAATATACTACAAAACATGTTGCAGAAGCTTGGAAAAAGCTTAGTGCTAAGGAGAAGGAGCAGTACGGACAAGTGGCAATAGTTGAAGGGAAAGCTGAAAAATATGTTCTACCATTCAACACGAGATGTTCTCCAAGCAAATTCAAAGAGGTGGCTGATTTTGTGAAAGCAAACAGAAAGTTGAAAAGAATGTTGACAAAATTGGTTTTGGGAGATTACTTGACATTAGTTGTAAGAAAATTTCTCGAGAGCTATGTGCCAAGCTAATGAGTGCTTATGATCATCCAACACAAAAAATGACTATTAGAGGGAAGTCCATTAAGTTGACAAGTGCAGGTGTCAGGAAGCTGTTGGACATACTGGATGAAGGGGCTAAGGTGACAATGGAGGTAGAGAAGGATATTATTGATGAGCTAAAGAAAGAATGCACTCTATATCATACACCCAATTGAAAGAGAAAATTGTAGAGGGAAAAATAGTGATGATTTTGAGTTTCTATTTGTGTTGTACACATTGGGAACTCTTTTTTGCCCGACTGCCTCTCCTAGCGTATGCATAAAGACAGTTTGATTAGGCCAGCCTTGCGTTGAATGAGCTATCTATAAAAATGCAATAGTACAAGGAGGTTACGAGGAAAGGAAAGGTGCGCAGAAGCAAAAATGTTTAAGGCTGCGTGCTGTTATTACTGGTATGTATGTAGCTATTTTAGTTGTTATATCAATTATAATAGTTGTTATAATAGTAATGTTAGTTATAAATTATGTTGCATATATGTTTTCTTCAAAATTTCACTTTAAGTAAAGGTGTCCTACTACCCACTGATGCACTTCAATATTGGACTGAAAAGTGAGTAAGTGAAATAGTGAACTTGGAGAGGAAGAGCAACCATGGGATTCTGTATTCCCCTGCCACTAGTCAAAGGAGTTCTTCAATTATCAATATCTCAGCATTGTCCTTTCATGACCAAGTGAAAAAAACATTCCAGTTATACCACTTGTTAATTATTTAATGATAGTTGTTAATTTGCTTACTTTAGCTGTCAAATCTGTAACACATGTGTTTGTGGTAGGATTTGAAAGATTTATATGTTAAGATGACAACTTTATTATGAATTATATTGATAAGGAGCTAATAAAGTATCAATCTTAGAGGGTTAGGCAAGAAGAAAAGGAAGACAACAACCACAAGGAAGAGAAGGATGAAGATGAGGAAGAGGAGGATAATGAGGATGATGATGCAAATGAAGAAGAGAGTGACGATGACAAAGAAGATAAGCAAAAAAGGGAGAATAAGAATGAAGAAGACAATGATAAAGAAGAAGAAGAAAAGGAGGAAAATGAAGAACAGAGTAACGAGAGCGAAGAAGAGGAGGAAGATAAGGAAGAAGGAAGAAGAAGAAGACAATGATAAAGATAAAGAAGAGGATAAGGAAGAGGATGCTAAGGAGGAGATGGAGGAGGAGAACAAAAAAGAAGATAAGGAAGAGAAGGAGAGTGAGAAGGAAGAAGAAAACGAGAAGGACAAAGAAGAAGATAAGGAAAAGGACGTAAGGAGGAGGTGCAGAAGGAGGAGGAAGTTCAGGGAAAGGAAGAGGGGGTGAAAGGATAAAACCTGTAATGGTGAGGAGATCACAGGGAGAGAGAAAGTCTCACATCAAATCTCCATAGTTGGTTACCTATCCCTGAAAAAGGAAAGCAAGTGAGAAGGAACTTATATATTTTGTGTGCTTAAAATGGTGTGGAGAAAAGGATGGTAAAAAGTAAGTCCAATCACTTTACCAATTAAAGTACTTCCCTATTAAGTATAATAATTTAAATACTTTTTATTTGTTACGTGTCTCCTGTAGAATCTTAGTGGACATGTTTGGATATTATCTAACACGTAGTGAACTCCGTCATTTTGGTCCTGGCCAATAGATTAGTAACCAAGTTAGTAGGGTCTTTTATGTTAAAGCATGGATTAATTTCTTTAATGTGAAAGTAACATGCTGTTCGGTCATGTAGATTATGTCCATAATCTGCAAGACCCTAATTAGCAAGCAAAAGAAACATGCTTCAGGGGTGAAGCGGCATATATTTGATACTGAATTTATGGTGAAATATAGTATTTTTACTTTATCTAGATGGATTTTGTTTAATAGAAGTATTTTTTGACATTATGCATTGTTGTAGGAATAAATGGTTTGCAATCCAAGACGTTGAAATTTGGATAGTAACTTAAAGTAGATTATGCCAAAGTATATAGGTTACAACATATGAGAGTGTGAGTACATATTTGCACCAATGCTTTTTGCTAACCATTAGTTCTACTTTGTGATGGAACAAATTTTATATGATGGACTTAATGATAGGTAATGAGGAAGGCAAGACTGATAAGGAAGGAAAGAAAGTGAAGAAGGCAACTAAAGATTTGGTGACTCATGGAAAAAGAATGATGGCTAAAGGCTGTGTAAGATCAAATGTGTTAATACATTCATGCTATGAAATTTTATTGAGCTCATGCTAATAAATTTTATCATGCAGAAGGACAATTTCATTCAAATATTGATAATGGTTAAGTTAAAGTTATTTGAGAATGACCCTAACTGCGAGGTCGCAATTGAGGCAATTTATAAATGAGAAACCATGTAAATTTATGGTTTG
Source organism: Prosopis cineraria (assembly GCF_029017545.1). Classification (NCBI taxonomy): domain Eukaryota; kingdom Viridiplantae; phylum Streptophyta; class Magnoliopsida; order Fabales; family Fabaceae; genus Prosopis; species Prosopis cineraria. The sequence goes on from NW_026555345.1 coordinate 28,663,999, forward strand.
AATGTTAAATTGTTATTAATTGGTCTGCCATCTTAGCCTTACCTTGTTTTCAAATTACACAATGCAGACATGAATGTGACCTTCATGTCATAACATGGTTGAAATACTCGCCTAACAAAAAGCATAAGGACTAGCCAACTTACACAATGCCTAAATATACACAAGTATAGCTTTAAGGATGTAATTGAATATTATATTATTAAAGTTATTGCAAGTAAAGTTGGAAATGTATTAACCTTGTTCATAAATGTTTTATAGGATGAGTCAGCTTCCTTAAGAGTTGACTTATTTTGTGGCTTGTGGACCATCCATGTAATGCAAAATTAGTAGAAACCCATTCACTCATTTCAAGTGTTGAGCCATCCAAAAAAAAGGCGATGATCTTATTCAAAATCTTTTATGTCATTGCGACTTGTAATCTTTTGACAATTGTAATTGCTCTTTTGCAATCAGGTTTAATTTTAATACATATGTACACATTATGAAACATATTTTAGGTGGAGTATTGAAATTTGCAACTTGTATTATATAATTAACATGACATTTATGGTTGATTACTATTCATACATTAATCAGTGTTATTAGTCAAGTAACAAGTAGAGCTCGGCAAATAACAAGTTTTATGGTTTGTAAAGGGCTTTGAAAAATTAACAAGTAGGATTGGGCAACTAACAAGTGGTGTTTTGCCATCTCCCATGAATGAGATCTGAAAGATTAGGCCAAGCTGTGAACATGCTTGATCATTGTCCTTAAAGTGACAACTGTCATCAATACATTTACAATTAGACTCACGTAATTAACAACTAGTGACAACATGTAAACACGGGTACGATTTAGATGAGGTTTGCAAGAGGTATTAGAGAATTAACGAGTGGCACTAGGCAACTAATAAGTGGTGTTCTGACATCTCTCATGAATGAGATCTAAAAGATTAGGCCAAGTCGTGAACATGCTTGGTCATTATCCTCAAAGTGACAACTGTTATTAATATATTAACAATTGGACTCACACAATTAACAACCGGTGATAACATATAAACACGAGTACGATTCGGACGAGATTTGTAAAGGGTATTGGAGAATTAATGAGTGGCACTGGACAACTAACAAATGGTGTTTTGACATCTCCTACAAAAAGATCTAAAAGATTAGGCCAAGTCGTGAACATGCTTGGTCATTGTCCTCAAAGTGATAACTGTCATTAATATATTTACAATTGGACTTGCGTAATTAACAATTGCTGATATCATGTAAATATAGGTACGATTCAAACAAGGTTTGTAAGGGGTATTAGAGAATTAACGAGTGGCACTGGGCAACTAACAAGTAGTGTTCTGACATCTCCAATAAACGAGATCTGAAAGATTAGGTCAAGTTGTGAACATGCTTGATCATTGTCCTTAAAGTGACAACTGTCATTAATATATTTACAATTAGACCCTTGCAATTAATAACTGGGGATAACATGTAAACATGGGTATGTTTCGGACGAGGTTTCCAAGGGGTATTGGAAAAATTAGAGTGAGTTATTTACAACTAATATTAAGAGAATCACAACTGATGTCACTTCATTAACATATACCATATACAAAGATTATAAAAAAATTTCAGTTTGTTGCTTGTGACAGTATGCCATAAAGTATCTTTATGAAATTATATATAGAAGAGATATTCATAAGATACTAAACCATTATAGCAAAAAATCATATGGGTTATGCAAATATATACAATAACTGCTTTCGCTAGAAAGAATAAAAAATCTAACTTCAGTTCATATACAAAATAATAGCAGTTATATACACAACCAAGAAAATTAATTATTAATCAACAATTTAGCCAGGATTAGGATTCTTGCAAGTCTTCCTTACATGACCAACCTCACCATACCTAGAGTAATGATATACCTTCTTGTCCTAGAATTGTGACTCCATCCTTCTGCTTCTTGGCTTTCCTGGAGGCCTACTAGTCCTAGGTGATTACAGCAATATAGTAGATGCATAATCCTGAAATCTTAGATTGTCTGGCCTAGGAATGTCATGAGTTTCAACTAGAATCATATTGTGATAGTATATTTTTTATTGACAACTAAGTAGATAGTATTACTTGATATTAGAATATATATTTTCTATGTATATGCTTTATTACCGCATATGCATGTATACATGGCAACCCACACATTTGCCAAGCCTTGCATGAGCATTCACGCAGGGTAAGATTCACACAGACATCTCCTCATAGAGTTAAGGCTCTAAAAGTGTTTGAGCCATAATGTTATGCAGGCATTCTTTCAGCTCCTGTGACATTTGCCAATAGTTTTGACTCCACATTAGGACCTATGTAATGTCTTTAATTTTCCATGCCCAACTTACTTTTATATAATTTTAGAGCTAACTTCTCCCTGTGTTCATAAATCAAGATAGGAGTGTTATGCTTCCTTTCACTCACCAACCATACATTAAATGATTCTGCAAAATTGGTGGTAATATTATCCCATCTCCTATGAGAATACCTACTAAGTGCCCAGCGATTAATATCCCTATGGCTTTCTAACCATTATCCCAACTGTGGACAAAACGACATTAGATTTCCCATACCCATATAAGTCTACATCCAGTCTTGCATAGGCTATTGCATCTAGCAATTTTAGTGCAGTCTCCTTAGTTTCACTGTTGTTCCTTCTCTTTCCCTAAGTGATTTTCAAGAACTTAGAACTATATTTCTCCTTTACATGCTAGTAACAAAAACCATGAACTATATAGAACTATATTGCATTATGTCTATCAGACACAATCGTTAAATCAATATCTCTTATAATCTCCTTGATCTTAGACAAGAACCATACCTAATCGTTAAAAGTTTTCCCACCAACAATGGCATAAGCTAAAGGAAATAAATCATTTTCCACATTATATGCTTGTGCTCCCAATAAAGTCCTTTTGTAGGGACTACTCAAATGATAGCCATCTATATAGATTATAGGTCGAGCACCTTCTAAGAACCTTTTTACACAACATCTATAAGCTATAAATAGTCATCCAAATCTATTTGTTGGTGATACAGCCTGTTTTACGACAATGTTTGTAACATTCAAAAAATTTTAACCTTGATTTATTAACTTAATTAGGGCAGTTAGTGAGTTAATGAGATGTGTGGCCAAAGGGGCTTAACTTGGTATAATTGTTGTGATTTCAGCCTTTGAAGTGGGACCGAATCAATGACAGGCCACCTAGGCAAGGAAAGAGGACGAAAAAGTGAAGAGTTGTGTTCTGTGCTACACGTCGTGATGTGTGGTTAGTTTGCCGTGGCGCATGGACATAATTTAAATAAAACGGGCTCCTCTATGCCATGCGCCGTGGCAGAGGGCAGTGTGTGCGGCGGCACACAACCAAAAATCTGATAAATCAGCTTATGAGCTGTGTGAAAACAGAAAAGAGAAAGAGGAGAAAAATGAAGAGCTTGGTTTTGGCCCTACTAGAGCACGATATTTGGCCCCATTGTTAATAAATTGGAGCTCCCAAACACCCAAGGTAAGATCATGATGCTTTCTCCTTCCTTGCTCTCCCTCATTGATGATTATTTATAGTAGGGTTTGAGTTGGGAGATAGCTTTTTGGTCCATAGGAGTATGGGTCTAATTTTATTAGTTAAAATGAGATCAATGGGAGTGATTTAATGTATTGGAATATCACATTAATGATTTTAAAAGTGATTGGTCTATCGGAGCATTTAATATCTAAAAATTGATATCTATGAGGTAGTTAGAAGAGGTTAATGTGTATTAATGATGGTTTAATAATCTAATGAGCCCATTAGATACGAATGGGTAGTGGTTATGAGTTGGTAAAATAGTGCATGAGGAGTTTTTATATTGATAGAGCTTAAAGAGCTAGATGATGATAATATCCTTATGATTTGGTTGTAGAGAGGTTTGGCTTGGCACCTTTCAAGCTTGTTGAACCTTGGGGAAGTTACTATAGTAAGGGGTAAACCTTTGACCTCTTAAAAGTTTAAGGTAACTCAGGAAAGCTTAATTTTTATAGTTGAATGTTAATTGTTTGTGAAATGTGATTTATGAATTTAATTTGATGATGCATAATGGCAAATACTTGATTGTGAAATGGTTTTAGAGAAGAAAAAACTTTGATTCTACCGCCTTTGATGTTTTGTGAAATTACTTGTGATTTATTACTATGGGTAGAGAATTGTGATGAATTAAGTGTTAAATTGTGAAGTATTTGTGTTATGTGAGTGTAAGTGTTGAGAGAAGAATGTTAAATGCATATTATATGTGAAATGTGCATAGCAAGACTATTGGCAAGAGTTTGCCTAAGGAGATGAGCAGATTGGTTGAAATCCACGTAGTATTAGCAGTGACCGTTGAAATTAAAAACTAGCCTTGGCACGGATCGTTGGAATCAGGAGGTAGCCCTTGTCTCATGATTGATTCGGGATGGTCCTACTTGTTCTACAAGGAACTCGAACCTAACTAGTCTCCACCAATTCATAAGGAGGCTAGATTAGGGGTACGACAAGCTATGGTTATTAATATTGTGGGAAACTGGATTACATAAGTGAGTGAGTTAATCCTGGCCCGGTAGCTTCTCACAAGTGGAAGCCTTGGTTTGTCCGTGAAGAACGTAGCTATGTGATAGTCACCGGTTTTGTGTCAGAGGTAATAAGAGGATATGAGGTTGGCATATGATTATACATATAAGTTCGGCCATATAATTGTTAGTGTTGTGGTTCGGCACATGTTAAGGGCGCATGATTGTTATTTTTGCAACCTAGAGTTATGTTTTTGAAAACAACATGATATAGTGTTTTATGATAAGCCCGATTACATAGTTGTTAGTTTTGTGAACCATGGCCCAATACTATGTGATATATGTGTTATGTGCCTATTTGCATCTATTTACAATTAATATGTAACTATAAGGGTTAAGTAAAACTTGGTTACTGAGTAGTTATACTTAATCCTCAATTCTCAATATTTTCAGAGACTAGCTCATTGGATCTGAGTTAAGGAAAAACACACAGAGACTTAGGATTTGTGAAGTAAATCCTCTTTATGTCTCTCTTTAGTTGTTTTCATGTGTATTTGTTAATGTAATTACCAACTAGGATTAATTGTCATGAATGGTGTACTACTTGCATGATTTTGTGTTTAACTAGATTTGTGCCCTAGGTTAGTGAGTTTTTGTTGTGAACCCTGAGGATAGAGCCAAAATACTTGTGCAAGTAGGAATATATGTATTTTTGAGAAATATGAATGAAATGGTTGATTTTGTGCAATTTTTTCTCCCCCTTTATGTTTTGTAAAAATTGGAGTTGAATGGTGATTTTGTGAAATAAGTGTATCTGATTGCATGTGGTGTGTTGCACGAGTCCGCAAGAGTCTATTGAGTGTGGTCGAAGGGTTGATGTAGGCTATTGGTACGTGTGATTGACTTAAGATACCCCATTTGGGAAATTTTGTGAAAATGTGTCAAAATGGGTTTTAGTATCCAACTTTTGATAGAAAATGAATTTGAGTGTGAAACTGGTGCCATTAGCTAGAGCTAAGAGAAAGCTCCATGTAAACACCAAAACCACCTCAATCGAATGTAGAACAGAGATTTGAGACACATCTAAAGTTCGCTCCCTGTGCTGTTAAATGACAGCACTGATCTGTTAAATTTTGTGTAATGTACCGTGGCGCATGGCCCCTCACGTCGTGACGCATGGCACAGAGGAGACACGTCACAGCGCACAAACCGTAAGCTGTGGTGCACATGTCAAATTCTATGTAAAAATCTATTTTAAGTTTTAAAACTCTTTTTTAGGTCCCAATTAATTTTCAAGCTTTCGCTTTATCTTTAAAACTTTGATTTGGAGTCCTTAAAACATGTTTGAGATTTGAAGGGTTGAAATTAGGATTCCTTAAAATAAAATTTGAGAAATTCATTTATAAACCCTACAGTTTGGTAATTCTTGTGAGTTAAGCCTTGGATTACCATAATTTGGAGTTAAGTATGATTTAACCTCAGGGAGGTTATAGTGCTGGGATCACTTTCTTACAACCTTTCACATAACCACGGGATTGGCATGTAAGATTCCTCTAGAAGACTATGGATGTCTACTATTGCTCTCTCTTTAGCCCTGTACGCTTGTTGGTATGTAAGGCTAATACTATACTCTCTTTCCAAATCTCACCTTATGTCATTTGTAGACTTATCTATGCTAGATCTCAAGTCATCAATTATGATAAAAGATGTTAGTTTGCATCTCTTTTGTGAGGTACCACTAGGTTGTCCTATGCAGTGTACATGTGTTCTTTCTCAAACTTTCTAATAGCAAGGAACAAACTTTTACTAACTTCATATATTCTAATATTCCAAGGACAACCTTCAACCATATAACATGCAATAATCTTCTTTTCATCGTTCTTCACAAACTGATATGCAAACTTATATGCCACACTGTATTTGTATAAAGCTTGTCTAAATGCCACGGCGTGAGGAAATGTTTGCCCAATACCTATTAACACATTCTTTCACTTTGAACCATTCATCTCAGGCAAAGGCGTAGGGAGACTTTCTATGGCTAAACTTTGTGCAATTGACAATGGACTCATGCTTTAAATAGGAGAAGGTACATTGAAGCTTTCTGTATCAAACTCCCATATTGTTGGAGAAAGTGAGCTTTTATCTAAAGGTGATACTATATGATCTAACCTGAAATTTACAAGTCATATTAGACATTTATCAACTTGTATTAAGCTTACCATCAGGGGTAAGTATAAGTGAACTTACACTTGTTGCAATCCAAGTGTGATAGTTATTTGGACTCTTTTGCACCCTTGCCAACATAGACATGACCACTTTTATCGTTCAACTCAATTAACTGTGATAATTCTTTGTCATCTATGAGATCTAATAGCATGTTTGTATCATAACTTAATGTATACTTTACGATATCGCCGCTACTTTCAGGCCACACATCTATTAAGATCATATTTTTCAGTTCTTCATAGGTCATCCCTTGTCTTATCAGTCTTTCACTTATAATCCCACCCTCATATCTTGTGTTTCCCTCTAAATTCTTCACGAATTCACCCCATATATGGAATTGGAAAATAATTACTTTACAGAACTCGAAGCCATAAGTAATCCCAGCCTATATGTCAATAAAATGTTAACTTCAATTGTTTTATTAGTACTGGATGAACTCATAACTTTACAATAGAAATTGTAAAATTAACAACATAACATAAAGCTTTTATCAACTCACCATACAATCACAGCAATTTCAATACCTAATAGCTTTGTATTTCTAAATTTTGACGTTGACACTTTTCATCAACTAAAAGCACTAACTCTTTCAAGCAAATAAATTAATTCATCCTATGCCTATTCCCCTTACTAAACCCATACCCATATCCAAACCCATACCCATAACATATGCGTTTAACAAAAGGTGCCTCTAATTACTACAAATGAAAGTATTTTACCTTTGTACGATTGATTGCTGCCAAGTTATCCTTTAAAACAGTTCCCGGTTGACACTACTCCCATTTCGTTTCCAATCATATCACATGGAGAAGGATGAATCATATTATGTAAAGAACGCATAATCAAACAGGAGGTGGGGAGTGAATCTCGTGAACTCATGGGTGATAAACGTTAGCATCAACTGCTCCCAAAGGTGAAGATTGAGAAATACAAAATTGCATGTACATGTTTTATGTTTCATGGGCATTTCTTCCTTTTATCATTAATAGCTTATTTCTTTAGTATTTGCATCAAGGGCAATTTCGTTCTTTCCTCATCAAACTTATCTTTAGTTCAGTCTCCCAGACTGAATTGAAATTTTGCAATCTTTTGAGAGCCACTTAAAGATATCTTCCTCCCACGATCCTTAAATGAAATTCTCCCTTAATAGTATATCATTAACTGTATATAAAATTATCTTAAACAAGATATTTATATGATAATACTCCCTCCATCTCAAAGTATAATACACTTTTAAATAAAATCTTACATACTAATTAACTTCATTAAATACACTTAACAATCTTATTTTTTCAAAATAATAATATAAACTTTCAAAAATATCCATCATTTAATACATTGAAAAGAGAAGGGATGAAAATTAATTATAGAGAGAGAGAAAGGGTAATATTGAAAACAATGCATTTAATGAAACCTTAATATACTCAAAGTGTCTTATATTTTGGGATAGAAAAACTTCTTTAAAAGTTCTCTATAATTTGGGACGGAGGGAGTAATATTTTAAAAGAAAAATATAAAATATAAAAATATAACTGAAAATTCATAATTTTAATTAAAAAAAGTGCTTGTTTATTGTTTGACGTCAATTAACATGCATGCACGAGGTTTCAAAAATATTGGTGCAGAAGTTGGAATTCTTAATAGCATTGTATTGGAAATAAAGAAAAACTTGTATATTTAAAATGTTTGTATATTTTCAATTAAATTAATATATATATAATTTTTTTATACATTATTTATTGTATAACAAGTTTTTTATTAACATTATTAATATGTTAAAATTTACCTGCCTTGATTTGATTAGGTAAAAGTATTTAAAATATATAAGATTATGTACTTAAGTCTTTTTCTTCTAAATATTATTTGACTGCACACACTATTTGTCATATCAGTAATTTTTCACATTGTTAAGCCAAATCAGTACCCTGAAGATGAAAATAATAACGATTGTAAGCTGATGGGGTCAACCTTGTAACGGCGAAATACTACAGGGATGGGATCCGGCGAAGCGGTCACCAAGCCGCCCTTTTCTCTGCTCACATGCTTGCATTTGCACCAAGGCCAACCTCTTGAAATTTGTCATCCTTTTTAATCGAGAGTACGACTTATGAACATCTTTAAAGCAAACTTAAAAAATATTCTGATTAATTAATGATTTTAAGTTAGATTGTGTGTTCCATTCAAACTAATCTCAACTGGGAAAAAAAAGTCAATTTTAATTATTTTTTTGAAGTAATTAGGTATAGATCCAAAGATTTAATAAATCCACTGAGAATGAAAATTCATAAAAGAATAAATGAATGAATGAAAACAAAAAGATACTCTACATTTCTCCCTCTTATTGTAGAGTATAATGAATCTAAATTCTGACAAAACTAGTCAACAATCAATTATGCTAGCGAAAATGTTACCTCCCTCTTTTGGAAAAGGTATTGAGTTTAAAATTTTAAAAGGAAAAATCTGGCAAGACCAGGCTAAATTGACACTTTAAAGATATATTGCATGCATGTTTTGGCATGATGACAAGTTTCACTCATACTTGAATGTTTTAAGGGATCTTAGCCTGCTAGAATAGACAAAGGCTCTGGTTCAAGAAAAAGAAGTGGAACTGGAGAAACAATAGTGGAATAGTATTTATTATGGGATCGACAAAATAATAAACAAAGAATATGATGTGACCAATTGAATGCTTGTCACTAAAGCTATACTTTTCTCTTTTTTTTTTTTTTAATCTTTCATTCTTGGTTCTGTTAAAGAATTTGGCATCTAATCTATATCACTTTATACTTGCACAGCTCCCTACCCAAATCCTTCAAGATTCCCCATCTCTGAGAGTATCTGATGCTAACTTTTCACTCCTGCAACATGTCAGCTTGAATCATATCTTCTTTGTGATATACAGAGAAACTTGAAGCTAAATCTTCACTCCAATCTTTTCATCAACCTGCAACATTTTTAACTTGAATCAGATCAGATAAATGGACATTAAGGCTCCAAGATATCACCCGAAATGAATGAGAAGAAAGAAGACTAAATGGTTCGGTCCTGGGAATATGTATAGAGGGCAATTTATTGTATATTATTCTTTTTGTCAGATGAGGTATAGATGCCAAATGGACTAAGAAACAACTTCGCTTTAAGGGAGGGTAAAATTAATCTGGCCCATCAATTCAGATTCAAATTATTATTGTTATTTTAATAAAAAAAATATAATTTGAAATCAGATGTGCTTTACCTGAGCCTATGGTATAAGATTATGACAAGTTTTATCACATGGATATGCACAATCTATTTCCTTGGTTCTATCTCTGCCAAAATACCAATCTCCAACGGCTTCTGCAATAGTCTGTAAAAGAGCAGTTCAACATGTTATTGAAAAAGAAAAACTCTGCTTTCACCCAAAAAAAGGAAAAGGAAAAGAAAAAACTTTGCTAAAAACCCAAAAATTGTTCTACACAAAAGTTTATCAAGATTTTGAGGGAAATCCCTTAAAAAGTATGCAAAGATCAGACTTAGATCTTATCCGTGATCGAGTCTTTTTACTGGTATACTATTTCAATAACAAATTCAATTGACTGTTATTGGAATAGCATCTTTTGTTCAGAATCTCTAGTCTAATATTACCCAGACAGGCTTAACAAGCCTTCAGAAGCTAGTTTGCTTGCTATGCAGCGACGGTAAATTAATGAGCAAGTAACTGTAAATCTCACATATTAAAAACAGATTCATCATCATGTCTTTCTATCAAAGATCAAGATCGGTACCTTGTCGTTTATTGTTGGAGAATCATCTCCAAACCATGTATCTTGGGATTCACTTTGACAATGAGCAAAGCATGAATTAATGAACATTCCTCCTCTTCTTGAGAATATATAGAATGGTCTTAAAACTGCAAGCATGCGGCGCCTAAAGCCTGAATAATGTGCGACAAAATAAATTTTACTATTTACAAAGAAGAGAAGCGTGAACTTTAAAGACGTGCAGAGCAGATAACATAGTTCTTTTAAGTAAACAACCTTGCAGTACATCAATTTGGTCTGGAGTGCATGCCGCTGGGTTTATCTTGCAGTGATTCCAATGTCCATGCAAATCAGAAGAAGGTGGGACCAATATGTGGTGAAACTGTTGGCATTTCAATTTCAAGTTATATTCATTCTTTTTAATTCGTAGGCTATAGTGGGAAGATCATATGAGGTATCTATGTGTCAGAAATTCTTACTTGGAATACATCATAAGCAGAGTTCAAGATGAAATATGGTGTAGTTATGTACTTCAATACATACTGCGGGAAGAAGCACTGCATGAAAACATCGCACAAGTCAAAATCTTGTACTGAAGAAACTGTGATCTTACCGAGCTAATGATCCGACTTCACCAAGAAATTTTACCAAGTCTGGAAAGAACAGGGACCTTGTGCAGTTTCTGTTTAGATTTCGCTCTATCCCCTGTGGAACAAAAAGGGTCAACTAAGATTGCATTTTTCAGTTTGCAAGAAGAACAAAATGAGTAGTTCCGTTAACTTCTTTATGTGATCTTGAATGGTCTGAGTGAATTTGGCCAAAAAAGAAAGAAGAATGGTCTTAGTAAATTACATTCACCCCTTTGAAGTTTTCCATGTTGAATATAGATTGAAGAAGAGGGCGACTTATCAGAAAATATAATCTCATTCCCACATATTACTACAATATAAATAGAACTTCCTCTTCTATTCTTCATGCTCATTGACTGACAACTCTCACACCACCCTCACTTTCTCAGATACTCTTCTTTTCTCTCTACTCGACGACAAACCCACACAATCACACACACTTACATGTGTGTGTAGTAGTAGCATGATAGTGAATTGTGTAATTTATTCAAAGTTTTGTCAGTGCTCGGACTATGAAGTCAAATGGCTAGGGATCCAACTTAATTGGTGAAGTGTTGAGTGCTACCAAAGTCACTGATCCAGTTGTGTAATTGATTACGCACACAGGAGAAGAGGGCTGAAAATAGGTAAGTCTTCACAGTTGAAAGAGATCAATATATAAGACATGAAGGAGGCGCGACCTAATACTAACGGTCTCTGATGCCAAATGTTGAATTTATATGGGGAAAATCACATCTAGGGCCAAAGGAGAAAAAATTGCAGTCAGGATCCAATGCATTCTGAAATTTTTCTGCAGACCCGAGAGCTGTTTTTGCAAATATATTTTAAAGAGAAAAGACACAATTACCTTTAGTGCAAAAGAAAAAACTTTAAGTTTACTATCAATAGATAATTACCTATTAATATGTGAACCTAAGCTGTGAATTTGTGAATATTTAGTTGTAAAAATTTAAAGTTGTTGTCAAGATGAATCTTAGTTCTGAATATATAAAATTATAAATTCTAGACTTTAACTTATAAATAGATGAATTTATACTCGTGAGTATTCAAACTTTAAGTTATAAATTTATGAAGTTAGCTAATATGCACTTGTCAACCATGAACAAAAATTTCATTACCAATAAACAATTACTTGTTAATATATGAATATGTAATTGTAAAAATCTGAACTTGCTGTCAATAAACATTATTTATGAATATATGAAGTTATAAATTTTGAATTTTAACTTCTAAACAAATGAACTTGTATTTGTAAACATTTGAATTTTAAGTTGTAAATTTGTAAACTTAACGAACACAAACTTATCTACTTTGAACAATAATTTCACTCCTAATGAACAATTATTTGTTAGCATCTCATCTTAAAGTTATGAATATGTGAACACCTTATTGTAAAAATCTGAACTTTTACTTGCCGTTTTTTCTAATTAAGGTCAATTGTGTATTTATTCCTAAAACATACCCTCAAGCTTGTAGAATAATTTCATAATGCATTAAGCCTAAATGCAATTTTTTTTCCTTTAGGGGCCCTAGGAGTGATTTTCCCATTTATATATTAGAAGAAGAGAGAAACTTATTAAAAAGCATAATTTTATTCCCACGCATTACCACAATATAAACCGAACTTCCTCTTCTCTCTTTTTCACCTCTCATACCTACTCTTCTTATTCTACACTCACATATGTAATTGACACCAAAGAGATTGTAAATGCAGTAAACTCGAACTTCTCACTATTTAAAATATCATTTGGAAAAAGTTATTTTGAAAGGATCAAGTAACACGGCGCAAATAAAATCCTCAAAGTGTATGCAAGTAATGTAAGTTATGTATGGGAGGTTTACCTGCAATAAAACAAGGCTTTTGAAGAAGTATCTCATAGTGTGGTTCAAAGCGATGTCTCTCCTGCACGGATGGAAGATAAGAATGAAGATAACGTTAAAAACAGGATATTGAAGTAATTTAATGCACATGATTACATGAAACTTTTATTGGAAAGCATGAGTGAAATTACTCGTCAAGAAAGAAGCCAGCATCACTCAAGCATTTAACACTCGCATTCCTTGGCAATTGACTAGTGAAGCTGTCACAGTGATGAAATGTCGCTAAGCCTCCTGCCGAACAACCTGAAAGCAAAGCCTACACAAACAGACATAATAGGTGAGTCGCAAGCATGAAAAACATAGTAACTTATTCTTCATATATCCTAGCAATTTAGAAAAACAAGTCTACTAGATTATTTTATTTTAAATTATAAGACACCTTTAAGGGAATAAGGCATCCTAAAATACATAACACTTTGACAAAAATTAAATTTCATTAATAATATTTTTTTAATATTATCATTTCCATATATGCTCTCTTTTTAATATTCTTTTACAAATTGAGTATTAAATAAAGGATATTTTTAAAATTTTATTTTTTATTTTAAAAAAATAAAATTGTGAAGTATATTTAATAAATTTTATTAATATATATAATTTTTGTCTAAAAATACCTTGTACTCTGGGACAAAGTGTATATAAATTAAGAATCTTTAGGAATGTTTAAAAAGTATATATCCACAGAAAACCAATTCTAAAATCTTTGTGAAAACCCAAAAAAATCCTTTTTTTCCCAAGACCATGTATATATAATGACAATACTTTGGAATCAAATAAAGCTTTTGAGTATTAAAATATCTCTTGACGCCTTGAAGAAATATGCAGAAAGTGAGGAGGAAACATAGAATACCTTGCGTGCCTTGCCCAAACCTTTAGGCAGGAGGTCACGAATGATTGCTTCCCAAATCTTTTGTCCTTTGAAATAAAGCAATGTTGTCTGGGGTTCATTTCACATGCATGCATCAAAAGTCACTGGCTACTTACTGTCTTAACTTTCATAATTTAACAGAGAAATTAATTAAATATAGAGTAAGAAAAGGGAAAGAGACAAATTAATTACCCCGTTGTTGAACGAAGCATCGCCCGTGAAAGAGCCTCCATCACAATATCTAATCTTTACACGGTTCCAATTGTAGAAATCTGCACGCACCCAAAATAAGAAAGACTGAAAAACCTTGTAAAAGCCTTAAGTGTGGAATTTTCAGAGAAAAAAAATTGTATTATCTCATTACTTTTTTAATGTACAAACTGGTCCTATATATATACATCAAAAGAGATAAAAACTAATAAATACTAATAAAGTCTAATTAATGATCCTAATAAATGCTAATTATTCACAATAATGACATAATATTCCTATATTAAGAAATTAAAATTATATGATAATGATACCATAAGATTAGATTTAAGTATTATCAAAGCCCAAGTAGTGAAAACCATTTTAATATGGTTTTTTGACATCACAATTCAACCCATTATCTTACTTTAAAAGGGCATAGAATTCTTTTTACTTGATCTAAATACGATTGTGTCTTTATACTCCTTCCATTTTAAATTGCATGATATTTTTGAATGAGTTTTTTCATTTCAAAATATAAAATACTTTGGATAGATTAAAATTTCATTAAATGCACCAATTTTAATATTATCTTTTATTTTTCTTTATTTAATTTACATCCCTTCTCTTTTCAATATATTAAATAATAAATATTTTAAAAAAATTTATATTTTTATTTTAAAAAAATAAGGTTGTTAAGTATATTTAATAAAATTTATCGATATGTAAAATTTTATCTAAATATATCTTATAATTTAAGATGAAGAGAGTAGCATTTATGATGAAAAAATAGGTGTATAAATTTTTAATTTTAATTGATAATATGATAATTAAGTATATGATGTGATTAAAAAATTGACCACATACTTATTACATTATTATAAAAGAAACTGTGCATAAACATGTTTTGATTTAATAATAATTTTATCTAATAAATATAATTTTTATTTTAAATATTCTCAGAACATGATATTTTTAAGAAATAAGATTTTACACATCTTGCATTTAATAGCCCCAAAAAACCAACAAAATAGGAGTAAGGACAGGACAAAAGAAACAAACAAGAGCGGAGGGTTGTTGGCTTGTTGCAGGTGAAAAACACAGCTATACAGATCTCCCAAGAGAGCACGTGAAAGAGACATGGATGGAGACAGCTGTCGTGGAACTTCGACATGGACAACAAAATTTTTAACCCCTTACATATATGGACCCATAATCAGAAATATTAAATACTTTATCCAACCTGCATCCGTGATCATTCTTTCTAGCATTTGAAATTTGTAATTGTAATTATTGAAAAATATATCATATTTCAATTATAAAACCAGTTCACATTTGTAATTAAAAAAAAAAAAAAAGAAGTGTACCTGGGTTGAGGGAGGCATTGTTACTTAAGATGCCAGAGAAGACCTCCAACTTGGTCATGTAGCGAGTTGAACCCCTGCGAGTCTTTGCTCTCTCCGCGCATGATTCCACGTCATTGCACCACCCCCCTCCCTGGCAAGCACCATAATTTAATTATCTTCGCTATTAATGATTATTAGTAATTTTTAGGAGAATTATTTCACATTTTCTCACAACACATTTAAATATTTATTTGTGTATAATTCTCCCATGATTTTTTCCCATGCTTAAAACGAACACACACACACACAGAGCAAATGCAATAAATGTAAATTCTCTCAAATTTATTTACCCGACTTTTTTTTTTGGCGAATTGCTCAACTTTTTTCTGTATATCGCTCTTTTTATTTAAGTGGTTTTCAATGCGAGGCATCTATTTTTTTTTTTTTTTACCATGAATGCAAGGCATCTATTGCTGGAGAAAATAAACAGACATAAAGAAAAAAATTGTAAAAATATATTTTCTTTATATTCTTTAATAGAAACGTGCCTAAAATACTCTTCCGGACTGGTTCCATCCACATGTGATTTCTTCAAGTAGAATTTATGGCCCAGACCAAACTGATTAATGTCCCTTCTGACACCACATTTCATCACTTGGTGTTTTTGCTTCTATTTAAAGCTTGGAATAAAGAGACTTTATTCTTCATCGCCACATTTTATTGGCCTATCACTCTATCCTATGCTTCATTCCTTTTTTTTTTTTTTTAATTTGAGGGACAACCACAAATGATATAACTTACAAGCTTAATTCAAAAATATAAATTTTTAATTAAATTTTACTTTTTAATAAAATAATTATTTATATTTAAACTAATTCTATTTTTTTATATTTATTTTTATCTAATAGAGCATTTCACCTTAAAATAAATATAAAGTAATTTATTTAATAAAAATATTTTAAAAAAAAGATAATAATTATAACTTAAAACATTAAAAATATTTTATATTTTTTTAAGGAAGAAGTGTAAAACTACAAGCAGGATCAAAATCATAATCTTCTATTTACAAAGAAGCATACATGCCATTGTACTACAAAATCATTGATCTATCACTCTATTCTTACTCTATCTTCAAGTGTGCATTATTATTCAGAACTATTCTCCGATTAGAGCCAATAATGTTCTACATGTGTTAATATCAAGAATGCCTTTTGAATTTATTTTAAACTAATTTTTCAGACAATTTGTAAGATACACTTGTTCCTACTTATTTAATGATTTTGAAATTTGTACATGTATAATTCTTTTAACAACTTTTCAAAAATATCCAAAATTTTCACTTTTTTAATTTTATTTACTAACTGAATAAACCGTGAAAATTTTCAAAATAAAACGAAACAAAGGGAAGAGAAGAAAGTTTCAAAAGATCAAAATAATTAAAATAAAGTTTATAATTATCATCAATCAATAGATAAATGTAATCTAGAGAATAAGTTATAATTATAGGCATAATTTATAAATAACACAGTTCTATCCGAAGTCTATAATATTCTTATTCTTATTTATAATTAATTTGTCGTTGGGAATCTTAACTGGTTGAAGAGAAGACACGGTGGCGTCACATGATGCCGGTTTGTACTTCCAGAGTTATAGTTTCATAGGCTATGACTGATGAACCGAATAAGCTTTGTAAAGCGCACTAGCAACCTTCAAAAAACTGTTATTTTATTATTTCTTTTTTTATAGTTTATTTTATTATTTCTATATGAACGTAACAAATTAAACATCAGTGACAGCATTAGAAAGAATACGTTCATTAACGAGCATACAAAAATTCTGCTGAGTTAAGAATGGACCAAAATTTTGAATCTCAACATTATTGTTAGTTGTTTTCCTTTTAGTTCTTAATATAAGTATGCGGAATATAAAAAAAAGAGTATATGGAAATTGCACTTATTTTTCAGACTTCAATTTATTTAGGTTATCAAACAATGCTTCATGATTTGACGCCGGCATCGTATCTAGACATTTGGAACTTTTTGAAGGTCAGGTTTGCAAACATTAAGGGCCTGTTTTATTTTTTTAATTAGTTTTTGTTTTTGAAAATTATTTTTTTATTTTTTTAAAAAAAACTTTAAAATTTGTTCAGACAAGTGTTTTCAATAAATTGTTTTCAAAATTACTATCATTTTTTATTTTTAAAAATAAAAAAATAGAAACCACTTTAAGTTATTTTTAATTTTTCTTGTTTTTAAATTATAATATCAAATTTGATTATTCAAAATTATAATTATTTTGATCAATTTTTATTATTAATCACCAATATTAACTGCCTATAACCAACATTATCAGTCTATTTTTAATTTTAAAAATATTTTTTGATTAACATAACCAAATTGAATTTTTATTTTATTTTATTTTAAAAATAATTTTAAAAATTATACTATAAAATAGTTTTTAAAAATAAAAAATAAAAAATAAAAATAGAAACCAAACAGTTTCTAAATATGTTTACTATTTTCTTTTCTCCAAACGTATATGAAGTGCAAAGCATTTGTTCCTAATTGGCGTTGGTCAATCACATGCTCAGAAAATTACGCAACAACTTATTAAAAGTGACTACGACCGACGTCGTCATCAGGATTTATATCAGCAGCGCGGAACTGAAACACCAAATTTCACATATGAAAAGAGCGCGCGCGCTAAACTCCAGAAAGACGACATAAAAGGGTTGTCGTATCGGATTTCGAAACCAACCAATCATCATTCTCAGCCCCAAAAATTAAAGACACCGCCTTCACTTTTTCACACGAGAGACACTGCAAATAAATCCTTCCCAGATAGCATTCGTGTGAAAAAGTTACAAATTGTTACTCCTATTAATTTTGCCGCAATTTAGCTAATAGGATAGCACGAAAATGGGTGAGTAGCTATTATTTTCAATAGTTTAAATTTTCTAATTTTTAAATTTCCAGTTTCTATTCTTTATTTTGGCCAATCTTACTACTTTTTGAAAGAATTCGATTTTATTTCCAACGATGCGATCAAATACAAAAAAAGGGATTTTTTTGGGCTGAGGGATGAAAAAAAGGAACTTAAAGGGAGAATAGCCCGGCGTACCTCTAATTGTAAAAGCCAGTTGTTGGCTCCGGCGCCGAATCCTCTGTGCAAATGATACGCCGGTAAACTCCCATCCAAACAAACTAGAAATTTTATATTGAAAGAAATAATTAGAATATGTTAATTTATCATCATAGAATAAAATTTCAGGAACAAAATAACAAAAGAGTTCAGAGCTTACGAGCACCAAAAGCTCGAGCGCTTCGAACCAGAGTCATGTTCACCAGAAGCCTTTCTTCTGAGAGTACACGCCATGGCGTAAATGCAAGGAAAGCAAACAATGCCAAAACGACGACGGATTCCATTTCCGAAATCAATATTACCTGGAATCGGAGTCTTTCGGGAACGAGAGAAAGTGAAGGAAAAGTGAGTGCTCTGTTTTTTTCAGATTTGATATTCAAAGATAGAAAAGAAGAGATCTACTGGAATTAAAGCATGAATAAATGTTTAGCCAACTCATTGATTCCGAAACGGATAGAATTCAATTCCGATCAGGAATCAGTGATGTCGCCATCGGGACAACAGCGAAAAGAGCCTATAGTTATTTGAAGGAGCGAGATGAAGGATTCTCCGAAGTTCCGAAGAAACTCAAGGGAAATGGAATCCAGAGTAAGATCCGAGTTTTCCACCGTTGCGTGAAGAAGAAAATTAAAGCACAGGAGAAGAAGAGGAAGAAGGCGAGAGTGAAGATGGCAGGGATGAGGGAGGAGTGAGTAGAGGGAACGTGAAGAAAATTAAGGTGCTCGTTGTCGTATTGAGATGAAGGGGACAGAGGGAGGAGAGAGAAATTAAATAGAAGAAAACAGATCATAAAGAATTTGACGGAAGTTTTGGGTTCGTTCGTCAAAATTCTTAGTAGACTTGTTCCAATGAATCCTCGAAAAATCATTAGTTGCAAGTGTAATTTTTTAGTATTCATGCGTTGTTTACGTCTTTTTTCAGTTATCAACGTTAAAAAGAAAAATCCATTACCCTTTTAACACTTCCTCTGGTCAATAATTTCGGGATTCCCTAAATGAATATTTAAACAGAATTCTTGGATTATTTTTTAATTTATTTACATATGTAAACGTGAGGGGTCCAATTTACTGAACCTCTGCAATTACACCTTGCAAGTACTGTTCCCAACAAAACATAATTTACATGTTGGAGATATAGTTAGGGATTGCCCCATGCCATAACTAAAATTGGAAGCTAGCTAACACAAGACATGTCCCGTTGCTTCCTGATCAGACCAAGCCTAGCTAGCATGAGAGCTATTTTGGTGAGGAATCGAATAATTAAGGTTATTTTGTTTGACTTTATATTATTCTAGTTAGGGATTAGAGATTCCCAGCTAATAATTAATGAGTTAGGTGGATGCTGAACGTGCAAGGCAACTCAAAGATGAATAGCCAACTTATGAAATGTGCAGCGAAGAGTAATTTGTAAGCTGAAAGAAGAAGAAAGCAAGGAAGGAAGGTGTTTGGTCGTGAGTGGAGCCTATGTTGATGGAGAGCACTTGACGAGGGGGAGGAATTAGGGTTGAGGTGGTTAAGCAAGCACTGATGAAGACGTGGACTTTGTGGAGAGAATGGAGTGTAAGGTGGTGCTATTAGGCCCAGATAAGCATGAAAAGAAAAGGGGGAAATTGGGGGCGTGGACAAAATGCACTAATGTAGCCGTGATGGACACATTTGGTTGGCCGACTTGCTCGTGACTGCAGGGTTCAGCGAACTCACATTGTTCTTTTCAGTATTTTTTTTTTTTAAATCAACGTTCCTTTCAGTATTTATCCCACGTATTAAATATATAGAATAATTATTTGATATTGATATCAGATATTATTATCTTGGATTTGAACAGAATTCGAATTAGGTAGGTAATACATATTCACTTACTTAATCAGTATCATACATGACATGATAATAATTATTTTATTTAATTGAATGATTATAAAAAAATTTATCATGTGATACTAAAAAGATCAGATCTCACATTTTTAGATTGAATATCATATATGAAAAGTGTTGTGATCATAATCATTGTTTTGAATTTTTTTTTAAAAATATATATATATAAATCATTTTCAAGTGTTAATGAAATTCAATAACTACTACAATTGAGTCATTCTTTCGGTGAGTAAATTCTGAGCACCCATCAAATTCAAATACATTTAAACATTATTTGTTTCCCTTATTTTGAAGGAATTAAAGCCTTTTGGTTGACTTAAATAGTTACTCTTTAATTTCGGTGGTTATTTCTAAAAACAAATTGGAATGTTAAATTTTGCTCCATTCAATCTTTATCATAAGAATATGTTAATCCCTTTACAAAAAGTTAAAAAATGGTTGAAATTAGTTAAATGTTGCAAATTTATAATTTTCTAAAATTATTGTTGATGAAGTAAAAAAATGAGAAATCATTATTTACGTGTTATTTTATTTTTTTGGGGGGAACATTATTTAAGTTGAAAGTAAAAGATATAGGGTGTGTTTGGATTAAAAAATTTATAACTAAGATTAAAATTTAATTAAGGTTAGCAAACTAAGGTTAGAGAAAAAAATCAGTTAATATAGCGTAATTTATATTTGAATACCTTTTTTATAGAAATCAGTTAGATAAATTAAAATTTATTTGGATGATTTAATTAAAAAGTCAGTTGAGATATTTGATGACAAAAATAAACATAATTTTTTTATATTTTTTGATTAATTAATAAGTAAAAAATAATAAATTTAAAATTACAATTAATAAGTAAAAAATCTTGAATATTCAATTATGAAAAACTAAAAAAATTATAAATTAAAAAATATTTAATTAATATGATTTATAAGTTGATCTCTAATTATATCATGAACGCAATGCATCTACCTTGACAATCCAAGTATATTTGATGAGAATGTTTCACGAGTATTAGTATCTTGCTCATGGAATTGTTTTATGATAATTGAAATTTATTAGATAATTATTTGAAAGAGAATTTATTAAAATGAGTTAAGTTCTAAATATACAGTATCTAGTCATGATTTTTTTAAAAAAATAATTGTAATAATAATAATAGTAATAGTAACAGTAATAGTAATAATAATAAGGTTAAGTAGGATTAAAAAATAATTTGTTTTCCCACTAAAAAAGATTTTTAATCATCTAAATATTGAGAATTATATTTACAAGTGAAGTTTACTTGCTTTCATTTTATGGAAGCATAAAGAAATGATAGAAAATTATAAAAAGATGATTTGATTATTTATGAAATCATGATATATTATTTTTAAAATTATGTAGGAACTATATATTAAAAAAGAAAAATTGAAGACAGAGAAGAAGTGAAAAAAATGGCAGGACCCACTGTATTGCCCCTTCTCCTTTCCATTTTCATTTCATTACTTTTGCTAGATGCCTCATCTTCCATAGTACGTGATAGCGAGGAGAGAGAAGACACCAACGCTGATGAAAAAACTTGATAGACGAGCTTTGTTAAAAACGTTGGTTTGAACCTTAATTATGGGGTTTTTTTTTTTTTGCTATCCAAATATGATAAATTCAGCTGTTAAGATCTCAATTTAGGTTTGGTTCATCCCAACTTAAGTTAGAACTCAATCCAAACATGCATATAATATGAGTATTTTAAAAAATGAGTCATGAATATTTTATTAATTTTTTAAATATTTTTACATCAATGACCATGAGAGTCGTCCAAAAAAATAGACCATGAGGGAGGGCTTTATAGGCAAGATTGGATAAAAAATCTGATTACAAATTTGATTACATACGGGTGTTCTTTAATTAAAGACAATTATATTTAAGACATGATAGATGCTAAATGTATGATCTCTTTTAGAGTAAGTTATGTCTGAAGAATGAGCCATGCTTCCCTTCAAAACCACGTCGTTTGGATTGAGGCAAAAGACGCAATCCATATCCAATCATCCCCAAATCATTTTTGTTTTTTTTTTTTTGGCCTGGCTCTCCATAAAATGAACGTGAAGGCTGAACAAAGCAGGAAAAACCTAAGAAGATGAGATCCATGGGAGAGGAGAGTCCAGCAGTTCATACTCCATCTATGAAAGTGCGTTAATATCAAGAAAATTGTTATTCTTATTGATTGACTATACACGGCAAGACCTTGTGAAATTGACAGCTGAATAAATATGGGGATGTGAAATTAATTTTTCGTTCTTTAAAAGTTTAAGATAAGAAACTAAAAACATAAGATGAAGTTGATTTTTCTAGTTATGGTAATAATGATGGATTGGAATGTTTAATTGGGACTACATACAAATAGAAGAAGCTGATTAGCTTGCCAACCTCTACCCATAGGTTGAGGGTCGCTATCATTTTCAAAGTCCACCACGTGCTCATGTGCACTATGTATTCTCAATTTGTTATATTACACAAAATATTAAGGAAACTTTGATGAAAAATCCCTCCTTTAAAGGGAAATTGTTCAAAACAAAGGAAATTCAATATTCAAAATAGATCCTCATAAAATGAACAAATGTCCCTTTGTTTAAACCAAATATATATATATATATATATTTTAAAAAGACTGCTTCCTACTCAGAGAACTAGATGATCCTTGATTAGAGAACTAGAGAGTTGAAGCAATAGTCAAGCTGTTGTGACAAATGGCATTGACGGAGGAGCAATCAACAATGTGAGGACTTGGTCAGATGGGGTTAAGAACGATTAGGAAGTGGTGCGCATTGGGTCTCCTCTTCTTGATTCTCTCCAAATAAAATCTTGAGGGCATGGAGAAGCCTTATCAATTGAATTTAGTAGAAGACTTAAGAATCAAACCACGTACATCAATGCTTACCTGAGGTATAATTTGTTCCTTCCACTTCTCATAAATTTTTTTAATCGATGATATACCATCAACGGTGAGATTGGCGATGAAGGATGTGCTTCATCAGTCGCTCGATCAAATAAACTGTGGTACAGGCCCGAATGATGTGTTTCATCAGTCGCTGGATCAACTAAACTTTCTGATGGCGCGCTCCTGTCAATCGAACTAGTTAGTGCCCATAACGTGGGTGTCTGCATAATTATTAGCTTATTCAATGTGTTTCAGCACGCTTCCAAGAAATTTCCAAGCCAGGTGTTGTTTAATTAAAAGGATATGACATATAAAAGGCCTCAAACTCTGTTGGAACAAGAAGCTCACTAAAATTAATGTCCACTCTGACTCTCTGGAAGCTCTATCACTCATTAACAACGGATGCTGTGACTCTCACCCCCTCTCTGGAATTGTCAAAAATATTATAGATTTCTCTATGAGAGATTGGATTGTTACATTTGACCATGTCTACAGGGAAGCAAATAATTGCGCTGACCTCCTGGCTCACAAGATGCCTTATGAAGATTTTGATACCTTTATCTTTATCAACCCGCCTACCGATTATATAAGCCTCATGACTTCTGATATGACTAAATTTTAGTCTTTTTGCACGGTTTTCACTGTGGCCCTGTACTCAAAAAAAAAAGGATATGACATATAATTTATATGTACTTCTTCCTGAACCTAAATGTCATTAGAAGTAACTAATTAATGTCTTCACTGAAGTTGCTTTGAATTATATATATATATATATATATATATGAGAAGAGATTGATTTTTTTTCTTTAACTAGAAAAAAAATCACTAGCTGGTGACAACGGAGGAAGACTTGTTTGCAAGTGTTTTTAATGGCAGAGGTTATTAGGTTAGACTAGGAGGTGACTATAGAGGCAAACTTGTCAAATACTGATAGAGTTTATTCTAATTTCTACGACAAATGGCATTTGTTTATTCATATTTGTGGTTAGGGACTAGGAGGCGACTACAAAGTATAAACTTATAGAGCTTATTTTAATTTGTAATGTAGAGAGCGCCCTTCCACATAAAGGTGGTGAAGTAAATATGAGATGGGGGAGGGGATTGGCTTAAACATTTCAGGGAGGTGAGTTTTGTCGATCCTTTTAGTGTGACATTCTAATGATCTATCTTATAATGCGACTTTTATCATTCAGTGTTATTGTTGGAGAAGACAAGAAGGTGCTCTCACTATATTGTTCCCTGATGGACGTGATGGGAGAGCATTCACTCTCAAGGTTCTTCATGTTTTGCTAAATTTAATAGGATGGAAATTCAGTTGCCTTTACTTTTAACTGCCATTTGAAATTGTTTGGTTACAGAAATTGTTCATTTTTTCCCCCTCAAATATTATAGTCGACTTCAACAATATTTGATTGTAAGTTGTAAGATCATGATTTTGTTGGGGGTGAGATTACTCCTTTTTAAAAGGTAGCGAAATTATGGAAAAACAAGCAAACCTTTTCTTATGAATAGCTTATGTTATTCTGAAGATAGCTTATGTCAGGTTTTTAAGAGAAATAATTATATATTTGTAAAAGTGCAATAAATTTATGTTTCTTCCTTGCTTTTAATTTTTTTTAGTTATATAAATGTATTTCTTCAATAACAATTTTTAAAGTTTAAATACATAAATTGGTCAAAATAATATTTCAAACATGCAATTTAAAAAACTTACTAAAATATTGATTTAGTATAATAAATTACTTAATATAATTTATATTTTATTTTATTTATTTTAGGGTCAAGTGCATTTTTACTCCTAAAATTTTCTTCAAGGAATATTCAGTACTCAAAGATATTTCATATAGCATTTTCGACCCTTAAATAATTAAATCCTAATATCTACTACTTTGCCGTTAAGTAAGCATAAATGTTTGTTAGAGTCAACTTGGTGGACCCCATTTTTTGTGCATTTTCACCAACCATAGACCCCTGAAAAATCATATTGTCTTGGAAATTAATTTTGCTAACCAAAACACCTAAAGTGATTTTTCAAAATTTCACAGCCACCTATTTAAGCTTCTTTGACCTTCTTCCCCAACCATGGAGTGACCATGATGACCTAGGTGAGCTATGTGTTGGACATTCAAAATGGCAATGCAAACATCTTAAGGATCCTCTAATACTTCCCCTTCATTGTGCATGATAACGTTTGACCTCTATAAGATGCCTAAAGAGAGACTTCGTTTGTCTGTATCTTATGTCTCAAAAACAGAGTTAAACTAAGAGAGACTTTAGTCTTCATTTTCACAATGATCCCATTACAAAACCTTATGAATTTGTAGGCGTGAATGTTCCTTTGTTCATGGCCATGCACATAGTCACCTTTTATAGCTGCTATTTGGATAGATGCTAAGACACCCTCTACATGTAGTCTCACCACTTAATTATATCGTGACTACATCATCTCACTACTCAATTATATCGTGACTACATCATCTCTAGCACAATTGACATTGTCTTTACTAATAGCCATGACATGGCTGACAACCTTAATGCCATGGTGTTCTAAAGCTATTGTTTCATTATCGACTCACTTTACCTCTCCAACCTAGTAAAGAAATGTCAATATCTTTAGGGCATCCACGAAGGTGGTGCTCATGGATTTAACATGTAGCAACTTCAAGTTATTTAATGTTTAAGTGGGTTACTTCGACGTGCCAGTCCATTGTGTCATTCATTGTTGAAGAGAGAGAAAGATAGGAGAGAGAGGAATATGGGTCTTTGGAAGATGACAACGACAACGACGACGATGACAAAGATAGTGTTTTGTTTGTTGAGAGTTGAAGGGAAGAAATGTGGCATGGAAACATGCATAACAGCACAAAAATTAGGACTTCTTTGATGACAACTAACAAGTTTTTTTTATAATTAACACAGCAAGGTCTAATTTGCTTCGCTTTTATTAGTTTAAGGATAAAATTATTATGATAAAAACTTTAAGATACTAAGTGCTCATCAGAAAATATTCCAAGAATAAAAATGCACTTTTACCCTTTATTTTAGCACAAAAGTTTAAATTATTTATTTAAATATCAAAATAACTATTTAAAGATTTTAAAATTAGGAGAGAGAGTAGACAATTAGATTACAAAGGCAAAATAATAATGTTAAATTTTCAAAATAATTACAAATAAAAAGTAAGTATTTTAGAATTTATAAGGGAATATTTTTAATAGTATTAATAATTGGATTAAAGTGTAGATTTTAAAAATAGAAAGTAGGTCTCTGTAATTTAACCAAAACAGAAAAGAGTTTATTGTATTTTACTTTATTTTTTACTCTCTTCGTCAAGAAATGTAAGGCATTTTTAATCGAATCTCACCCCCAATAAAGTAGTCACCTACTTTTAAATTAATCCTATCTTTTTATATTTACCTCTATTAAATACCCTAGAATAAATATAAAGTTATTTATTAATAGAGACACTTTTGAAAAAAAAAGCAATGATTACACTTTGAAAGATTAAAAATGTCTTATATTTTTTATCATCCAACTCTTCAAAAAATACATTATATTTTTGAATGGAGGGAGTATTATTTTTAAAAATTTTTTCCCATAGTTTTTTTTTTCCTATTTTTCTTCTGGTCCAAACTGAGGGTAAATTTCTCTCTCCTAATCCAACAATTATTGTCAATTACTATGAGTTCAACACTTAACAAGTGTATCACGTATGTAATATGCTGTTTCTAAGCCTAATTATAAGAAACATGGTTAACTAGTTTCTTATCAATATGCACGTAGGTGATATAATATGAAAATTAAATCTCATTACCTTGTCAAACAGCAAAGATAAATAATGTGTAGATTTTAATTTTTTGTGGGTTAAAAAGAGAGGGCTAAAGTCCGAAATTCAAATCAAGTTTATCAAAGGGGATTGAAATCCCATAGCTTGGCCCTTAAGTGTGGAGGTGCCATGTCAAAGAAAGCGGAACCAGGGCAGAGAGACTCACTTTTGCTATCTGAGACACCATTCACCTCTCTTGGAATACATCAAATCACTACCAATTCTCACTGGAAAAATAGGAGATGCTTGATCTCTGGCATAGTTACATCATAACAATCAAGAAGTCCTTGGAAGTTGAAATATCCAATCGCTCTGATCATGCTTTCACCAGTTTTATATTAAAGACTTCCAATATTGTCATTTTATTTGACAGGGCATGTTGTCAATCTGAATGGGCCCTTTGGCCACTTACAGGGCGTCATTCTATTTTAGGTTCACGGACCACTTTCCCAATTCATCTCATTCATCACGCCATGCCCAATTGGCCATGACCAAGAAAAACCTTTGTAATTTTTCTAATTCCTTGCACAATCCAAGCCAATCTACTGATCATCATATGGCTCATCTTACACGGAATGAAATGAATTGAAAAGGAAAAGAAAAATAATAATTGCGTAGGTGGAAAATGTGTTGTGCTATGAAATAAAAAAAAAAATCATGTATCTCAGTATTTGTGTGATAAATTATTTTTATTTTACTTTTTATATTTAATACTTGACAGCATCTTAAATATGATTGCTTCTTTTCCTGCTCATTGGATATATCTGTGTGTTAGGGCCCATTGGACAGTGAAGGATGTAGGGCCCAAAAATCTCTCCTGCTCCATTAATTAAAAAAAAAAAAGAAGACTAGAGTGCTCCAGTAATCTTGAAACTGCTACATAGGAGCTATTGCTTCTGGACTTTGGACACAGGCTCTTGTTTATTGCGGACGCTGGACCCAAATTCCATTAATCCTCCCCAACCAAATATGCGCGCGCACGCGTGTTATTTATAAAATTAAATCCTTAATATAGTTTAAAAATATCAAATTTCTTTTGTTCAGTTTAATCACTATTGAAAGGTCAAAAAATTTAATCACTGTTAATGATAAACTTAATAGGATATCTCTCAGGTAATATTTTTAGAAAGTTGTCAATGAATCGTGACATATACAATTAAGGATTTGAAAACATATTTGTCTCATCATTAGTTTGAAAACATATCAATATAATATTTATAAAAAGATCACATTATTTATAAGTTATAATATAAGTAGCTTATATTATTTCAGACGCGGTAGGAATATAGAACATACAATGTACATATTTTAAGATAAGTATCAAGTTCAGATATCATTATATGGTTTTTATTTTGTTAGTGCTAAAATCTTATGCTTTGCTTGTAAAAATGTCACTGGGCATAGGGTCAAAATAAGATACTCTTAATTGTTTAAGTGTTATTAATTCTCTGATTGATTGAGTGCGTTACATTGAATCTAAAATTAAAAAATGATGACAATTCTATTTAAAACACAATCAAGCTCATAAACACTCATCTAAATAAAAATTTAAATATTAATTTATCATGTTAAGCAAAACTTTATCCTAATCCCATACCTTTACTATGATATAGTGCTAATAGATCTTATAAAAAATTTGTTGCTTTTTTTTTAAAAAAAAATCACAACTAAATAACCGTGCTTTTGCTTACTTTTACGCAAATGCGGATGCGTGGGGCCATGCGGAAAAATCCGATGAGTTACTTTGCTTCTTCCCATGTTGTGCTGTTCGAGTAAAGAAAAGGTCATCGTCGAGCACATCGATAGCGAAATAGGTCTCTGAAGCTCTGCCAAAAGTCGAAGGTCTGTCATCCCGAAAACACCTCATCGATGATGGTGGAGAACATTTGTTTTCTTCAATTTTGGTCCTTTTTTCCTTCCGGATCATAGTTAAATCAGTAGGTATTGTGGGTTTTGGCCGAATTTTAGAGGCTTCCTCTTCGATTGAAAAATTTTCAACTTTTTAGGTTGTTTTGGGTGTTTTGGCTAGTGTTCGTTGTTCCAGTTAATAGGTGCTGTCGTTAGCAAGAGAATATAATTGACATTTTGAGTATCGTTCTCTTTGGTAGCTTTGTAGAGTTGGGACGGAACAAAGATAATCAAACATCGGTTTAATTGCATATATGGAAAATAAAACATTCTCATAAGCTTGTTCTGGGGTTTGTTTGACGGTCAGATGCTTGTTCATTTTGGTTATGTTGGGTCTTGAAATAAATGCTATTACTTTTGTTTTTTCAATCTCAGAATCTGTGTTTGACAACTTGAAATTTGTAGGCTTGATGTTATTCTGGGATGAATTGCTTTTGGTTTATAATTCCCTGTTTGCTACTGCTTTCCTGAGGAAAAAGTTAGTCGGAGGAGGTTACTCGATTTTCCCCCAAGTTTCCTTGGAAAAGTTATAGAACTGGTGTTATGTTTAACTATACATATTGGCCATCTATTTCTAGAGTGAAGAACATAAGGAACAACTCTTTTCATCTATGATTGTATTCCTTTTAGATTTTTTTGGAAAAACAGTAACAACACTATTTATGGGAGTATCAATTGGTTCTCTCTTTTTTTGTGTTTCAGTATCTGCATTTCATATAAAAGAATAAAATAATGGAAGACATGACAAGCTTTCTATGACAATGCCTTCAGAATTCGTTTTCATTTTTTGATATAGATTTTAACTCCTTTGCCATGCCTCTATGCTCCACATTTTTTCTTGAAAAAAGTGAGCAGTTTGTGTTCTAGTCAGGTTATCTAAGCTACCTTTTACTTTGAAGTCACCAGTTTTCCAATTAAATTGTTTACGTGCACTTACAATCTTCTTTTGCTGTCTGCAGGTTGCATGGTTTTCTCTGTTCTGAAGTTTGGCTAAACTATGCAATTTTGGTTGCTAATTAATCGGAATTAGCAATTTAGCATTGTTTTTCTATGCATGAAAGCCAATTTTAATATATTTTTCCCCTTATAAGATGGAATCCCTCTGGAAACTTTTATATTTGCTGGAGCCTGCTCCTGTCACTCTTATTGTTACAGCTGTAGCTGTGACATTTGGCTCTGCATTCCGAGCTTTAACCTATGGGAAAGAAATGGAGCGTAACCGTGACTTATCAGAAGCATCCATTACACTAGACAGGTCTCAAGCGTTAATGATCCCAGTAATGAGCTCTTTCAGCTTGCTTTTGATGTTCTACTTGTTCTCATCTGTCTCCCAGCTTCTCACAGCATTCACAGCCATTGCTTCTGCATCTTCACTTTTCTTCTGTTTGTCACCATATGTTGTCCAATTGAAGTCACAATTTGGATTAGCTGACCCATTTGTTTCACGCTGTTGCTCAAAATCATTTACACGACTCCAAGGACTTCTATTGTTGGCATGCATTGGCACAGTGGTGGCTTGGCTTGTTTCGGGTCATTGGATATTGAACAATGTTCTAGGCATATCTATATGTATTGCATTTGTAAGCCATGTGCGTCTTCCAAACATCAAAATATGTGCGATGCTCCTTCTTTGTCTATTTGTATATGACATTTTCTGGGTTTTCTTCTCTGAAAGATTTTTTGGGGCTAATGTTATGGTGTCAGTAGCAACACAACAAGCTTCAAATCCTGTTCACACTGTTGCTAATAGTTTAAGTCTTCCTGGTTTGCAACTGATAACAAAGAAGTTGGAGCTGCCAGTGAAGATTGTTTTCCCAAGAAATTTATTGGGCGGAGTTCTCCCTGGCGAGAATGCGACAGACTTCATGATGCTTGGTTTAGGAGACATGGTATTGCACAATTATTCTCAAGTTGTATCATTACTAGTTCTTAACTGTTTCCATACATTGGAAGGTCCTTGCTGTCTCAAATAAATACTATATACCGTATTTCATTGGGTTTACAGCATGCTGAGTCTTTGGGAACCAGGGAAGGGTACACTTTATTGGTTACCCTCTGCTCCTTTTGTTTGATTTATCAGTTGTGTTAGAACTAATAACCTATCTGTTGGTCCTCTGTGGAATCATACCGTCACATATTTTATATGTATGGCTCTATATCCTTTCATGGGGAAACCTTGGTCATTTTAAGTTGGGACCTGAATTTAAAAGCAAAAATTGTGCCTCAGGTGGTTTTCTTTGTAAACTTGAGCTCGCATATGTAATCAGATTTAAATCAAGTGCACACCAAGCCCTGTGGCACAGAAGGATACTTATATAGTGCAGTCAAGTAATGAGCTATGCACCTCACTTGAAGGTTTAGGCTTATAAGGCACATGTTTTGAGAATTGCTCCAAGTTTCACTTGAAATTTTTCTGTGAAGGATAATATGCCCCCTTTTATTAGGAAAAGAGATTGATCAGTTCAACTTTTCAACCAAAATGCATAAATATGCTTGGAACTTATAACGTCTGGATATGATTTGTACAAACATGTCTCATTATTGAAACACCAGTTCTCTACAATTTATATGGCCTATAATATGGTTTTATCATAGAATCGATGTATCTGTGATACATCAATTCACTGATACAATTCATATCAGGCAAATTAAACTTTCATCATGCTATCATATGGTTTTATCATAGAATCGATGGAGCTTTAATTTGAATACTTTGATAGGATGAAATCAAACTTAAAGATCTAGAAAATTGATTTGGTTGTATTTGATTATGGTTTGCAGATCACTAAGATTGCCCCTTTTTGTTTTGACTGAGGGTATAAAATTTGTGTGATATGATGCACATGCTTGTCTACTCATCATTTCAGACTTCTGTTTATTTAAACACCCAGGTTAAAGTAGCTTCGTGATGGCCATGATGATGTGATTAATGTTATTGCAGGCTATCCCATCAATGCTTCTGGCTTTGGTCCTCTGCTTTGATCATCGAAAGAGCAATAACACTGTAAATCTTATTGAGTTACATTCTTCAAAGGGACATAAATACATATGGTATGCCTTACCTGGGTATGCAATTGGCCTGGTGACTGCTTTGGCTGCTGGAGTCTTAACTCACTCACCCCAACCTGCACTGCTCTATCTGGTACTTCTGTTTTTGCTATTTTTTCTTGTCATCTTATTTCAATCTCACATTTATGAAAGCAGTTTCAATGGCCCCTTTATTCTAAGCTATCCTTTTTTGTTTCCCTTATTAATTAATTTGTTAGACTTGATGAACTTGAAGCATTTAAAACTACTATAGTTGTCGCACTTCCCAGGTTGTGCCATCATTCATAAAGCAAAAGATGAGAGAAGCAAACATGACTAGAATGAAAACATTTGATGAATCTAGACATAATGCATCTACTGTGTTTCTTATTTGGATGAAACATATATTAACCTTTTCTCTCGCCCTCCTTTTTAAAAAAAATCTGAAGGCTAAAAATGCATTAGATTCAGTTAAAGAATTGCAACCTAGCTTTTCAAATTGTGCGTACATTTAATTGGAGTATAAGTTTTCAGGTGTTCTATGGAGTGTCTGACCTCTAAAGAGGTAGAGTTTTATACTGTTTGGCCTATTGATGGGTTATACAAGCATTTGTGGTAATGCTGTTGATGCTGTTTCGTTGTAAAGTATTATTACGTGGCTCATCTTGTAATTACCTATTGAATCTGTGCACTTAGCTTTAAAAAAGGATGATAGGTGTTTATAAGGTGGTCAACTAATTTGCATATGTAAAGGTAGGTTAGCATTGTTCAATATGGTTACGGCTTAAAGCCACCAATTTCAGATTTTGGTGGTTGTGTGTACGACTGCTTGTGTGATGTATTTAGCAAAGCAACATGCCATTCACCTATTTGAATCCTGTCACTGTTACAGTGCTCCAATTGTAAGAAGATACATCCATCTTATATTAATGGGCAAAGGGGCAAAAATGGCCAAGAAATCATTAGCCAAGAACATCCAATAGCCTAAAGTGAAAAAAAGTGCACGAGTGCCCATTAAATTATTTTTTTGATGTATCTGTGAGCAAATCATTAAATTTTAGATCTAAAACATAACGTCCAATGTCTTTGACTTTTAACGGTTTGGTCATAAATGCATCGAAAAAATAACTTAATAAGCACCCCTACGCTTTTCCTCATTTTAAGCTACTGGATGCTCTTGATTAATGACTATTTGGATATTTTTGCCCTTTTGCCTTATACTAATTCATCTTTATCCAATGTTCTGATACTTTTGTGTTGGTATATTTAGCACTGATAGCTTTGAGCCCAGGACTGTTTTGGCATTGGCATTAATTCATCCTATAATATGTCTTGCTGTTGATGTTACCTTGAGCCCTGAAAATTTTGGAAAGAATGTGAACATTTTCCTGGGATACAACTGTGAAGAATTGAAAAATGAGGCTGTCTTAAAAGCTTTCGTAGTATGTCTAAATCAACTCCTGTGCCTTGACTTTCTTGTGGCTTTTCCTTCTCTAAAAGATTCTGATTTTCGATATCCTCTCCATTTCCCTCTACTGTTTTGATATTTCTCGAGGATAGTATTTATGGGGGGCAAAAAAAAAAAAAACTTAGATGTATAGTTCACAAGTTTTCTTATAATTATGACATTCGGTAGAGTTTTTGAAACAGTCAATAACGTGGTGTTGACTGTTGAGTTTTAAAGATTGTCAATGTGGCGTTGTTTATTGAAGAAGCTAATAGAACACTTGAAAGGAACTTCATTGCGCCTTGTTCTGTAGCATGGAAATCACTTGTAGCTGGTCCAGCTGCCTTGATACTTGAGTATCTTCTATCTTTCACCTATTTCAAGTGTTGAAGAATTTTTAGGGGTATTTACTCTACAAAAAGTAGATAGACCAAGTTTAACAACCACCCGTGGAGGCTCTGCATGAGACAGACTGTTTATAACACGCACTTCCTCTTTACACACACATAGGGACATATGTTTGACGTGCTTCCATGTTTTGGCTAGTTGGACACAATCGTACATGTGCTTTCAGAAAGTGAAATAAAAGTGTATGACTGTATATGAAACAAATTGGGTATGAGAGACGTTTTATCTTTTTTATCTAATCTTTTTCTAACTCCTTTTGAGAATATGTTTGGGGAAGAAATTGTTTCGCCTTCTTTTAACATGGCTGTCCAATATGGCAAATGTAGGTGCCTTCTACTTTGGGGCCTGTGATTTTTGTCTCCTGGTTAAGGAAGGAGTTGATGGAATTATGGGAAGGAAGCATGCCAACCATTAGTGATAAAGCTCGCCAAATAGAAGTTTAATCTTTTCATTATCATAATATTATCTTGGAGGCCAAAAGGCAAACACCTAATGACTGATGCTTACTGCTTTTCTTAGTTATAATCAATTTCAGAAAGTTGTATATTCACTGTCACACAGATTATTCTATCGTTGTGGTTATGGAGACTCATCAAAGCGTACTGCATTATGTTAATGCTTTTCTTCTACTTTCTTACTTCCATAAAAGCTAAAGAATTTTACATGAAACTTGTGTGAGGTGGTCGGTATTATAGAAGGGCTTAATCTCTGCTGGATGTTGGGTTTGAAAAACGTTGAATTGTACTGAAGCTGTCAGAATGGTCGCTGGAGGAGTTCATCCCATTCACACCTTTTGGGATATCAGATATTGCTAGACGCTTTTTCAGAAGGGATTGACTGATTTCTCTCTGTTTCAGTCGCTGGTTAGCAATTCAATGTGCTCACCTGCTGGATAATCTGTCGCTTGACTCGTCTCTACTGGTTTTTTTTTTTTTTTTTTTAACTTTTGATTAACCCCCTGTAGAAAGTTGGTGGATGACCGATGTATTTTTTTTTTTTTTTTAACTTTTGATCGATAGTGATTACTGATTACAGTTGTCATTCAAAAACTCCTTTTTTTAAATAATATGAGTTTTCATTAAAAGAAATTGCATGCATGGTTGAGACCATTGGCGGCCTGATCAGAACCTGGTTCAGCCCAACTTTAATTGGGATCAATTAGGGCTTATGGTTAATCAAATTTGGGCCTGAAATGCAGTAACACGGGTCATCATGGCTAAGCACGAGTTTCTAAACCTTTCCAAATAGTATAATTTTCAATTTAAACTTGTATTTTCATGAACTGAAAGATTCAAGCAAATCAAATTATTTACAACTCTGAGTAATGTTACTTGTTATGGTTTTTTTTTTAAAATCATATATAGATATATAGATCCAATGAAACACTGAATGATTTTTTTAGCTCTAACTCTAATGTTTTTGTTGGTGTCTCACAAAACATAATTTAAGGAAACATATAGCGAAGTTTAAAGTGTAACTTCGATGACTAATAATTAAATAGTAAAGGAACGATAAAGATAACTGTTTTTTTTTTTTTTAACTATATTGATTACATATGTTGTTTAGTTAAAATATAGTAACAGTTTAAATTTTGTTTGAGAGTTTTGGGGGTGGGGGGAGGAAAAAGTAAAGTGGACATTAGCGGATAAATTATACTATCCTTAATTTGTAAATACTTTTTATGTTTTATATTGATGATATTGATATATTGATTTAAATATAACATATATTAAAAAACTCATTGATTGATTTATTACAATTTCTGTTGAAAACTATAATAAATTGTCCTGGCGTCCAATACTGAATATTGACTAATTTATATATGGTTATGATGGAGAAACTTATTTAATTAAAGTATGTGTTTCTAATTAAATCAAGATATATATCTTTTATAGATTATTTAATTTATAACAAATTTTTATTATTAATGTTGTTAACATATTAAAGTTTATATGTCTTATTTTGATTTGATAAAAGTATATTATGTATATAAATTTTACTTTTTATATAATAATTTAAGCTTACTACTTAGCGACAGTATTCGATTAATTTTTGTATACTTACCAATCAATCAACTCTTACCTTTTTGGCTTTTCCATATTAAAACAAATTCAATGGGGTAGGGATGGGTGATTAATTAAGCTAAAAAATTGAAGGCAGTAATAGATAATGATTCATTAATTAAGCATATAGAAATCATTATGTGTCCTAAATCCTAATCAAACAAACAACTAAGTGGGTGTGAAATGTTTTAATGGACGCACTCACTTTTCTTTTTCTTCTTCTTTTATTTTTCCAAAATATAAAGAAATCCAAAACATTTCTTTCATCACACTAATTAATTATCTTTTCGCTGTGTTTCTGTTGTGAGTACGTGTGTTTTAACCTTTGAATAAGCAAAGCCATATTAATGATGTTCCTTTGGTAAGCATAACGCCAAACGTCATCAAACATTAACATTTAAGATAATTAATTAGTGCGATGAGAGAAATGTATTGGATGCTTCTGGGATTCACTACACATTGACCTTAATTTAATATGTTAGTGGAATTTTATTATTATTTCTTCTGCGTCGGAGTTCACTCCATATCTAACTATCAATATTTTAGAGGCCAAGTAAAATTGATAAAAGGGAAAGTAATTGTGGCACTCATTATATATTTTGTGACAAGCGTTAATATTTAGTCTGACATCAAAATTTTAATATTAACAATATCATTATATTATAAAAAAGGTGATTAGGTTGGATGGACAGGGCATTTAAGTGAAGTCATAATTTCAAATTTTATGAATAGAAAAAAATCATATTGAAAGAGTTATAATATTATTTTAGATCTAATAATACTTGAATCTACCGTGTCTTATAAATTATTAGATGCCAAAAAACAATGACACTGTATTATGATGTTTAATTTATACAGAATGAATTTAATAATAAAAAAATTATGAAAACGAAGGAGAAAAATATCTACTTATCATTATTATCAAGTTGTAGAAAATAACAATTTCTTTTGTTGATGTAGTTGTAATGTTGACAATATCATGAAAAGATCATGTTCACTACTTTAAGGAGCAGTATATATCTGAAGATCACGATAATATACGATAGTGTTGATGAGAATAATTCTAAACCGTGGCATGTCAACAGAATGAACCTACCTCAATGTGGATAAATATGCTAATCATGTCTCAGTCATGGGCCCATATATATACGTATACGCAGGACAAACTATAGGAAAAATTGCCCAAAAAAACCTCACCACAAAATTATTTGTTAAGGAGTTGGGACAAATTCTGATAATGGGTCCTTTGCTGGCATTAATTTCTGAGGTTTAAATGACACAAATGCCCTTTCTGTTAGAAAAAAAAGCAAAAAAACAGCAAGGTCCTTCACTGTCAATATTTTATACAATGTTCTTCACTATCAATATGTTACAAGGTCTTTCGCTGTCAATAATTTCATAACAACAGTTAATAGAAGGTCCTTCATGTCAATATGTCGCAAGGTCCTTTGCTGTCAATAATTTAGAATATTAGAAGTAGGGGTCTTCAGTCATATGCGGTGATTCTTCTACTATAAGTATTTGAACTTTGCAAGAAAAATTTTATTTATACAAATAATATTTTTTAATATTATGAAAATTTTTAACTTAAAAGCATTTTGAAATATTAGAAGCAGAGATTTTTTAATCATATAAAATTATTTTTTCACTATATGCATTTGAACTTAGGTTGTATTTAGATGGGTGAATTTAAGTTGGGAATTTAGATTTAAAATCCTACTTTTGAAATTCATATATTCTAAATTCTTTATTTTGGATGATATAAAAAATTTTAAAATATAATATTAAAATATTTTGTTTAGATTTAAAGTAAAATTTTAAATTATATATTTGAATTTAAAAGAAATTTGGACGGCTGACTTCCACAAGGACTGGACCGACGACAATGACAAGGATCGAATGATTGACTTCCACGAGACCGGACTAACAGTGACCACAAGGACCCAACAGCTGCTTTCCACCAGGACTGGACAGCCGACTTTCATAAGGATTGGAAATTACTATTGGCAGGTCAATCAAGCCTTCGTGAATTTGGGTCAAATTATAAAAAAAAATTGAGTTAGAATTTAAAATAATATTGATTTATAAAGGATTTTAAATTAAAAAAAATTGAGGTAGAATTTAAATTTGAATTTGGATTATCCAAATCCATACATTTTTAATTATCGAAATAATAAATTTGGCTTAAATTCAAATCCAAGTCTAAATCTAAATCCATATGCATCTAAGCATAGCATTAGATTATATGCAAGAAAACTTTTATTTATTTGAATAATACTTTTGTTTATTCGAACATCACTTATTAAGTTTCCTTATGGATGTTTTTGGAAATATATGTAATCTTTCTTCATTGATATGCGATTGATCTTCAATGAAATGCAAATTTTTTTCATATATTCGAATAACACTTTTGCATATTTAGATATTACTAATCAATTTCCCTTATAGATACTTTTAGAAGCATATGAAATCTTTTTTCCTCAATATGCGATTGATCTTCAATGAAATACAAATTTCTTTCATATATTCAAATATCACTCATCAATTTTTTTTATGAATACTTTTGAAAGCATATGCAATTTTTCTTTCTCAATATACGACTGATTGTTAATGAAATACAAATTTCTTTCACATATTTGAATAACACTTTTGCATATTTGAGTATCACTCATTAATTTTCCTTATAGATATATTTGAAGTATATGCAATCTTTATTTTTTCATGTGCAACTGATCTTCATTGACAATTTTTTTTTTCATATATTCGAATAACACTTTGGCATATTTGAATAAATGAAAGCCTATTTGCAATTCCTTGAAGCGATATTCGAATATCCAAAGTGATTATTTGAATAAATAAAAGAAAAATTACATTTTTAAGGTATTCAAAATGCATATTTGAATATGGCTTAAAACTTAGAGTTTGAGTATTGCATCAATATTGTGTTTTCAGGATATTACAAATGCATATTATGAAAATGCATATAGCTATTTTGAAAATTCAAATGGATATTCTAAAAACACAAATGGATATTCTGAAAATACATATAAATATTCTAAAAATGCAAATAGATATTTTAAAATTTTTTTCATTTTTCATGAAAATATCAAAGGATATTCTTATTTTTAATGGTCATCATTGTCATATGTGAAATTTAATCACACTAACTTAAAGCATAAAGAACAACAAGCTGAATACCAACAAATCTATTTATAATTAAACAATAATATATTTTTACGTCCCTACAATTTTCATGTACAATTCATCCATACAATTTACATAATGGTTTAATGTATACATTTATGCACATTGAAAGTGAATCCTTTAAGAGGGCTACCAAATGATTCTTCAAAACTTTTCAAGTCTAAACCCAATGAATTTCTTAGGGATTGCATTACAACACTTAAGATATTCATGCTTGAGAATAATTGCCTAGTTGATATTAATTGACCTTAACCTACTCGTTAAAAATTTCATCTACTTTGAACCAACCTTTTCTTTTGTAAGCCATGCTTCAAGTTGGAACTATCTTGCTCTTGCAATCCCTAAAGACCAAGAGTCAAAAAGTGGATTTCTATATCCTAAAATAAGTATACACATAATCATGCATACCTTACAAATGGAAACATTTACACAAAGTTACAATGTGGAATTAAGGAGATCATCCCATCCCTCATTTGTCATTCGAATTAGTGATTCTTATATTCCTTGACAATATAATAATTACATTAGAACATGATAATACATGATAGACATAATCATAGAAAAAATGATTCATCAATTGGAGATAAAACAAAACAAAAAATCATTCATACAATCTTTACAAAATGTCATCCATACAAACTTTGAGAATATACTTCAATGGAATCCTCTTTAGAATCTTCTTCTAGTTCTTCAAAATGTCCTCTTCCTCTCTTTTCCATCAAAGCTGCAATTCATATGCATAGCCTTTAATATAGAAAATATAGAGATTACTCTAAGTGATCTTTTGAACATCCCAACATCAACTAATCTTGCATTGGCAAATTTTTTTGCCTTTAGTATCCATTTTGCCAATACAATATTAGCATCCTTTATAGGACTAATCTTTCTTTTGCATTGCAATAGCTCTTCCAACACAGGATCAATCTTTCTAATAACCATGACAAATTTAAATTTAGAATTTCCAAGGTTTCCTTTAAGATCTGCTAAAGATGGCACTTTCTTTTGCATTGCAACATAATGTTTTGTATAGCCAGATAAACTAGAAGAATTTCATTAGAAGAGTAAGTATAGGTCCACACCAACAAGTAACAATTTAATTAAGTTTGAGCAAATTTTCTAAGACCAAGTACGTCTTTAGACCATCAAAATGAGATGGGATGTATGCTCCCGGTTCAATTGTTATGACTTGAAAAAAATACTTATAAACAAGCTGTTAACTAATATGTGAATGAATGATATCAATCAACATGGCTATGATTATGCAAGCAACAAATTTCAAAACACTCTTATGTTGATTCCCAAATGACTTCAAAACTTAACAAGCTTAAAAAGTAGCAAAGACTAAGCCTTGAGAAGAAAACTTAACACAGTATCATACCATCACAAGAAATTTATATTAGTTGAGTAATGCTAAGAATGAGAAACTGAACTTAAAGGTCTCTTAACACTTTAAATGAAGTTATAATACCCTAGTAATGGCTATACAATAAATAAACTTCTACTTTAAGATTGACAATCTATATAATTCAATCTTGTCAATTAGGGCTTTGATAGGCAATATTCATTTGATGTGTCAAATTGATGCCAGAACAAAACTGAATAACTAATTGATGAAATGGTTATTAGAAAGGCAAAACATCATGTGAAAAAATAGGGTTGCATAAATAATAAATTAAACTATTCAAGAACTTCCAAAGATGATAAAGAAGATAAGCATTTATTTAGTGCCATTACAATAAATAGAATTGATTAAAAATATTGATTATGCTAACCTTGGAAGAAGAAAAGCTACCACTAGGTGGCCAAGGATGGGGTAAGATCACTGATATGCAACTCACAACCAACATCCATCAAAACAAGATCTCCATCTTCAATTGAGTAGAGAAGAACCATGAGCACAAATCCATAAAGTGAAGATGGAGAAGGATGAATCAAGTAGAGAAGGCTACAGAGTAGAAGCCACAAGTCCTCGACCAACAAAGACAATGAAGGATGATAACTAGAGCAGAGAGGATTTTAGGGTTTAAAAAAATTTAGAGTAAGCAGTGCATGATTTTCATGGTCCATTTATTCTTTATTGTTCTTTTAAATCCTGGCATTTTCTTTACTCCTTCCAATTAAAAATATAAGATATTTTAACTAAATTCTCACCCCTCAATAAAATAGTTATCTACTTGTAAATTAACCTTATCTTTTCATATTTACCCTTGCTAAACACCCTACAACAAATATAAAAGCATTTATCAATAGGGACACTTAAAACAAAAAATAATGATTATACCTTAAAACATTAAAAGATATCATATTTTTTAATATTAAATTTTTTAAAAAATACTTTACATTTTTAAATGAATAGAATATATTTTAACATATATTTGTGGTCATTAAAAGATTATTTTTGGTCTTATAATCCTTCTGCATCAGTGACTTTCCTTTAATGGACGTGGTTGGAGCTTTCATGATTGTTCTCTTGAATTAGCTAAGGTCGGGGCTTACCATCAATTTAACCCAA
This sequence comes from Prosopis cineraria, assembly GCF_029017545.1. NCBI lineage: Eukaryota > Viridiplantae > Streptophyta > Magnoliopsida > Fabales > Fabaceae > Prosopis > Prosopis cineraria. Next base: position 28,705,736 of record NW_026555345.1, read on the forward strand.
ACCATTTAAATTAGACAACTAGAAAATTAATCATTTTTATTTTTATAATTTTAATTTAATTAAAATTTAGTCTTAAATTTTGACTTGATACAATTTAATTCTGATTCAATTAAAACTCAGTGACTAGCCACTTCATCCCCAGACATGTTAGTATGGGCAGATAACAAGGATGATGATGAGCCACCAAATGACTTGTAGTTTATTCAAAATGGGAGCCATAATCAAGATCAATTATTATTAGACTCGGTAATTTAAGCGGGTCAAATTTATTTGAATCGAGTTTAAAGTATCATACTCTCTTAAAAGAATCTATATAGCAAACTCTGTATATATAGGGCAAGAAATTTCAATGATTGAATTTATTTAAATCGAGTTTAATTTAAACTGGCTTCTTTGGATCAGCCTTAAAGTATCTCATCATCTTAAAAAATTTTATAAAATTAAACTCGATCTTAATTTTTTGAAAGGGTTCGGACTAATCTATTAAATTTGACTCGAATTATCGACTCTAATAATGATAGGATTTGCTCTTATGCCCCTCCTAGAGGTGGCATAGGAATTGAGGAATTAATTTTTTTTTTGGGACCAAAGAGGGATTAAATTATAATTACATCAATATATATCAAAGAAAACTTTTTCCCCTTGGAAATCTCCCTCCATGTTCGTGAGAAAAAAAAAAAAAAAGGTAAAATGTGAAAAAGACAACTCTTTCCATCATGTTTATCCACACTACCGCTTTTGTCTCGCTCGTGTATTGTCACATGCGTGCCCCAAAATCGCTTATTCAATTTTCTTTTTGGCAAAAGAAATTCAATTTTCCTTTTTGGTTAGTGGGGTCACCCATCCTTAGTTACCACCTCCCCCGTCCCTATCTCAGTTCGTATTAAACTAATGCCATTTATTAACTAATAAAGTTTAACGATAAGAAATTACTATAAATTTTTGTCATCTTATCGTTATTCCTATTTTGCTATTTACAGTTTAAAAACAGTACGGCATTTATTTCTTTTCATGGACAATATGCACACACCAGAAAACGCAAATAATAGTGATTAATACAATTCAATCAATTTTAAAAATTCAATGACCACCGAAGTCACCAAGTTGTTAAACAAGAATCAATAATAATCAAATGAGATTAGGTTTAACGAAAAGAGTTAATGTTTCATGACATAACAAATTAATATTTAAATTTTTATTAAAAAACTACCTATATTTTGTTACAGATTGTATTCCAAATATAATTGCTTTCAATAAAATACCTATAAACAAGTTAAAAAAAATAATAATTAATACTAAGCAACTGGAAACTCCACTTAGCCCTGCGTTTTTTAACATTCTCAATTTGTTTTAACTTATTAGTCGTACCCTTTGTTCAAAAAAGTGTGATTGTAATCAGCTTTTAAAGAATTTGCATTAATTTTAAAGATTAATGAGTAACTTAAATTTTAAACTATTATCTGAATAATTTCATAATACATGAATCCTTAATTTTTAAAATATATAAAACTTTTTTTAATTTTTAAACTTATAATGCTTGAACCCTACCATTAACTTGAAAAAAACACACATTAACTCTAACCTTAAACATCAAATAAAAAAATTCTCCCACAATAATTAACAAAATGTAATGGATTGTTGACTACGCAATTGGAACGCCCACTCGTTGCTTCGTTTTCTGATTTTTAATTTCCAATATTTTATTACTGACTTGTCGTAATCGGTAAAAAGTGGCTGAAACTGGCGTTAGATTCAGATTCAATTCAACCACCTTTTGTTTTCAATATTCTATTTTGCATTTTTTTTTAAGAAAAAAATTCGGTGGCACTATGAAAGGTTGCCTTATAAAGCAACTGAGTCTGTGAAAAGGCATTTGATTAATAAGTTTTCCTATTTTTGTTTGAGAAAAAAAATGAAATGCTTCTTTTTAATCAAATTGGTCGAGTTTATCTTATAATTTCTAGGGTGTATGATCTCGGGGTGACCAAAGCCTACAGCCAATCACACATTGTTAACTTTTAAGAAACCACACTGAGAATATAAATTCTTTAACTTTGTTGAATGATCATATAAATAAATTATGCATATTTTTAAATTTTTTGAAATCGAAAAAATATTTTTAATCTAAAATAAATTATATGAAAATATTCTAAAATTCACCAAAATTATATAAATATTTTTATATTTTAAATTGACATATATTTATCTTGAAAATAAAGAAACAACGTGTTGATTTCTTTTAGGTTTTACTTAAATTACCAAAAAAAAATTAGGAAAAACTCGTGTATCTTTTTAAGTAGAGATAATATTTGTATAATTTCAATATAATTATAGATAGTTTACAGTGATCTTGAAAATAAATGAGACATTTCTATAATTACAAACAAAATCCAACAACAATTTATATAATATATTTTTATATAGATTATTTTAGCTTTAAGACACAAACATGTATCATAACTAATAAATATTCCTCAACAAAAAATATTTAAAATATCTAAATTTATAGCATTATATTATAAGGCAACTTAATTGATTAAGTCAGTTCTATTTTGGTTGGTGAAATTAATAATTATCTGTTGGTGTCATATGAAGAAAAATAATATATCCATATTTAATAAAAATATGTTCTATCCTATTATATGAGTATAACTGAATACTCTTGTAACCGTGTTATTATTAGAAAAAAACAAAAGAAGAAGAAAAATTCGGTTGGAAAGAATTAAATTTGGCCAAGTTGATTTAAGAAAAAAAAAGCTTGAAAGCATTAAGGTTGAATGTGGCAAACTGGCAATGCATAAGATCCGACATATGCTAATGCTTGCCATTGACATAATTGTTTGTTAAATGTTAATTAATCTCTCCATATCAAAACATAAGTCTTTTTGGGAGAATTTTTTTTTATTTTATTTTATATATCTTTTTAAAAGTTGAAAGCAGCATCTATAAAAAATTTCTATTATTCCCTTTTTTATTTCATTACAATTAAGTTACATTACGATTAATGCGTTAGCTTGTGGAACAATTTTCTTATTTTCTAAATGATTTTTACAATTAAGTTTCAGTCAATTTTAAATTCTTTTTGAGTGATACTATATCCTAAAAGAAGAAAATCATCAATAAATTCTATGTCAATTAATTAATATTTACATATGTTGGGTCATACTATCTCTATATTGTTTGTCTTGGAAAGACAAGTTCGTGACAAAATTATTTAGCAAGACTCACTAATATTGAAATTAAGAATATTAAAACAATTTTCTCTAAAATAACTGACTAAATATGTAAATTATAACATCATCCCTAAGGGAAAAAATTATTTACTTATTCATGAATTTTATACAAACATGACATAAAACGTATTCCAGCTTTATATCTGTTGTCATCTATGTGGATATAAACAAAAATATAGAAATTAGAAAATACATTATTTAAATTTTTTATCTGTTGTTATCTTATAAGTCAAAGACAGTGCCTAGTTAACATTATTATTAAATAAAAATTCACATTATTCACAATTCACTGTTTACGTCACGGAGAGGAAGAAAATTCCAATCCACGTCCCTATACAAGAGATTGGATCTGCTTGATAAGTCAACAGGTGACCGGCAGATTTTTATTCTCGTTTGTCCAGGTTCTTTTCTGTTTTCTTACGAATCAAATAATTTCATTGGTTCAGGTAAAAAAAAAAAAAGAAACATCACAGGCCAAGAAAGAAATAACAATAATTATGACGTCAAAAATCAAATATTTTCTTGAAAGAATTATATATGAATCTCACCCAACATAATTGATTATTTTCATTCATTAATAACTAAACTTAGGAAAATGACAAAGTTATTAATGAATTTAGAAGTAATTAATGATGTTAAGGGGAATCTTAAAATAATTTACGCCAATTTGTTCCTCCAGAATCCTGATAAAGCGGCCACCAACATCTGTACTCTCTACCTGGGAGTCGCCAGCTTAGCGTTTTTTTTTTTTTTTTTTGCTTAGTGGCTTGAAATGAAAATGTTGCGATGAAAAAGACAAAGCATTTGGGCGAAGCACTGGAGTGGGAATTACTTGGAAAAACGAAGGGGGAGTGGAAAGTTGGTTTTTTCAAGAATCAACATCATAGCTCCAGTAAATGTGCTGTACTTAGCGTGCTTCAAAGGCGTCTGCAACTTCGTTGGGCTAAAGGATATCACTATTGAAGTCAATGTCCACCGTGCTCAAAGTTATAATTGGATGAATAGGAATACAACTGCTTGTTTCTGCTGCTCCAACATTGTGAGAGACATTAGAGCCATGACACTTCGGGATTGGAATTTTCACGATAGTATAGCCGATGATGAAAGTTGCAGGGCTTGTTTTCTTTTTGTTTGCAGTCTTTATTTTGTATTCTGGTTAGTTTGTTAGTATTTAATCCCATTTTCATTTCCAAAAAAAAAAAAGACCAAGCATTCAGTGCCCCACATTTTTCAATATTTTAATCTTTCTTGTCATAACTTGCAAGTGGCGCGGGAGCTGTTGTAATTTTTAACAATGGAATCATCCTCTTTCCCGCTGCTATTTGGCGAATTTACCCATCCAATCTCCTCCACTCCTCTCAGCTTTCTCCTCTTCACAACATCCAACTTTTCCTGGAAAATCGAGGCCCTGAAAATGTCAGATTCCGAGGACGAAAATCCCGAACTTACTCCCCAGTCAAAGCCTACCGCCGAGGAACCTGGGTCTGTCATGGATTTCGACCTCGACCCAGAGACTTCTTGGCCTTTAGATCAGATAGCTTTCACCTCTAACCCTATGTCCCCTTTTCTGATCTCCTCCACCTCCGAGCAACCTTCTTCTCCTCTCTGGCTTTTCTCGGACTTGGACGATGATGGGCAAGCTAAACTTGCCACTTCGGCCCTCTCCGACGTCCATCGATTGCTCTCCTGTATGGTTTTCGTCCATTTTGGATTCGTTGTTGAATGGATTTTGCAGTTTTCATCCATCTTCTTGAGACTTTTTCTAATGCTTATTTTGCATCTTTTCAAGTTGGTTGTAAATTGAAAAGCTACCACTCACTGAAACGGGCTTTATTTGACCTGAAAATATAAGAAGGTCAATGATTATATTTTTGCAAAGTATAAAGTTGATAAAGATTTTTTTTTTTTGGCATCTTCAATCTGTGTATATTTTGGGAAGTTTCATATATTTCATTTTAATCCCTACTGTCTTCAAGTTTTAATTATTTTTGGTAACTGGGAAACTTGATTAAAAAGCATAAATGAAATAGCAATGGAGCTCTGTCTCATTGATTGTGATTTCTTTGCATTCTCCAATTCAATGAAGCTTGTTGCTTGCTTTTGCGATTAAAGTTGGAAAATATTTATTTTCGTTTACTAAACCACATAGCTGACTTTACTTGATGGGTTCGTGTTCTTATACTCCTGTCTTTTAATTCCTTTCTTCAGTGTTCGAGCAAGCTGATATTTATGGGCCAGAGTACTCTCTATACTTTCTTCTTGTTCATTGGGTCTTAAAATTTTGCCTAGATTTTTAAGACGTTACTATGATGATTGCAGTATTTATACATTCAGAAATTAGTTTTTCTATTTTAAATATACTGTTATGTTGAGCTCGATGGTTTTGGTGCCAAAACTTCAAATTTTTCTGGGCAGCTGCATTTCTTCTGACTGAAGTTACCGTTTTCAGGCAATTCGAATTCAGTAGCTGAAAAACCAGTGGAGAATGAGGAGACCAAAAATACCTCATCGCCGTGTGTGGCCCTGCCACCACTACCATTAGAAACTCCAGATGGGTACTGTTTCATTAAAGAAAGGATGACACAAGCACTAAGGTACTTCAAAGAATTGACTGACCAGAATGTTCTGGCTCAGGTTTGGGCACCTGTGAAAGTCGGGAACCAGTATGTCCTTACAACTTCAGGGCAACCCTTTGTTCTTGATCCCCATAGTAATGGACTGTATCAGTATAGAACAGTCTCTCTTATGTACATGTTTTCAGTGGATGGGGAGAGTGATGGAATCCTTGGCCTTCCTGGTCGTGTTTTTCATCAGAAGTTACCAGAATGGTCTCCCAATGTTCAATATTATTCTAATAAAGAGTATCCCCGCCGAAATCATGCTCAACATTACAATGTTCGTGGAACCTTGGCTTTGCCTGTGTTTGAACCTTCAGGGCAGTCATGTATTGGTGTTCTGGAGTTGATAATGACTTCTCAGAAGATTAACTATGCCCCTGAGGTTGATAAAATATGCAAAGCTCTTGAGGTTGGGTTTCTTCCACCCTTTTTATCCATATCAAGTACTGTGCTTTGCTCATGCAGTGTCAGTTTCATGTGTACTGTGTGATGGTTATACATTTTCAAGATTGATTTCCAAAGCATCCATGACTTTTTATACTCATGATGCTAGCATGTTGGAACATGTTATATGAGTATAAACATTTATGGGATTTCCTTAATCACCTGCTGTCAGTTTTTCCTGCAGGCAGTAAATCTGAAGAGTTCAGAAATTTTGGAGCATCCATTCACTCAGGTGATTTTTAGGTTATAACTATATTATATTCCTATCTGATGTATACTGAAAGGTGTGTATATTTATGGTGTTGTATATCTTACCCCTCTATTCTCACAGATATAACTTGGCAATGCTTTTGAACCAGATTTGTAATGAAAGCCGTCAGAATGCATTGGCAGAGATATTGGAGATATTGACAGTGGTCTGTGAAACTCATAAATTACCTCTGGCCCAAACATGGGTTCCCTGTAGGCATCGGAGTGTTCTGGCCAATGGCGGTGGCCTGAAGAAAAGCTGCTCCAGCTTTGATGGTAGTTGCATGGGGCAAGTTTGCATGTCTACTACTGATGTTGCATTCTATGTCATAGATGCTCATATGTGGGGTTTCCATGAAGCCTGTGCTGAGCATCACTTGCAACAAGGCCAAGGGGTTGCTGGGAAGGCATTTTTGTCTGGCAATATGTGCTTCTGTGGGAACATTACCCGGTTCTGCAAAATTGAGTACCCTTTAGTACATTATGCTCTCCTGTTTGGCTTAACCAGCTGTTTTGCTGTCTGTTTGCAAAGCTCTCATACTGGAAATGATGATTATATATTAGAGTTTTTTCTGCCTCCTAAGGTCACAGAATTAAAAAGAACAAAAGACTATGTGGGGTCTATAGTAGCAACAATGAAACACAGCATTTTCATGGTCTTAAGATAGCTGCTGGTTTTGAACTTGAGGAGGAATTTTCAGTTGAAATCATTGAAACGACGAGTGAAAGGGTTTATTCAAGACTTGAATCTATTGTGATTGCCGAACTTCCTAAATCGCCATATGGACCTGATGCCTTGCCAAATATGGGGGAGATGGTCCCACTGGATACGTCAGAGCAGCAAATGGTATTCTTGAATGATATAAATGGACGAGGGAATCTTGGTGACAAAGCTGGTGGAGCTTCTGATCATATATCTTCTTTGGGGACTAAAAACATAAAGAAACCCTCTGAGAGAAAACGGGGAAAAACTGAAAAATCAATTAGTCTTGAAGTTTTGCAAAATTATTTCGCTGGGAGCCTTAAAGATGCTGCAAAGAGTCTTGGTGGTATGTTAGTGATCTAAATCATTGTTATTAGAAATGTTCTTACTTCATCTCTATGAATGTGCTGCTAATTGAAACATAGATTTATTAAAGAACGTACCTCCAAAACATATGAAAGGTTACTGTTTTTCCGTTATCAATAGTTGCTCATTTATTTACATATAAAAGATTTTTTTTATTTTTTTATTTTTTGTGTGGAGAAATGTTAACAGGGATTTATGAGAGAGCTTTTCTTATGGCCTCCCTGTGGGAAACAGCAGACGGCTTTTTCAGGGGGGTTTCCCATGTAAATTTACAAATTAATTTGGAAGCTCTTTTGAGCCAACGATTCTGTAAACTCACCCCTTGTTTTGGGATGGAAGGCTTCTTTTCAAAAAATTCTCTCTTTTATAAAGTTTTTTCTTCTCAGACACACTCTTGCTGTACAGTTTGCCCCACTACCATGAAGCGCATATGTAGGCAGCATGGGATATCGCGTTGGCCATCTCGGAAGATTAACAAGGTCAATCGTTCCCTGTCCAAGCTCAAGCGGGTCATTGAATCTGTCCAAGGTGCTGAAGGAGCATTTGGTTTGAATTCTCTCAGTACCAGTCCACTTCCCATGGCTGTTGGTTCCTTTCCTGAGCCTTCAAACAAGTTCAGCCAGCAAGCCTCGCTAAGCGCGCTCAACTGGCAGAACCACAGATGAAAGAGAGTGAGTTGGATGCTTGCAAAGTATCAGAAACAAACAGGCAAACTGAGGTAGAACATCAGTTGGTAGGAGGAAGGGTACAAAGTCCTGAGACAGGGATACGTGAGAAAAGTGGGTCCAGTCAGGAGTTTGGTAAATGTCTGAAGGACCTAGAACGGCGAGCGCCTCAAGTGAAGATTGGGCGAACCCTACTTCTAATGGTTCGTGTGTCATGGTAGTCCCCCAAATGAAAGTTCACCTTCGAGAGATATATTCACTACAAAAAGGGGGGGGGGGACAAGAAGAACATAACCAATCAATATCCCACTTAATACAAGACACATGATTCTTATGTAGAATGAGCTTAGCTTGCTTCTTTGATGAAACGAAGATGTTTGGAATGACAACTAGAAAACGAGGCCAATGATAATTAGGGACGGTTCGATTTAAGCTGTCCTCTCACAAGAAATGAATCAGTTTTCCAATCTATGAACTGTGGTTATTAACTAACCGAACTATTCGGATCTGACTACTTACCCTTCTCTGAAATTGTCCGTAACGGTTTTTAAACAGATTCAATTCGTGTATGTCCACTTTCAGGTTAGATTTCTATACTGGAGTTCAGATGAAGGATAAATCACAAGAAAACCCTTGCAGAATTGGACAGAAGAATGAAGCTGACACGAGGAATTTATGTAACTAGATCCATTGTTCGAATTCCTCTTTCTATTCTTCTGGGGATGGTATTTATTCTCTGAAGAAGGGATATCAGCTAGTTCCTCCTATTGGAGGGAGATGATATCCTTCTATTGGAGGCATGACATGACACGGCCAAATAGTAATGAAAGCATTTAACAGGGCCTCTTTAGTATGTTAGCTAGTGATCTGTAAACTGCCAAAGAGGTATCTTCATTACCAAGGCCATCTTCCTCTCTCTGTGTCTCCCTCAAAGCTCGCCTTTGCAAGGCACCATGGGAGTCGAATTAATTCTTGTATGGATGCTTGGTCGTGTGAGATGCTCTAATTTATTGTACGTCCACTTGATGTTGCTCCTCCGACGAAAGGGTGATGCAAAATGGATGTAATTTGTCACTTCTCTAAAGCATCCCGTGGTCGTGGAATTGTAATCACAGTTGATCATGAACTATTCATTGAACGCTTTATAACTTAATGCTTTGTTTCTCTAACTATATCGCGTTTCATGGCAGAAATGAATTTGACAAATATTGGAGTTTTACTAGAAGACGTTCGAGGCCATGGACTATATCTTTATTTATGATTAATAATGTCTCGCACTCGAGCAAGAGTTTGCAGTCTGGATCTTCTCGCCATACTGCCGATTATCTTGCAAATATTATTTTAACAAATAAAAGAAGAGTTTGAACTAGTTTCCTAGTGGAAAATATGTTGAGGATTAAGCTTCAAAAATACACGTTAGTGGTTCAAGAACCCAAAATATCTGAGCAAGTTTGCTCGCTGGAACGCTCCATCCTCTCATGTTTCTATCCCTCATCCCTGTAATCAGTTCTCTTTCTTTTTGTTTTTTTTAATAGATAGGAATAGTAGTGGAAAGAAATCGAGCTACTATACTGCTGTTTATAGTAGAATTCACAAGAACATCTCAAGCGCTCAAACCATTACCGCGAAGTAAGAATATTGAGGACCTTCAGAAGCAGAAGAATTGGACTATGAAATCAATTACCAAATAAATGCAGACTAAACAGAAAATATTTGGTTGGAATAAACAAAACTAGACAAGAACACTTGCCATTCTTCATTTCTCAAAACAATAACATGTTTCTAAAAGTATCTAGTCCTCAACTTTAAAAATTGAATAACACAAATACTAAGATATCACTGCCACAACGCTTCATGTGAAAATGGAAAATTAAGCCTTCTTCTTCTCTCCACCTCCACCAGCCCTGTCACAATAACAGAGAAAATAAGCAAAAGTATTAACTACAAACAAGTTAATCAAAATAAATGAATCAGCCATTTTATCCACCATGATATTAACACAAGCATAGAGCATTAAAAGATTGTGGGATAACCTCATCTTTCGGAGAACATTGGACATCTCCTCACGCTTCTTCTTGGCCCTCTTGTGAGTGCCTAACCTTCTCTTGGCCACCTTCAATGCTCTTTTATCTTTACCAACCTTGAGAAGCTCAGTTATACGCTTCTCATATGGAGCAAACCCCGCAACTTCACGTATCAACGATCTCACAAAATGGACACGCTTGCTTGTTTTCTGTGTATACCACAAAATAAATTTCAAAATAGCTACAACAACGTGATAATCGCATGAGGAAGATCAACTTCCAAAATAAATACAATTAAACTATGGCATTACAAAGTTTAAAGGTGTAACATGAACCAAAGCACTCTCAGGCTCAATCAAAGTAAATGTCCTAAAATAAACATAAGTGCAAAAAAAATGACATATCAAACATCTGCTCCTAGAATATTCCGCTGGATCATCATATGCCTCTAGGTGTCAAATATTGAGCAACCGGCATTCTATCCGTTAATATCACCAAAGTAAAAAAAGGCAGTAATACAAAAAGTATATATAAAGAGAATTTGTGCTACTCATATTCCTATTCTTATTGGTACTAAAATTGGCAATCCGCTGTGAGTACCATTGAACTTCGACAGAATTTGTTACTTTCAATGCGGTTTGTACAGGAAATTGCATCTAATAACAGACAAATCTCATCTCAGTAATTATTAGAAGACCCCAGGGCGATGCTTAATTATCAGACATCAGTAAACAATAGCTGTCAAATATACTATCTTTTAAATTACTTCAAATGTAAGCACACAACGGAAAAACATTTGAGGCATCAAAAACAGCTTACCCCCTTACGATTTGATGGGCGCGGAGCCAATTCCTTCTTAGTCACCACATGGCCCTTGTTCAGCCCCACAAAAAGACCCGTGCTTGGCTGCTTAGGAGCCATTCCCTGAGCAAAAAACAAGAACGTCCATTTAGAATAACACAAACCTTCACGGTTTGAAAGAGAAGGAAAGGAAAGAGACTCGAATAAGATTAATACTTCAACTTGATTGCATGATCCCATCAAACATTAAGTAAGTAGTCATGGTTTTACATAAAAAAAAAAATCAAGCATAAACCATATGTAGACGGAAGTCATTGTATTCGTATCATAAAAAATCAACATAACCGAGCTAATAAATGAAGTTGTCCATCAAATATTTCCAATACATCAAGTTATTCTACCAAAAACAAAAAATCACTACATCGAAAATTCCTTACGCTTTTCGAAGAAATTTTAGAAACTGAACCCCAAAATAGTGAACCAAAGAGAAGAACTGCGGAGAAATTCTTTACCTCGTGGCTGCTGAGAGGGTAACAAGCTACAACGGTGAGAGAGGGTCCGAGCCGATCTAGGGTTTTGAGGTATTCGCAACGATTTTATAGGGAAGCTTTTAGGCCAGTGAGTCTCTCTCTCTCTCTCTCTCTCTGTTTTTTCTTTTTTATTGGCTAGTGGACCCGTTATTTATTTGGGCTTATCACAGAAGCACCTAATTTAAGGGTTCTACTGATTGTGGATCTACTTATTGATGACACGACTAATCAGGCTTAGTACAAAAATAATCCAATTCCGTTGTCCCAATTAAAAGATACTCCTTCTTATTTATGAAATAAAAAAAAAATTAATTTTAATTTTATTTATAAAATTTTTTGCTCCTATTTATTTTTTATTTTTTTTACTCTCATTAAATGTTATAAAAAATTATTAAATATAATTTTTTTGTCCTTTGGGTAAATTTAAAAACTTATTAAATTTTAAGGTTGGGTTAATAAAATTTAAAGCTTTTCTTAAATATTAAATATATTAAAAGTGATTTATAAATATGATAAAAAAATAATAAGATAAAAGGCAAAGAAATTTAAACACATAATTTTTCTTTTCTTTTCTTTTTGTCCTTTTAGATGAAACAAATTCTGACTAGAAAATTAAATGTAAAATTCATAACTAATCACATCATAAATAATACATTTTAATTTTTATAATCGAAATAATGTACAAAGAACTTACTTAATTGATGGGCCGGAGAAAATGAACTTACTTAGTTTTAGTAATATAAATATAAATATATTTTACATTTGTACATGTACCTTAAATGCCGTTTTTCAGTCATTTTATTTGATTTTAAGACAATAAAACATATATGATAATAAGTACTAATATCTGAAATATATTTTTAATATTATCTTATGTTATTATAATATATTAGCATATTAGCATATTTTTACTTTATGTAATTTTAAAATTAGCTTTCAATTAAACTTAAGTAACTGGTTTATCCTTAACATAAAATAAGTTATTTGTGAACTAAATGAATAATTTTTTAATTAACTGATTAAAATCACAAAAATAGTTACGGATGAATGGTTTATGGCAAATAAAAAGGGGAATGGGAGGGTTGAAATCTACCCTCAAAATAAGATTCTCCTCACAAAGGAAACTTGGAATTAAAGTGAAGAACTTTCGAGATGTCAATTAATTTGCCCGAAGCAATTGAAATCCAACGCGAATCATAAATCGTGTTTCAGGTTTGAAGATAGAATTGCATTATTTCTCTGGTGTTGATCCTATTTCTACCTGGGCCTTTTCTTTCCTGCCATTGTTAATGGCGTCCCTCATCACTGTGTTCTTGCTTTCTCTGTTTGCCTGCTACCTTGGAAGCTTTTTTGCGGAAAGGTGAGATGCCTGTCCATTTCTCTCCATGTGTTAATTTTGCCTGTGAAATTGAATGCGGACAATTTTCCATTTGAATTCCTTGATTAACTAAACATCTAGATGCGAACTATATGGTTTTCTCAGTGATCTTGTTTTAGCTAGGTCTTTGTTGATGTTTCTTGGATATGCAAATAGTCCAGTTGTGAAAGTGGAGTTTATATTTCGAGAAGGATTATATAACTATTTCAACGTGAAAATTTCATATTTTTCCGCAAATGGTATAAACTATACTATCTTGATCACTCTAATATATAATGTAGGTAAGAATGTCGTCAACACAAGTGTACTTGTTGAGTTGTTCTCTTCATAATAGCGTTAACTTCATTTTGAAATCCTTGGCATGAATGGAGAATTGAAGATGTCTGCATGAATCAAAACTGTCTTACATAAATGTGTTCGCGGGTTTTTGTTTTTTCGATTTTCTGTTGGAGTAAATAAATTGGAGATAACAATGGCCGGCTAAGGTGTTCTGTTTATTTGTTTGTGTATGTGTGTACTAACTTGTGCATGTCAACATTCCTATATATGTTGTGGAATATTTGGTTTGACAATATGTTGTCCAAATAGGTGAACCTTTACCCTGTAGCTTTCCAACGCAAATAAAGATTTCTTCCTCTTGCCACTCGAGAATACATTTCCTTCCTTACGGCTACCAGTCACTATTACTAATATACAATGTTACATTACTTTTTTGGCTTTTGCAGCCGGAAGGGATTAAGGAGTAAGGAATTGAGCCAGAAAACTTTTTTACAATTGGAGCACTCAGTTTATCCCAACAGAATTGACCCAACGCATGTTCATCAGCTCTCTTGGCGACCAAGGTCAGGTACTTTTAAAGACTTTTCTCTGTTAATTATTCTGTGATAGGTCATTTCTTTGGAATGGATAGACTACAGTCTGCAGGTTTAGATATACACTCTTCTATTTACTTTAACTTGTTTATCTCTGTTTTTTGTGCCTTTAAACTTTGCTGTTGCTCCCTGGGCTACAGGGTCTTTCTCTACGAAGGTTTTTTGTCAGATAAGGAGTGTGACTACCTCATTTCCTTGGTATTATTCCCTTCTGTACTTAGCATACTGGCTTATAACACTTGGACTAGACTTTGAATTTAATTGTTTGTTTTTCTTAGGCACAAACTGTGAAAGAAAAATCCTCAGAGGTGGATCGTCATTTAGAGGGAGATGTAATGAACCAGAAGCTTACCTCAGATACTTTGTTGACCACGGAAGTGAGTGTGAACTTTTGATTATATGGTTGGATGGTGCCCTTTAAATGTGCTTGTTCTAAAATTGTCGAATTAGGTTCTATTTGCAGTCATATTTTAAGTATTGTGCTTTTCATGACTTCAAGGTTTCGAAGATTTTTTTTTTTTGGTATTTTTTGGAATCTTTTATTGATGGCAAATTGTTAGTGTGTGTGTGTGTTTAAGCCACTATGAATCAAAATGGGTTCTCCTGTTCTAAGATTCTCTCTACTGGGTTATCCCTATGTGAACTATAGTAAGTTTGTTAAAGAGTGCTAGCATGTATATTTCTTGTATAATTAGTCATATTCCTTTTACTTTATCATCCGTGGACATTCTTCATGTTACTTGTGCTTTCTTTAATTTCTTATCTATCCATTTGCAAATATGCCACATTTCTAATACCAGTAATCACTAGTTTACAAAGTGGAGCATGTGTCAAATATTTATTGTGCTTGAGTTTTTTGTTTTAAAATCTGTACATCATCTCTTGTAGTCTATATTGTCTTTTCTGTATAACTTCCTCTATTTTTCCTTCTACGTCTTCCCATTATTATTATTATTTTTATTCTTTTTAAACTGTGGATTGCATGCATTAGATTTTGCGACAACAGTATCTATTTAGATAAGAACCAGCTTTGACTTTTGGCTTTTGGAAAACATAAAGAAAGGATGAGTTTGTATGGTTGTGTTTATAGGCTTTCAGAGATAACGGCAACCAAAAAGAGGTACTATTTATTACCTTTAATTTTAAGAATTTTCCAAGATATCAACGAGGGTAACTTAGGGTATCAAATTGCCAAGAACCAGCCTGAAGATTCCTGTTTTAAGTATGTAAACTCTTTACCTAGGGGAGTTTAAATCCAAATTGGGTAAAAGCAAAACAGGCCATGTAGGGTGCCCTTTTCTTTTTTCTTTTTCCCTTAATTTAGAGTCAACTACAACATCAAACAGGTAAGTAGCAGTTACTTAAGTTAGCATGGTTAATATAATTCCTAAGAATGCAATCTAAAGATTTCCACCAATGAAAGCACCTCTCTTGCGACTCTTCAAACCAGTAGTACCGAAAGAGCAAAAGCAAATGAGTGATATCCTTCCAAAGCATGTGAGTCCCTGGGTCGGTTTATCTCTCCAACTGAGGTTTCTAATAGAGTGCTTACATGCATAGCAGTCCTGCTGCCTTTCATAACCATTGGAAGTTCTTTACTTCTCTTAGTCTTAGTATGATATTTTTGAACTTTGATCTCTTAACATCAAGTATTTTGAATTACTGCAATAGAAAACATGAAAAGATCTTAAAAAAAAACAAAACAAAAGAAAGTATTTTTCCTTTTTTGCTTCAATTGCCAGAACCATATCTGCTTGTTGTTTTAAGCTCTTTTCATCAGCCACCTATCGTCAGAGACACAATTCTCTGGATATTGTTATGTTAATGGTTTAAATTGTTTTTAGGATGATATTATTGCAAGGATTGAAGAAAGAATTTCACTTTGGACTTTCCTTCCTAAAGGTATCACTATTAATAGTGTCATTCCAGGCCAGTGTCTACCTTCCTATAACTTGTGATGCTCATTCTAATGTATGGTTTGGCTTGATTTCTTGATAATGATGTTTACCAGAGAACAGCAAGCCTATGCAGGTCATGCATTATGGACTTGAAAGGGCCGGACAAAATTACAACATTTTTAACAAATCCGACTTGGAGTTGAGCGGATCCTTGATGGCCACAGTTGTTTTATATCTCTCAAATGTCACTCAAGGGGGCCAAATTCTCTTCCCTGAGTCAGAGGTGAGGTGGCCCATTCCCTAGCCTCTCTCTCTCTCTCTCTCTCTCTGCGCGCTGTATCTTTCTATTCATCTGGTTCTGAACCTGTCTTTACTATTTAATCATATGCTGAACACGTTTAACAGCCCAAGAGTGCAAGCTGGTATGACTGTAGCAGTGATGATAGCTATCTGAAGCCGATCAAAGGGAGTGCAATTCTTTTTTTCTCTCTTCACCTTAGCGCATCTCCTGATAAAAGTAGCTCACATGCTAGATGCCCTGTCCTTGAGGGTGAAATGTGGTCTGCGACTAAATTCTTCTATGCCAGACCGGCTGGTGGGGAGAAGATCTCATCCTCATTATATGGTGGTAATGAATGTACTGATGAGGATGATAATTGTGCCACCTGGGCTGCCATGGGAGAATGTCAAAGAAATCCTGTATATATGATTGGTTCTCCTGATTACTTTGGCACGTGCAGGAAAAGCTGCAATGCATGTTGATCAGAATTTGAATTTTCAACTTCTGCTCATAGATTCGTTTTGCCCTAGAGCTTCTGCGTACACCTCCCTCTGTTTGTCCTTTTTCACCCAAGGTTATGAGAAGTATATGTGGAGTTATGCGTGTTATATATCATGTCAAGAAATTTTAAGCTGCACAGGAGCATAGTGTCAATGAAACTCACAAAGAATAGGTGTTTTCAAGTGATGGGATTTACTTTCAGTTTTAATAAACTTCGTGCGTCTTCCTTTGGTGCGAGGCATACAATCTTAGAATTTCTTTTGTTATATCGCAATGTAAGTTCAAATTTTGGAAGAGCACACTGATGTTGAAATTAGGTCTTTTGCAATCATATGCATTTCCAGATATTATCAATGCAAGATAATGAGATTGTTTGTTTGCTTGTTGTATCTGTCGAATTGTCTTTTATGTAATTATTCTCGTAACTTTGGAGGATGCCATCCATTGGATTGGTCAGAAGAGAAAGTGGTATCATTTAATTTATCAGAAATGGTTTATGTTGCAATAATAATCAAATCGAAAAATTTATAAGGTTTTAAAGATATAAAAAAACAGAGGGAAAGAAAAACCAGCTGAAGCAAAGTGTCGCCGGACGATAGTGAGAGACAAAAGGAAAGACGTCAAAATGGTCAAGGTCGTCAAGGGACCGCTGCTGCAATGAAGAGTCCTGAAGAGATGTATAGAAGTTGGTTATACTAATTGATTTAGATCGTATTTTATTCTTTCTAAATACTCTCTCTCTCTCTCTGTTTGAAAATAGAATGTATTTTTAATCGAATATTATTTTTTAATAAATTAATTATTTATTTTTAAATTAATATCATCTTTTTATATTTACTTTTATTTAATAAAATATTTTAATTTAAAATAAATATAAAGTAATTTATTTATAGGGTATCTTAAAAAAAATACAATAGTTATACTTTAAAATATTAAAAATAATTTACATATTTTAATATTTAATTTTTTAAAAAATGTCTTACATTTTTTTAATAAAGATGGTATATCATTTGTTAATTATAATTGATCCTTTTAACATTTTAAAGAATATTGATATTGATTTTTTTTATTATTTAACCATCTTCTTAACGATAATGTTTAAACAATAAAATTAACAATTTATTCTGTTTTTTGTTTCCCAAAAAAATGAGAACGGGATTCATGAATTTGACGTTAATATTGATTAAAAGCGAAGAATATATTCGATTTGTATTATACATGTATGGTCATTAGATATTTAGATGTGAGTCATGCATGATATTGATATTAATTATTATTGGTTTCTTTGCTGTTTTGCTTTTAAATTCTTTTGGGTAGTGCAGGCCAAAGAAACTTTGTTTTGGGGTAACAACGGCAGAAAGAACTAAGAAGACTATGCCACCTTTTGTTTTGTTCGGTCAGCGAAGACTTCGTCGTTTTTTAACTTTAATACCATACAACGTACCAAGAAAGGCATATTCATAAGAAAACAATTGACCGCAAGTAATTATTATATTGAAAGAATTACATCCACCTTCCAAATAAAAAAATTAATTATTATAAAATTAATTAATAATTAAATTAAAAAAATTGATAATATAATCAGTTATCAATTTTTTTAATTCAATTATTACGGAATATTATAGTAATTAATTTTTTTACGTAAGATTTAAACATAATTCTTCCTATTATATTTCCAACCAAATCAATCCGTTCTTGCACTGTGGATGAGGATCATGAACTCCTTTCGCTAGTCAATCTGCACGGTCATTCAGTCAAATTTTTTAAAAAAGCTGGTTAAAATCTTAATTTTTAAAAAAAATTTACATTTTTAATCATATTTTTTATAAAATAAATATAATATTTAACTTATTCAACACATATTTATTAATTATTGCATGAAGTATAATAAAATAAATATATAATTAAATATATATATATATATATATATATTACATATCTGAAGTCGTATATTTTAGACTATCATTCTCAAAAACGCCCAGGTCAAGACTCAGGAGGGTGTAAGCTTTAAACCCTGTTCGAAACCGGAGTAATTAATTGTTAACACACACATATTTATATATAACCACCCTAGGAATAAATTGAATGTATCATCATCACCTTCGGAAAATTTGAGTGCCCATAGTCTTTGTATATATAATAAAACTCTCCACCAAGAGCGTGACAACCAACCACAGACCAGCATGTTTCCTTGGACTTTAGATATCCACCTAGCCTTCCTCACCTTGCTATTCACATCCATTATCGCTGCCGTCTTAAAGACCAGCAGCCGTAAACATGGGTGGAAACAACCGCCCAGCCCGCCCGGCCTCCCGGTGCTCGGCCACCTCCACCTGCTCGGCGAACTCCCGCATCGCTCCCTCCAAACCCTAGCCACAACATACGGACCCATCATGAGCTTAAGTCTCGGACACGTCCCAACCATAGTATTGTCCACGGCGAATGCCGCTGAGCTCTTCATCAAGTCAAACGACGTCGTTTTCGCCAACCGGCCTCTGCTCCAAGCCTTCGAGTATTTCTCCTACGGGTTCAAGGGGTTGGTGTTCTCAGAGTACGGTCCTTACTGGCGTGGCATGAGGAGGCTGTGCAAGCTTAACCTTCTTAGCGCCTCAAAGGTGGAGTCCTTTGCTCCTCTGAGGATGAAGGAGGTAGAAAAAATGGTGAAGGAGGTTGATAGAGCTGTTATGGCGAATCAGATTGTGAACCTCAGTGAAGTGGTTAATGATGTTCTTGAGAGTATGGTTTATAAGACGATATTGGGGTGTGATATTAAGAAGAACCATGGGCTTGATTTGAAGGGGATTGTTCAAGAGGTCATGCGCCTTTCTGGCGCTTTTAATCTTGCTGATTATGTTCCTTGGCTGGGAGTGTTTGATTTTCAGGTACGATATTTAATTAATTTACAAAGTATTTTAATTTAAAGTATTTTTTTTGAAGAATGGAAACTTGAGATATATAGACAACTTGGGAATTTACATTTTTGAGTGTATATATATCTCAGGGAATGAGAAGACGATTCAAGAGAATTGGCAAAGCACTGGATGAAGTTTTGGAGGAGATATTGAAGGAGCACGAGGAAGCTTCCAGTTCCAAAGCAAACCACAACGACTTCATCGACATACTACTCTCACTTATGCACGAAGACGACGACATTGATCGAACCAACATCAAGGCCATCGTGGTCGACATGATCGGCGCCGCCCTCGAGACCTCCGCCACGATCATTGTGTGGGCCCTGTCGGAACTTCTGAGGAACCCCATGGTTATGAAAGCCCTCCAACACGAGCTCGACACTGTGATCGGACCAGACAACCTCGTAGAAGAGAAAGACATCGGGAAATTGGACTACTTGGAAATGGTGGTTAAAGAGACCTTCAGATTGCACCCGGCAGGGTCCTTGTTACCGCGAGAGACAGTCGAGGACGTCGAGGTTGGTGGTTATTACGTAGCGAAGAAGACGAGGATCATGGTGAACATGTGGGCGTTGGGGCGAGATCCTAAGGCTTGGCCAGAGAAGACGGAGGAGTTTTGGCCGGAGAGGTTTTTGGAGACGGAGGTTGATTTCCGAGGACGAGACAGCCTGATTTTTATGCCGTTCGGGACTGGTCGGAGAGGCTGTCCGGGGATACAATTGGGGCTGTGTACGGTGAAGCTGGTGGTGGCTCAGTTGATCCATTGTTTCCGCTGGGAGCTTCCGTCGGGGATGACGCCAGAAGATCTGGACATGAAGGAGAAGTTTGGTCTTTCAATGCCGAAAGCTGAGCACCTGCTCGCCGTACCAAGTTGTCGTGTTCGTACCAAATCTTAGGAGAATGGACAAAAATTTGTTTGATGTAAAACTATATTCATTTTATAATCAATTTTAAATTTGCGATGATGTTAGGCTGCTTTGCTCTGTTGGACTGGTTTGAGCCCGGCTCTGTAATCGCGTTCATGATATATGTGCGCAGGGATATTAATGGGGACATGTTTTGTCAAAACAGGATTAGAAAATTATCAATTTTATATTATATATCATCTTAAATTCATCGTTGGAGTAATTAACTGATCAGCAAACCTTTGAATATGAAGATTGCTTCAAGGAAACAGGTCCAATCAAGAAAATTCATTTCGGACTCGGACGTCATTCTCAATCTCTCTCGCGATATACACCAAATGCAGATTCTCTTCTTAAATAAAATATCAAGTAGTCTTCATCAAATAAAAAAGTATCAAGCAGTCAGGGACGGATCAAGGTTGATGGTAGCTATATGAGCAGCAAAGAGGGGAGATAGGGACAAAAGAAAATTGAACGGTGAGGGCTGAGAAATTCAACATTCGGGGCCTAAAAGATTCAGGCTTTGTCTGGATAATATCTAAATTGAGGTTCAGTTGGCCGAAACTTCAATTTGAGTTTGTAAAAGGTTATTGGAAGGTTTGAAATGATGTCTAGAAACCCATTTATATGAAAGTTGAAAATATGAACTCGATTTCAGTTATGAGAAAAATTTTAAAACACGTAACATAAATCAAGTTTAAAGTTGATGATTTTTATTCTAATTTTAATTTGCAAACCTTGATCTATTTTAACTTCAATATTGCAAACCAAACACACTCTACTAGTATATACACTTTTGCATTTGGAGTGTGGTCCAAGCCTTTAATTTGATTGGATTTTACTTTTCTCCATACTTTTCTTCTTCTTTTTACCCATATTGGAGTCTTTTCCATCCTTTCTCAACATATTGTATATCTAACTACGTGATATTTGTGTGTGTGTGTGTGTGTGTGTGTGTGTGATGTGATTGTACAAAATGCCATATGACTTGAAACTTCTAGCCACTGATGAAGTATAAACTGTAAGGCATCGATGATTTAAAGGAGGGATATCTTTTTACTTTTGACGACATCAAGTGTGCTTCTCATACAAACCATCAACGAACTTATTAAACAATGCAAATTTAAAAATTTTAATATATACTTTCTAACTAATAAATTTATTTTTGAAAAATATAAAATTTAGAAATCATCTTTATTTTATAACTAAAATTATTAAAATAAAAAATTATTTGAAATATAAAAAAAATTGCTAAAATTTAGATGGTCCAAACTGTAGTGCATTGCAACCAATTTTGCTCCCTAATATTCAAGGAATTTCCTTTCATACAGAAATAAAAAAGCCAAAAAAAAAAAAATCAAGCGTTTCGTTTTGCGGCAACTAGTAAAGATTCATAATTACCACTTACTTACAGGTTTGGTCTAATGAAGGCAGCGATAGAGTCAAAATCCTAGATCAGGAGGGTTACGCAAATAGTTTTTGAATTTTAAACTTTTAAAATGTATAAAAAAAATTTTAACTTTGAAATTACAAGCACCCAAAACCCTACCCTTAAGCTGAAGAAAACAATGTTAGTCGTTACTTTTGTAATTGTGGGGCTTAATTGCATGCAGATGTAGCATTTGAAATTTAAAAGTTGAGGAGATTTTTTATACACTTAGGAGTTTAGAGTCCAAGATATTATTCACACAATAGTTTATGGTTTATGATACTCATTAATCCTTATTTAAATATTAATTTAAAGAAATAAAAAATTGATAAATAAATACATACTTAATAATTTTCTATTATGTTTTTATGTTTTGAAATAATTGAACAATTAATTTATTATCATTTAGGACTCAAATGAGTTTCAAATTTAAAATATCAAAATAAGGGGTGCAAAATATAGAAAGAATGGGCAAAAAATATAAAACTTTATAGCCTACTATCTAATTTTCTCAAATTGATACCCCTACATACATGTGGCTCTGCCACTAAGTGGAGGGACTAGTTTCTCACACATGACGAATCAAAATTTAAATTTTTATTAAAAAAAATTATATTTAGTGTCTGATTGTATTTTAGATAAAGCTGCCTTTAATAAGAGAATAACATGGTTTATTCTTCTCTTCTTCCAAAAGAAGAAGAAATAATATTTTATATATAGTGGTATTTGTTAAGAACATGAGAATGTCATAGTTTTAGAAGTGATATCTTAATTAGTATAAATGAAAGTTGCCTAAATGATTGGTTAGGATAAATTTCTCTCATATCTAACAACTTACATGAGTGTTTGTTAGATTTTTTTAAAATTTACCTCTTTTTTGGTTTGAGAAAGAGGAGGGGAGGGATTTTGCTCTCCTTCCCTTATTTAAGTAGTAAAAAAAGGGATCCTTTCCCTCCATAATAGGTGGCTAAGGAGGGAAGAGGTATAATATGACTTATTAGGACCAATTTACTTATATTATAATATGATAACCTAAAAATACCCTCCCTCTTTTTTGAATTGTCAGGCCATTATCCCTCTTCCCTAGATCACAATGATGTCTATCTTGGTGGATAAGGCAGGCACCTAAGAGGAGAAGTAAATTGGCTGTTTTAAAAAAATTTTAAACCTTTTCCCATCCCAAGTGAATGCGGACAAGAATATGAAAAAAACACTAGAAATTTAAGAAGCTTGAGAAGAAAAACTTGATACAATAGATTTATCTTGGTTTGGCCTAACCACTTAACTTACATTTAATCCTTAAGATCACCCTTGAGATATTCAACTATAATCACAAGTTTCAATGGGTGCTTGCCATTACAATACAGCTTTCAAGACTATACTAATTTTGATTCAACAATAACACTTGTTATACTATCAAGTTGTTACAAAGCACTTAAAAAGCTCTCTTTTTAATATTTCCACTCAAGTAAAATAAATAAAACTTTTAAAAAAGACTCTCTAAAAAGAGTAGATAAATTATGATGAAAGCTTATAAATTTATAAAAGTTTGTTTCATGAAACTGTTAAGAAGTTGGAAAGAAAATGAATGCAAACACTTTAATATTCAATAAATGTGTTCTCAACATTTAGTACAATGTCAAAATCCATTTCAAGCATAAAATGGCTCTATCCATGTGTGGAATGAAGCTTGTGCAATTTCTCCTGGTTCACTCATATGGGGGCTAAAATGCTTTGGATGATAGAAGCTTTTAGCTTCTCTGTGTAATAAATCACACATGAATACCCCTCAAGTGTGGAATGGATGATAGAAGCACCTAATTTTTTTGTGACAAAACACGCTTGAAACATTCCAAAACAAGCTTGATTTGGCTTGCTTGGTTATAGGTTCTTTAAGGTCAAGCTTTAACCCAAAAAAGGTAAGTTCCATTTCAAGTGTAGACCATCCTAATCTAGGCATAAAATGTCATTTATGCAAACGCAAGCTGACTCTCTTAGACAATTCAAGCATAAGCATAAATTGTATTCAAGTGTGAATCAAAACACATGAGCATCTCTAAAACATTTTCACACTTAGCTGCCAAAACACACATAGATCACTCTGATTTACATGTGGAATGATTCACAAAGTAATGTTTAACTTCTACAATCTAATTCAAGTGAGATTCATTCTAGCCTACGCTTGAATTAGATCTACTAAATTCTCTAAGTCTCATTATGCACTTTATGGTTGCCAAAACACGTGTGGATCATCCCATATTAAGTGTGGATTGGAACAATAGATTCAGGTGCACTCTAAAGGTTCAACATTTAAATTTAAAAGACTTATGAACCTAAGATTGGTTCTAAAATGATATATTCTTACCATTTAAAGAAATGTGATTAAGTTTTCATAGTTTCCATATTGAATCTAAGAAAAGAAAATAAATAAACCTACTATACTAAGTCTTCTCTTGACCTTTATATTTTATAAGGTTTTATCACTTTAATGGTTCTCGAAATCTACATAAGAAATAAACACACCTCTCTTAGTTTTGTGATTATCAAAACACATGGTTAAACACATCTCCCTTAGATCATGCCACTGTCCATCTCCTCCACTCGCATCGTAGTTGTTGCCCCTTTCATTCAAATTGTCATCCACATCGAAGTTCTTCACAACTGCTCGTGTTGCCATTTCTCTCTCTTAACTCACGCCAATATCATTGCTCCCTTTGTTTAGATCGTCATCCACCAATGCTTCTCCTTCTATTTAGACTGTCATCCATTGTTGCTTTTCCCTCCATTTAGATCATGGTTTCCTCTCTCCGTTCAAATCATAGTCCTTTGTTATATCAGTGTGTTTTATATATTAATTAATATTTTATCATATTTTATATTTTTATTTTTTAATATAAATATTTGATCTGTACTTTTAAAAAAGATAGTGTTTTATGTGGTTTAGTGGGTGAGATGCATATTTTTATCCTTATTTTTTAAAATTCACAAGTACATGTTATTTAAAATTTTTAAAAAAAAGTAAGGAAAGAAATAATTTTAATAATATAAGGGCATAGTTATTCATATATAATTATTTTTTGGGGCTTTAGCAAATTTGGCCAACCTTATATAACTAAATAAAACTAATAACCCACCTTTTCCTAAATTAAGAGAATGGCTTTTTCTTAATTTTCTTCTCATGCAAAAGATAAAATTACCTTAATGCCTTCGGTAAAAAAAAAAACCCCACTATCCTGATTCCCTTTTTCAAACTGAAGATCTGAACATTTGGCCCACACTCGCTTTCACTCACTTTACCCCACACGAAAGACGACGCTGCACTCTCAGTCAAACACCAAAGAAACTAACAGCAACGACCAAAAAAGCTCACACCAGATGAAAAACTGACTTACAGTTTTGGAAAAGAAGACCACACGAATGTGAGAAGAGGCAAATCGAAGCTCTACATATTCATCTACTAATAAAGACGAACGTGAGGTAGGCAGACTCGCTGCTACAGATTTAAGGTCAAAAATTATGAAGAGATGAGAAAGTCCAGAACTACATCTTCTACATAAAGCCATGTTAAAACTTCAGATTGAGGGTGGGTTACTGGTCATACTCTGTTACTGAAGGCAGAGTTCAAGTGAAGGTTTCAGGTCTTTTATCAATACCGCCAAAGAGGAGGAATCGTCGCACTTCACCAGGTTTTTTCTTTATATCATTGATATATTTTGTCAAATCAAACCAATCTAAGAAGCTAATTGGCCAGTTGTTGTGAGGTCTTTTTTAGGTCTTTGTCGATAAATCTGCTTATCGGTCCCTGGTAAAATAGAAAGATACTGATAATAAAAAGGTGACCTGTCCTCTCCCTCCCAGTCCTTGGTAAAAAAGGAAAAAAAAAGTTTATAAATCACTCGCCTGCTAGTAGTTCTGGTTTGGATTTTGTAGCTTAGTCATCACGACTTCAAGTTGATGATCTGCTTAGGTGAGATGTTTGGCTGTCAAATAAACTCCTATTGGCTGAGGGATACTTTTGTGTTCATGGTTTGGCTAGCCAAAATGACAACTTGAAAAAGAAGGTACGGTTAGGATGGAAAATGGTAACCAGGGAAATTTTTGCATTATAAAAATTTTTCATAATCATAACCAAGGAAAAATGATCAAACTTGAATTACAATGTTCTATTATTTATATTATGATTTGATCTTTCCCCTGATAACTCTTTGTTTATCAATCAATTAAGATCATGGCTTCTTGTAACAGCAAGTGCACAAATTTCATCAAAAGAATCCCATGATTTATGCCCCAATATTTTCTCTATATGCTTTTTCTGTAAGTTGTTAGCATGTTATTTCTTATGGCATTCATCCTTAGTGCTCATCTATTTTCCTAATTTACTTGCCTATTTGTCTTGAGTGGCTGTTTTCTGTGGCTTAACCTCTATAAATAAATGTATGCGTTGTTTGTCACCAAATAAATATGATAAAATGCTTCATATGATAATTGCATTAATATTTGTCTCCAAAACTTAATCTGTCACAAAGAATTATTTCAGCACTTGTCGGTGGCATATCTTTCTGTTAACATGACATATGAGTATTTTAACTGTTAAATTATGACCATGTTTGGGTGAACCCTTTCTACTGTGATCTATTATGGTTGTGTTTTGCATATTTGGCCGACAATCCTTTTTGTGTCAAAAAGTCCAAAGTCCAAGTTGCTATCAGCTTCTCTTTTGATTTAATTGACACAACCTCTGCTTGATACTTAAATATATAATTGACATCTCTTGTTCCTTTTTTGATAAATATATCAATGATATACCATTAGTACACCAATGATATATGTACCTATATCAAAGACATACCATTGTGAAGTGTATTTTTTTCATTACTTTTGTATTTGATTGATCAATGCTAGTACTTAAATATATTAACACTTTTTTAAAATATCAGGGGCAACAACTTCAAGGGCCATTTGTAGGAAAGACAAAGAGGAAATAGAGAATATAAGTTAAGACCAAAGAAGCACAAGAGAATATATAGTCCATAAGGAACTTTGGAATCCTCACCAGAGAATTTTGCATGGCAGCAAGATTGAAGTTGTTGAAATAATAACCTAAAAACTAAATGAGGAGCAGCTTGAAACATTCAAAGAAGGATGTCTAGGACACCTACTAAACAAAAAAATCCATGCTTTTCCAGGGTAATTAGTGCATTAGTTGGTTCGAAGCCAATGGCCTGGCAAAAGGGATGACAAGTTATACTTTTTGATTGGAGGAAAAGTGCTAACCTTTGGATTAAAGGAGTTTGCAATCGTTACTGGCCTAAATTGTAATCCTTTACCTGCTATGAACTTTAATAAAAAACCCATCCCAGCCTTCATAGACAAATTCTTTCAAGTCAAGAACACGTTGCCTAAAAGAAAGGACGTCTTCTCTGTCTTTAGAGGCAACATCCCAAACAATGATGCTGATTTTGTCAAGTTACCAAAACTTAATTGTTTAGAGAACATGCTCTTGTCAAAGCAAGATCATAATGCCATTGATCATAAGTTTTACAAGTTGCTTGAAGATGATAACTTGTTTGAAAAATATCCATAGGGAAGGGTGTGCTACAACATGACTATGGAATCTTTCAAGGATGCAATTAATAAATTTAGTGTCAATTATTGAATTGAAGGATTCCTATATGCCATTGTTAATTGGGCATATGAAATGATACTGGCATTAAAAAAGCATAAATATGCTGAAAAAGTAGGAGACACACTCCCAAAGATATTGAACTAGACAACGAATGATTATTATGAGTGGTCACAACTAGAAAAGAACGTGATCAATGTGAAGGATGTAAGTATGTTCGTAATTTTATATTTACCTTGTATTTAAGTATGTTCAATGCAAAGAATGCAAAGAACGTGATCACGTTTACTTTTTGTAAATCATTTAATATTTAGTAGTTTCTGTAACTATATGTCAATCATATACAGATGGGTGCAATTGATATGCATTATTGGAAAATGAAAAATGTAGAGTTCACTGTCTTGTATAATAGTGCTATATAATGGTATATCAGTGGTATGTACTTGTATATCAGTGATATATGATTTTTTATATCTAATATATATTGAAAAATTGCTAAGTATTACTTGCATTTGACATTAATTAGCAGCTATAACTCATCATGTATCATTTTATTTTGGATATTACAGTTGAAAATATAAGAGTTGGTCATCACAAATCAAGAATGGGAAAAGGATTATATGGACATTTTTTTAGGAGAGAAGAGCACGACTTAAGCTGCAGTAGGAACATCTACTGTGTCACCTCTAAGTGTTGAAGATACTGACAATGATGACCCAGAAACAAATATGCGAGGCTCACTTTCTAGATCAGAAAGTAAGAGAATATACAAAAAGCTTGAGATAATTAAGAAGCGACAGCTACAAATTAAAGAAAGACAAATTGAGATCGCAAAAAGTCAAATAGAGATGCGATCAGTGATAGAAAAAATGTTTGACATGCTTGTCGCACAACAAGAAAATAGTGGAGACAAAGATAAGAGTGTTAATAATATTGATGATATCTTCCATTCTATCAATGTTAAGGTTGTTGTGAGTGAGGATAATCTTCATGAAAAAGAGGAAAACAACCAAGTGAGTTAAGATTTACTTTGTTTCCTATTTATAATTCCACCTATATTAAACTATTACTTGTTTTAATTTTTTCATATTGCTTTTGACTTGATTAGGGACCAATGGCAATGATGCCTTTAAATGTTGAGAGGGGTAACGAACAAGAAGGCTACCACCCGAATGAATCAACAAATACCAGTCAGAAATTGCAAGAAAAGAAGCAAGTACAAATTATACTTCATATGAAAAACTAAATCAAATTATCATTTGTTGACGATATAATTCATATTCATTATTGAAGATTATATAGAAAAAGGACACCATAGTAATGTATATCAATGCTGTACTGTTGGATATCAATATATATTTAGTCATATGTTTGATTATTATAGTTCATGTGGCTGAAATGTTGTAATTCCACCTATATTAAACTGTTACTTGTTTTAATTTTTTCATGTTGCTTTTGACTTGATTAGGGACCAATGTCAGTGATGCCTTCAAATGTTGAGAGGGCTAGCAACCAAGAAGGTTGCCACCTGAATGAATCAACAAATACCAATCAGCAATTGAAGGAAAAGAAGCAGGTATAAATTATACTTCATATGGGAAACTAAATCAAATTATCATTTGTTGACGATATGATTCATATTCATTGTTGAAGATTATATGGAAAAAGTACATTATAGTAATGTATATCAATGCTGTACTGTTGGATATCAATGATATATTAGTCATATGTTGATTGTTATAGTTCATGGGACTGAATATGAATGACATACATTACAATAAAGGACCAGTGCTGTATTATTTCATTATACTTTTATAGCATACATTTGCTATTAACTCTTTGTTCTTTGTTTTTCTAGGCCGACGAAATGGTTGAACCTCCAAAGGACCAACAAAAAAGGGTACGAATCAAGAAAATTGCTAATAGGATGAAAGTTGAAAGGCTTAAGAGGTCAACAAAGACACCTGCTGCACTTCAGTCTCCTTTCACCGTAAATTATAGATCAACCAATGAGGATAAAGCGCAAAAAAAGGACCAAAAAGAGGATGATCAATATGACGGTCCTAGTTATGAGTGACTAATTCAACCAACTATAGAAAAGTTGAAGGACTAATGAAGTTGATGCACCTTTAGCCTTTTGTATTTCGGTTAATTTTAGTCTTTTGTTCCCTTTAGTAGATGATCGATATGAATTGCGCTCTTAATCATTGATATATATCTAATTGCACTGACCAAAGAAAATAGACTTTTAATTTCGAGGTGATAAAATATGAATCTTTTATGGTTACTTTTATATTGATCATTCTTTTGTTTCCTCTGTTGGGTGTTTTGAGTTGCATATTGCATACGTGCTACCACGTTCGCATATGCTACCACGTGCCTCTCAAAGGCTTCTATGCACAATTATGAAAATCGCTTTTATTCTTATAAATAGGAACTAAAGTGCTTCCCTTTAATTCTTATAATTTTTTAAACTATCTCCAAAGACAGTTTACAAAAGATTAAAAGAAAAAAAATATTATGGCTATATGTGAACAATAAAAAAATTATTGTTCATCAGCAATGTACTATGACGCAAAACATATGAATAACTAAAAACAAATTCAAATTCATTAAGTTTCACTTATAGAAAGACTAAAATAAATTTGAAATGTCCAAAAAAAATTTAAATTTGACTAGTAGATCCAACTATAGTCTTTTGCTTCTTTGGGATGCTAAATCTAATAGGTATATGGTTCTTGCAAGTAGCTTTGTTACATGTAAATTGCCTACAACGACTGCACCTAATAGGTTTTTTAAACTTGCCAACCAATAGAATTCGTGTCTTCTTAGGCCTACCAGCACCTCTTTTTGTCTCTGGTGGATCAGATTGTTTCAAGCATTTTACTAGGAATTTCCCAATCACATTGATTACCTAACGAATGAATTGTTGCCCCATATGTGCAACTATATGAATACTTTGTGTAGTACCGAGAAATAAAATTATATGCACAAAATCATTGCTTGCTAATTACTGCACAAGCATGAAAGCAAGGAATCTCTTCAAAATCCCACTTCCTACAACTACAGCTTCTAATCTCCAAGTAAACAATAAAACTAGATTTGCCATGCACTGTAGTGAATTCATTTACATCATTTGACCTACAATAAAAATGCGATACAATATAACAATGATAAGTTTCAACGTCAATATATCAATGATATTCAATAGTATATCAATTAAGATAGGTTCAGTTGTTACCTCCATACGTCTACCAAGCTCTATTTGCTCAGACAACTATTTTTCAGCCCATGGTGTTAGATGAGAAGATATAGAATTAGCATGCATCCTTCGTGTATAAAACCAGTCTTGGAGCTTATTCCTAATAAACTCAATCAATAGTATAATTGGTAGGTCCCTTGCATCATCTAGAGTAGAGTTCATACTTTTTGATATATTAGAAGTCATAGTATCATACCGTCTCCTCATAGAATAACAATGTGACCACTTTTCATAACCCACATCTAGAAGATAATCACGAATGCCAGGTGCCGCTTGATCTAATTTCTTCATCTCATGTTCAAAATCAGAAAACTTATATACCCTAGCATAATGATTGAAGATACCAACAACTGAAGGGTGTTTGAACTTTGTTCTTATATTACCTAACAAATGTTATACACAAATATAATGGGTAGCATCAGAAAATACATTACACACAGCCTTTAGAATACTACTTTTCTTGTCTGAAACAAAGACTAGGTCTTGATGATAGTATGATGCACTCTTCAACTTATACATAAACCATTCCCAAGAAACATCAGTCTTTGAGTCAATAACTGCAAATGCTAATAGAAAGATTGAATTATTTCCATCCATAGTACATGCAATTTGAAGAGTCCCTGCATATTTGTTCCTTAAAAAAGTTCCGTCAATGGATATAATTGGTCGACAATGGCTCCATCCCTCAATAGAAGCAGCAAATGATACAAAGAAATACTTAAAATGACCATTACCGCCATCTTCAATATCAGTAACAGTACCTGTGTCATATTATTAATAATCAGACAACAAAGTAGGATATAAAACATAATTACTGTCTAAATAACACAATATATCTAATTTAGTTACTACTTGAATATATCATTAGTAAATAAATGTATATTAATGATAAATACGTACCAAGATTTGTGTAACTCAAAGCATAGCACAAGGAAGGTAATTGGGTATAAGAGTCCTCTAAACAACCTTGAATTGCTTCCAAAACAAGTTCATTTGCTCTCCATGACTTGTAATAACTAACACCAACTCCAAATTCCTTACGCATGTGCTTAATTATTGATTTCATGTCATTACATTCTCCATCAATGACTTTTTGCTTCACACATTCACTAATGATAAGGCTTGTTGCTTGCCTATGGTCACCACACACAACGTCAACAGTGCAAGTATGGTCCTTTGCATACCCTCTAATGACCCAAACCTGAGTAGAAGAAATTGTTAAGGCCCGTATATACCACTTACAACCATCAACACTACAAGCAACAACAAGCCTTTGACCATTTGATTTTAGAGTTTTGTATTCAAAATTCCTCTTCATAGCTAACAGTTGCAGAACTTTTTGGACTTCTAATTTGCTAAAGAATGTATCTCCCTTCTTAATATCATCTATTTATAAAAGTTCATCAAGTCCACTACAAATCTTGTTGTTGGTAAATGTAAAAGAACATGAAGTTAAGGAACTATCTCCTTCATGGCAAGGTTCAAACACTTCTTGTACGGAAAAAGGTCCATTGGAAATAGAGACAATCAACAGGAAGTTAAATAGATTAGAATTTCTCAACGAATTAAAATACCATATCAAATCATTGTCATTCTTCACCTCTAAAATACTATATGTTGAAATTCCAATATCAAAAGAGACCATCAATTTAACTTCATGACTTGTATTCAACCACAATTTCTTACACACAATTTCCATGACATCAAGATAGGAAGTTGTATCTTCCACAAGCACCTCCAAGTATGAACCATCAACATAACGGTTGTTCAAATCTCATTTTCTATCATAAGAAATTATCAGATTAAGCATCTCCATATCTACAAGATGACATAGTGTTGGTAAGTTAACACTAATATTACTTATCAATGAGATACTATAATATATCAATGATATACTAACGTTAATTAGAAACACGAAAATGCCATACTCCTTCACCCAACTCAGATCAAACTAGGTTTGAAAAAATTACAAACAGCTTAGCTGATCATAGAAAATTAAATACCTGAAATAAAAAATAAAAAGTCATGAACAGTAAGAAAATAATATGTTTTGTGTTCGAAATTCAAGCAAATTGCATGATCAGTGACAACAAAAAATAGATTAGAAATAGGTGATTTACTGATTCAATGGATATATTACCTGAATATATGAAGACAATGGAAATTCGATTATGGATTATTCTTTTCAACATCTAGATAAACAAATACAAGATAATTTCTATTCGATAATGTAGTTTCCTATTCAATCTGATGATAATATCTGGGAAAAACAAAGAATATAAATAGAGAGAGGCAAGCACTATACAATAAGAAACGTTCTGCGAACTCCGGTGAAGATGGTGAAAATAACCGTATGGATGGAGAAATAAAATTAAGGAAAATCAGATCAAAATAACATCAGCTATATCCTATTTTAATAAAAAAGACCGAACAGATTTGAGGACAAAGGAATAAAAACACATTTAATTTATTTTTGAAAGTTGTATTTTTTAAAATATTTTAAAATATTCAAAAACTTCTTCCATAATTTATGAAAGTTGTATTTTTTAAAGCCATTGAGTAAATTTTTCCTTATTTTTTCCTTCCTTCTTTCCTAAATATCCCCCTTCATTAAAACCTCTTCCCTCCACTCCTCATTGCTGCTCCTTTCATTCAGATCGTTACCCATTATTGCGTCTCCCTCCATTCAAATCGTGGTCTCCTCCCTTCGTTCAAATCGTGGTCCTTTGCAATGTCATCGCGTTTTATATATTAATTAATATTTTAGTGTATTTTATATTAACTAATATTTTATTGTATTTTATATTTTTTAATATAAATATTTGCTCTTTATTTTTTTAAAAAAAGTGTTTTCTGTTGTTTAGTGGTAAGCTGTATATTTTTATCCTTATTTTTTTAAAATTCACAGGTCTATTTTATTTAAAATTAAAAAAAGTGAGGAAAAAGATAATTTTAATAAAATAAAGGTATAATTATTTATATATAATTATTTTCTCTCCTCCCATCCTAAACCAAATAAAGTGCCTCCCCTTCATTAAAATCCCTTCCCTTCCTTTCTCTCTACTCCATTAAAATCCCTTTTCTTTCCATCTTCAAACCAACAAAGTGTTAGAAAAGTTATTCCTATAATATTAGTGTAAACATTTTCTTTTTTTATATATCATCCTTAGCTTGCATTTAGATTTTTGTTTTTCATTCAGTTTTGAACGAAAGAATTGAGTTTTATTTACAAGACAATGTTATCTTTTTAAAAATAAATAAAGTAAACAAATTGATGAAATAAGAATCCCAAAGTAAGTTTCATTTGGAAAGAAATAGTCATAGATATTTTTCCTTCTAAGCATTAACTACTGTGCTGAGGAAAATTGTATTTTTCTTACTAGTGTAATTTATTTCCTTATTTTATACTTACTGTTACTCTAATCATAATTGTAATGTTCGAGATTATATATCACACTTAAAATAGAATAACTTTTAAAAGTATTCACACGCATTATAACACAATTTATTATTTATTTTATTATATATATCACAAATAAAAAAGAGATTTAATTTTTCATGGTAACAAAAAAAGATATTTTCTCACTGTATTACAATTTACAAGTGGAAGAAATATTTAAGAAGATCAGGTGTATCATATTATTTATAATTTGTTTAATTAAAATACTCTGAATAATCTAAATTAAAATTTCATGTGATATTTTTTAATTGATTTTATTTTTATAATGGAATGTACATTTAATTTTTTATCTTTTCTTTCTGCTATAATTAATATTATAATTAATTTATATTTAATGTTATCAAAATATTATATTTTTATTAGATAAATTACAAATAATATGATATACTCAATTTATTTAAATATTTTTGTAGACTGTTTGAATGCCACCGTAACATATTCTGACCCAGGTTACCCTCAAACATTAATAAAACGCACAGCTTCTCCGGCGTTTCAAGGAAGCAGTTCACAAGGAGCGCTATCGTTGTGACAGCAGAATCCACCGTGTCCAGTTGAGCCAAACAATTTGAAATCCCCAACGGGCAACGGCTACCTCTACTTCTCATTTACTAATATGTGTGTGTATATATATATATATTTTCGACAGCGAAATAAATTAAAAAAAGAGAGAAAAGCACGAACAGCACTTATCAGTTCCTTACTCTGTACATTCCAGAGCACGCTCTCCGCCTTCATTTGCTGTTTTGCACAGCATTAGTCTTTTTCACGGTTCGAGTGTCTGTGAATCTTGTTTGATTGGGGAAGCCTAGTCTTCACTTCGATGGATTCGAGTCATGCAAAGCAATTCGATCGCTCCGAGGCCGACAAAGCAGGACCGAACCCGGGTCGAAAGGTTCGGGTCGTGGCAAAGGTTAGGGGCTTTGCGTTTCCGGAGGCCGAGGCTCAGAGTGTGTCTTTGAGATCGGCGGACTGGATTTCGGTGAACAAGCCTTCCCGAGAGAGTTCAGAGGGAGTCGCAATCTCCTTCAGGGACCATTCTTCCAGGTACTTCTTCAGTTAGCTTAGGGCAGTGTTGAGGTATAAAACCTTTTCCATCTCTTTGGGGTACTGCTCTTGACCAACGTCGAAATTGAGATTTGGAGTTGAATTTGGCCTTTATTATTTTTTAAGTGAGCACATCGCGGTAATTGGAATTTACAGGATTTAACGTATCACTTGTTCAGTAATGTAACCTCTTTTCACCTGTTTGGGTTATGGCGAACGTTGAAATTGAGATTTGGTGTTTAATTTAGGGTTTGTTATTTGCAAATTGTGCCATTCATGAGAATTGGAACCACAGGTTTTAATATATCACCCATTCGGTTATATAATTATCCATTCAAATGTTGAATTGGAAATCTCTTTGGGAATGTTTTTTTTTTTTTGGAATAAATGCGCATCATATTAGCAACAGCCTACGTCTGATGTCCAGGAATGCTCAATAACCTTTCATCACCGTCCACCTCCATGCAACAAGGCGGGGGTTGAAGTTTGATCAATGGAGCAGAATATATCGGAGTTTCTGTGAGCTAATCTAGCTAACTGATGTGCAATTTGGTTAGCCTAACATAGTTGATTTTTAATAATTACTTTATGACCAACTGTTTTTTTTTTTTTTTTTGGCTGCGGATGAATTTTGGCACAACAACTAGCTCCATCTAATTAAAAAAATCCTTGCCACCTAGCCGTAGGCAAGCCATTATGTCTCACTCATTGTTTTGAAAGATATGCATGGTCATCCCCTGAGCTCTCAATAAACAATAATCTCTTACTAGCTAATCTTTATGGCCGCAGTCGTAAAGAGTCTTACTGGGTGGACTATTGTTATGGGGAAAATGAAGAAAATGACATGATGTATTCAAGAGACGTGAAGCCTCTTATATCTTCTGTCTTTGAAGGCCATAACTGCTCTATTATTGCGTATGGAGCAAGAGGCAGTGGAAAGACTCATGTAATTCAGGTTTGACTCTGTTATTCACCCTAGATCTTTTCATGAACAGATCATGATCGTTAGTTTCTGTTAAATTCTTTTGTATGTGTTTGTACTAACAATTAATAATCCTTTGCTTTTCAAGGGTTCTGCTAAGATACCTGGTTTGTCAGCGCTTGCTGTTGCCGACTTTCTTTCAATGGCAGAACAAAATGGCAAATCCATTGCTATATCATTGTATGAGGTTGATCATCAGGAGCATGCTGTTGATTTATTAAATCCAGAACAACCGGCCATTTTAGTTCTTGAAGACCGAGGCCGTATTCAGTTTAAAGGGCTTTCTCAGGTAATTATTTGGTAACTGGTACTTGCTAGTTCATCAAACGTAAAGAAAGAAAACTTAAAAAATGGCACTGTATACAAGTAATTTTGGAGAGTTTGTGGTTAAGTTTCATGCACTTAAAAATGTTTTGCAGATTCCTGTGAAATCCATTGCAGAGTTTCAGAAAGCGTACGTCACTGCTTATGCTACTCGAAAAGCTGCTGTGAAAAAGGGAAATGACTATGCTCGTAGAAGCCATGTGGGATTAATAGTTCATGTCTTTTCTGATGCTGACGGCATAGAAACTGGTTCTGTGGGCAAAATGAATTTTGTTGACATGGCAGGTTACAATTTTTATATATGATATTTTTTTTTTCTTGGCTATGATTATATTTTTAAAGTTGAGCCCCTGCTTGGCACTTCTATTATCAGGCTATGAGGATGCCAGGAAGAAGAGTTGTGACAGCTTTTGGCTTGCTCAAACTAATAAAATTAACAAGTCCATATATGCTTTATTAAATGTCTGTCACGCTTTGAGCACCAATGAAAGTCGAGTTCCTTATCGCGAGAGCAAACTTACGCGCATGTTACAGGACTCTTTGAGAGGGACTAGCCGAATTTTGATGGTTGTCTGCATGGTAATTTTTCTTATCATGCATTTTTTTTTTCTTTCAAATTTCCGATCCTTATCTTTCTGCTTCTTTTAAATTACTAATTTAGTTTTGGTGTTGGTCTTTATCTATTTTGTAAATATAGAACCCATCTTTTTGCCAAGACACTATCTACATGTTAAGCTTAATATCCCGGTCTTGTCAAGGGATTCATCGAGTGACTGTAGATGCTACAAAGAAAAGTGAAATTTATTCTGCAAGCCAGATGATGCTTACATCTCATAAGAGTAAGGTGCCCAAGAGTGTGTCTTATACGGCCAAAAAACTAACTGGCTCGAGATCACATACATGTGAAAAGAAAACTGATTTGAGAAAATCTGCAGTAAAAGGAAGGTTTGTGGTTAAGTTTCATGCACATTTGGTAACAATCTAAGCTGTTACTCTTTCTTAATATTCATGTCTGGAAATTAATCTTCTTTCCTGTTAATTGAAGGAAATTATTTGATGAAGCATGTCATTCCGCTAAAGCTGAAAAGGTATCCATTACTCTCCTTTCTTCTCTGAAATTTCAAAAATATTTGCCATAAAGATGAAAATGTTGCAATCATTGGGCGGCCCAACTATATTCTTCTCCTTTCTGAGATGCTCTCCGAGCCCACATTTCTGTCCCATCATTGCTACTCCTAAAGCAATCATAGGAAATAGAATAAAAAATGGAGAGGCAAAGAATAAAAATTATATAATATGTAAAAGAAAATTTGATGAACATGTAGATAGTCAGGAGAATCAATTCTGTAAGTGGTCAGAGATATGTATAATATATGAATATAAAAATATGTAAAAGAATAAGTTTCATGAAGTCTTGATCAATTTTAATGCAGGCAAGGTTGTCAGATACCAGTTCTACTGTAGAAACTTCAGTGCAAGAAGAGGTAAAGATTTAAAAAAAAAAAAATCATTCTAATTGATAAATAAGGACTTTGTAAGTGGTGTCGTTCTACCGTGTAAAACTATTATCTTTTGTGCAGGAAAAATTCATTGTACCTGTCACCGAAGCATTATTGCCTTCATCATTGGTAATATTTTTTTATTTCATTTTACTTCATGCTGTAGTTGAAATCTGACATCATAGGTTGATGAGGAAGTGTTTCATGTAGGATAATTCATACATTCATACGTAAATGTTGGGTATCACATGAAATTCAGATCCATAGAGGAAAATATTATTGACTAATCTCCTGGAATCTAAATTTGATCCAAATATTCTTCTGTCCAAAGTCTAAGAAAATTGATGAGAATATTCAATGCAGGACGACTCAGTTTCAGATGCGAGGCATCAAACAGAACTCGTGCTGGAAAATGTAATTAACTACCTTACAAAGTTTATTCAAGCACCTGTTCTTTCTGGAAGTTGATAGGAACATTCTATGCAGGATGACTCAGTTTCAGATGCTAGGTATGAAGCAGAACCCGTGGCAAAAAAGGTATTGAACTGATGCAATGGTCTTATTTATAGAATAGAAAGAGAAAAATTTTTTTGTCTTATTTACAGGTCATCTCATTAAATTTTTATTATAAATTTCTTCATTTAACTTTTATTGAATGTTGGAGAGAGAAAATATATTATTAAAATATATATCTATTTAATAGGGACAAAGTTAATGAGTATTGCTTAACTGATGCAAGGTTTTGCGTTTTGCTTTAATTTGAATTAAAAACAAGGCATAATATAATACTCGTGTTTTTATAGGTTGTCCCTGAGAAAAACGAGGATCGTCGAGAGGAACATACCCCTAATTCTGGCAAGTATGAGAGAGCATTGTCCTCGCACTCTATAGTTCAGGAAGGTAGGTTGAGCGCAGTGGACGACTGGATTAACCAAAAAAAGCTGATCACAACTGCATGTTCCCATGGATTTTTTATTTTTTTATTTTATCATTACAGGTCATTTTGTGGATAAGGAAAACGACAGTTTCATTGCTAATAAAGGTGAATCACCACCAATTAGCGCTCAACTGCGTGAACTGTCAAACAATTTGAAGCTTCTATTATCTTCAACCCCATTAAGCGTGAAGATCCCTGAACAGGACAGCATCATATCACATAACAATCATGTGTCTTCTACAGATATTGTGGAACCAAAAACTCCCGTCACTGAACAAACTCTGGGTGCTACTGATAGATGGAATGTCATGAATGCCAAAAGTCCTTGGGAAACATACAGTGCGCGCAGTTCTGGAATGAAGGTTCGATCATCTAAATCATATCGATTGATCCCTTTCTCAATTGCTTGCTTTGATACTCGAGCATTTGAATTCTTGAATTGTGCTTTATTGCAGAACTCTCTCGTTCATGAATATCTAAGGTTCTTAAACACTGCTAACAAGTAAGTTAACAACAATTCATTCAATGCTTGAACGTACTTTTCTTTGTTATGAGGTGCTCTGGTGATCGTCATAAAGTATTTTACCCCCTCATTTCATATCTCCTGCGACTAAACTGAGATATTCCTTTTTATTTTGTCAAAATAAACAGGGAAGAATTGAAAAGATTAAAGGTCAGGAATGCTTCCCCTTTATATTTGCTAAGATGAATTTTCCTAACACCTCATGAACTGACTTCTCTTCTTCCTTACAGGGGATTGGTGAGAAAAGAGCGACCTACATACTTGAGCTTCGTGAAGAATCTCCTGAACCTTTCAAGAGTGTAAGTCTCTTGCATCAGTTTATTGTTGGGAGAAACTCTACGCCGCTTATATTCCCTGCCAATGATAATTTCTTGGCGGTGAAATTGATATAAAAGTGACATAATTTTGGGATTGCAATCTAACCTTTTCTTTCAACAGCTTGAGGATTTACAGGACATTGGACTTTCAGCAAAGCAGGTGTCTTTCTCTCTCTTGAAACATTTCTTTATATATCATATATTGCAGAGTCTGTCTGTATTTTTTTGGATTGATATCTAACAGAGGGGGTATGCCTATTCTTACTAACCCAGATTAAGGGGATGATGAAACGGGAAGTTGGAGAGCTCTTCAATCAGCCATGAAAGCCTTTTGGGATTAATTTTCCTGTAATTCATTTGATATGTGTATCATCATCTTCTCTGTGATGTATTTTGTTTCCATGTAGATTTGTACTGGCAACCTTAAGTTGCCCTTGTGTTGTGTAAAATTTAACTTGAAAATGATCCTTATTACATTACCATACGAAGTAGAGATAATTGGTATTTGATATTAGAGACAACTAGAAATTTAAATTAGTTTTCAATTCTCTTTTGCGAAAGAAATCTGCATGAAAGTGGGGTGACAAGAAGAATGCATCCTGAATCAAAATATAGTAGAGATGATTCCACTGGTTTTTTATATATTTAAAAAAATATCTGCACGAAAAAGGGAACCATGTAAATTGTTACCATGAAAATTTGAATTTTCATGTCGTTCAATTCCTTTTTAAAAAAAAAGAAAAAGAAAAAAGAAAATTAAGCTCTACATTGGTGAAAAAAAAAAAGGAAATTAAGATTTACATCTACCTTGTCAAGAACAAAAGATACTCCCTTTGTTACAAAATTTGAAGCATTTTTTAAGAGATTGAATATTAAAAATGTAATGTATTTTTAATTTTTTTAGGTATAATCATTGTATTTTTTTTAAACTGTCAATAATGAATAAATAATTTTCTATTTATTTTAAAGTGAAACACCATATTAAATAGGGATAAATATGAAAAGATAGTGTTATTTTGAAGATAAATAACTATTGTATTGAGAGGTATGATTTAATTAAAAAAGATTCATATATTAATGGAGATAGTATATATTAACAAGATTCATATATACATACATACATATATTAATATTAACAAGGGGTCCCATCGAAAAGGGAAGTAAGGGAGAAGAAATGTGGGAGAATGATAATTAGGTCCAGGACATTGAATTAATAATAGTTAAATTCTCGATAATTTTTTTATTTTAAAAAATAAGTTGAAAACTTTAATCTAAATAATTATAAATCCAATAGTTTTAATTGTAAATAGCATTTAAATATCAAAAGTAACTCTTAGATTGTAATAACAATTTTTATTTATAACTATTTGAATTGATATTTACAAATCATTTTGCAACCTAACTATCATTAATTTATTGTAATGTCCTAAAAATTAAACTCTTCACAATTAAGTAACCAAGCATAAATAAGTGGGAATTATGTGATATGTGGTTAAAGGGGATTAATAAGTGTTTTTTGTGTGATTTCAATTATAAATTTGGATCAAAAGTGAAATGGTGTCACTTGGACATCAAAATAAATGAAAAACAAAAGAAGAAAGCCTCTGTGCTATACGCGCACAAAGCCATAATACATGAAGACCCTTCTTTATATTATATGCTACGGCATGTGGGGACAAGCATCACGACGTATAGTACACATTTTGTAGAATTTAGTCACAAATCAATGTCAAAAAACAAAGGAGTAGGAGAGAAAAACAAAGAGAATGAATAGAGCTTTGCTAGGGCACGATTTTGGAATGAATTTAAGAGGGTTTGAAGCTTTAAATCACCTAAGGTAAGGTTCCTAAACCCTTTCCTTCCTTTCTCTTCCATTTTCTCAAAAATTTGAATTAGGATTTGAATGAGGATGAAGATTTTTCAATCTATATAAGTTATAGGTCCATACCTATTTATATGAAACCTTAAAGATTCAAGAGTAGGGGAAACGATGGTTCAAAAGTGAGTCATGTGATTTTTGGTCGGGTCACACCTCACAATTAATGAACTTCAGTAGTTCAGGCACAAAAATAGAGTCCTATTTGATATTATAACTTATGATTTCAATCGGAGGAAATATTAAGGGTATAAGGATAGTTTGATCATGCATATATGTTTATATGATGTGTCACATGATTGTTTAAATTTATGGTAAGTCGTGATAATAAATTGGGTCATTATTACATGTCTGTGTGTTTTGTGGTAACGTACCATGTGACTTGAGATGAAAATTATGAAAATGAGTTAAATGAGGAATGACAATTTCGTGTTACATGTGATAGTACTTATGTTTTGAGAAAATCAACTGCAGTTATGTGTATTTGTTCAATTGATATACAACTGTATAGGGTAAACGTACCTTGATTATTGAGGGACTAAATTCACTCCTCTTTTTTAATATTTTATAGGTTCTAACTTTGGTGCAGAAAAAAAAGCTATAGAGGCTTAGATGTAACAGCCCTTTGGGTCACCACTGCCTCTTTAGGGTCTTTTTCTAACGTTGGACAACACACATGTCACTACATGATTGCCAGCTTTCCCACTGGTGGTACAGTGGTTATTCCTCACCCCACACTCACGGGGGTCTTTTGGAACCTCCCCAAACTCGAACCTCCAACCTCTACTACCTTAACAAAAGTTACCCAAATTTACTATCAAATAACAACATAAATGCTATTACGAACATGCAACATGATGTGTGGCACAAAGAGTGAGAAGCCATAACGCATTGTGCATGAGTCATGGCACACTACTCTATTATTCAGCCTTTGATGTTTTTCAAATGGTTTTGACTCATTTCACTTCTATAAGGTATTCTATGCTTGCGTAACTTTATTTTACTTTGAATAACAGTTTAATAAATAATGTTAATCAATTTTAAATGATGAAAATTTAGGATCTCATTTTTTTAAATTACAAACTTGGCAATCTTCTTTTGGAGTTAATCTCTTAATTATCTTAAATTTAAAATGTTAATCATATTTAATAAATGAGATATTTCATTTATTCTTTTGTCTTTCTTTCAAAACAGATTGGGCCTAGCACCTACTTAGGCATGAAATATATATTTATATATATATATATATATAAATAAAAGTAAGCTCAACTTCGTATCTTCGTAAATCTTAGCGTTAGAACTTAGACATGAAATATATATATATATATATATATATAAGTAAGCTCAACTTCGTATCTTTGTAGATCTTAGTGTTAGAAGCTACGTATGTTTCACCCAAAAAAGAAAGTTAAGCATGTTAAAGTACACAAAATTAATTATCTAAAATTTTCTCTTAATCTTATATATTTAACATTCCTTTATCTAATTAAATTAAAACATCTGAATTGTATATATTAATAATAAAAATTTATTATAAAATACATAATATATAAAATATCTATATGTCGTCATTTAATTTAAATAACTAGTTTCACTATATAAGTTTTTTCAAGTTTAAAATATTAAAATAATGGAAAAAATATTAAAATGACTTAGTTAATTATTATACTATAAACATTTTGAGAAAATGACAAATGAATCCTCAAAATAGGCAAGAGACGAAATAATGATATGAAGTTTGAGTAATTACTCTACGACAAATTGGCTCACTAGTTAAAAAAAAAATATACTCAAAAAATATAGATTAAATTTTTAAAAATTTAGGAATATGGTTAATTTACATTAATATACAAGATATTTATTATTGACACATAGAGTATATATCATTAAAAATTTAAAAATTTACCAGGGGTTTATCATTTGTATATAACAGCATATCATTAACAAATATAATAAATTAGTCATAATGCAAAACATAATAAATGTTAGGTTATTTGTTTGGTTTTCTCTTATAACATGAATTATATATGCAAAAGCCTTATTACTCTAAAGTTTATGGGAACTTATTCGCCGCAATATTTTTTTTTCTGAAAAATTATGCTTCTGACCTTCACAAGGTAATAGTCCCTTTGGACTATAATATAAGACAACTTTTAAAAATCTTACATGGTCCACAATATAAAACATTGAATAACTTTTATATTTATTTTTTTAACTATACCCCTACTTCATTTATTACTTTTGTTAAAAATATCATGCATTTAAATTTTAATTATTATTATCAAGCTTTTATATAGGGTATAAATGAAAAGATATAGATATTTTTAAGAATTTAATATTTTAACTAACATTATTCATAAATTGTGAATCAGCT
Source organism: Prosopis cineraria (assembly GCF_029017545.1). NCBI lineage: Eukaryota > Viridiplantae > Streptophyta > Magnoliopsida > Fabales > Fabaceae > Prosopis > Prosopis cineraria. The sequence continues at coordinate 28,749,765 of NW_026555345.1, forward strand.
AATTATAAATGAAGTATATTATGATCTAAAGCAAGTAAAAAGTTTTCTTAAAATCTAAATTCAAGTCATTAAAAACACATGTAAAATTGTTAACATAAGAGGCATAGTTATATTGCCTAACTAAATTAAAATTATGACCGATTGTATTGTTAATATTTATATTGAGGGTGTTAATTATTAAGCTAAGACGGTTAATCATTAAATTGAAGTTGTTAATATAAGAAATGTCTTACTTCTTTTTTTGGTCAACATCTTGTTGCATGACTAAACTAACAAACACACTTCTTATATTAGCAACTTTAATTTAAGTATTGCCAGCTATTATACTTTTAATTATTCTACCTAGGGTTAGAAATGTAATTTTGAAAAAATAAAATTTATGCAAAGTAATTACATTCATTATCTGTTTATTTTAATGTAATTTATTTGCGATCCTCTCAAAAATATTTATCACCTTTTCAGTACTGAAATTTTAAGATAAATCATATAAAAATCAAATATAAATTTTTTAATTTAATTAACAAATTAGAAATTTGAAAATCAAAACTAGCTTTCAAATTAAAATTGAAAGTATTATAGCTAAAATAATTCTTTTTCCAAAAAATTCTGTCAAACTTTAGGTCACATTTAATTATTAAATAGAAATAAAATAAATTAAATTTAAAAAATAAATATAAAGATGAAATAATTAAAAAGAATAGCAAACTACATTTATAAAAAAAGTGGATAATTTATTTTATAAAATTAAAAATTATAATTTATGAAATTATTAATGAATGTAATGATTTTCATATTTATAATATATATTAATAATTTTATTATATTTATTATAAAAAATAATTTATTTTTAAATTAATTTTTTTAATTCATTTCATTTGTTCCTTCCTATGCCAAACGTGATCGCAGTCTTTAGCCCAAAAAAAAAAAAAAATCCACCTTAGTCACGCGTGACATGAGCGCGTGTATGAGCTTTTGCGATCGTGAACCCCTACTACAGAGGAGAGAGGCTTCTTCCTCTTCTACATTGGCCAGCCTTCGAATTTTGTTACAACTCATCTCTGCGTTCCACCGTTTTCGTTAACATTTATATTCTTTATTTTCTTCCCGAACCTTCTCGGTCGATCACTCTCTTGCTCGCATTTTGTCGTCCGTTTTCCTTCCATCTAAACACTCTGAATCTCGTTGCCGCCGCTTGTGTTTCCTCAGCGTCGGAGAATCTCCTCTGCCTAGAGGGGATCTTTTTATCGTATTCCCTTTTTGGTGCGTGATCTACTATCGCACTTCTTAGTTTCTCAAGAGTATTGGCCTATTGGATATCATACTCGATCGCCGATCATGTTTTTCGGTGTCCTTTGTTCTTGGTTTGTTTTAATCATGTTCTCCTACCAGTTAAACTTTTGTTCTACTTGAGGAGGGAAGAGAAGAATGAATATATGATGTTCGTTTTTAATTTCCTTTTTAGGATGAGGAGGGAATTGTGAAAGATCGTGTTTACTGTGTTCAATACTGTGTCATTTCTTATTATCGTCAGCTGGATTCTATTGGCAAAAATGCTATGAGAATCATTTAGGTATGCTGTTTTATTGTTGTTGTGATATATAGATTGGCATCTTTATGTTTAAATGTAGTTTGTAGATCTAAAATTTCAATTTGCCAGAATTTCACAAAGCCTAGTCTGTCTGAAGAGTTTGATTCTTAGAATGGATGAAGGATTCAGTTCTTGGCTCTTTTTCCTTTGTGTTTCCATCTGAGTTGGTATGTACCGAGATATCTTGGAGATCCGTGCTATCCGGCGTGCGCTTTAGTTTTTAGGTCTATATTCAAGGGAAGCAGGAAAGTGAGGGCGACTTGCATTGTGCTGTTTCCTTGTTTCTGTAAGATCATAATTATTCGTTCAGGGGCAATGTTTTGATTCTAGCATTAGTCTAGCTGTTTATGGCATGTTGTTTCTATTTGCTCTCTGTGTCTATGCCTCACTTGTATTTGTTCATTTTGATTATTCATACCTCACTCGTAAGATCACTTATATTTTGATTTATCAAATATGAAAGTGTTCATAGTTGTTCATTTTTGGTTTCTTTTCTCTCTCTCTCTGTATGTCTTATATTTAGGTGCAGTCTCATTTTTACATGTTCTATTTTTATGCTATGTGCAGTGGACTCTTGTGGAGGTGCTTGGATAAGCTTTGGCGCAGGTAGATGCCAGTTGAAAAACACAAGGTTTTTGGTACTTCAGATGTCATGAAAGCAGAGGATGGAAATGACTCCTTAGATACCATAATCAGAAAGGCAATTGGCAGAGAACCTTTTCTTTCTGTTCCAAGGGCTAGTGACAGTCCAGTCCAGTGGATACAATTACTTCATGCGTTAGATCAGCAAGGTATTTGCTGATATCTTTCAGGTTCAAAAAATAATCATTTTTTCGGGGGTACAATTTCAAAAGCACACAACTGAGCGCAATTTGTATACATTTAATGTGTATTGCATCAAGGAATGTGTCAACCTTGTCTATGTAATGTTTTTGCAAAAAAATGCAGCAGTTTATACTCTTGAGGCTATCCCCGTCTTTGCCCTTGCTTCTTCCAGGCTGGCATGGAGTGATATGTGGAATGCGTCATACTTAGTTCTGGCGCCCTGTACTGGTGCATGTATTTCAAAATTTACTTATTCTGATTTTACTGCTCACTTATTTGACAGAACCGCCAGGCTGGCCTTTGCTCTCTCCTCTGAAGGTTCAGTTGCAGAAGTGTGAAAAGTGTTCCCGAGAATTCTTGTCTACAATTAATTATAGAAGACATATACGTGTTTACCATCGGTTGAAAAAGATTGATAAGGTTTCCTTTATATGTTATGAATATAGTCAAGATTGATAAGGTTTCCTTCATATGTTAAGAATTTAATCAAACATCTATATATAATTAGTCCAATTTTGTTGTTTTTGTCAGTTTTATATTCTTTCAAGTTAACTGGATGAAAGAACAGCATATTTCTGATCCTTATTTTTGTGTTGTTTGCATATTGTAGGATTCTACAAAAAATAGAGATCTGTTAGGAGCATATTGGGATAAGGTAATTTTTTTTTTTTAATCCTTGTGATGCTTCCTTTAATTGTAAAAAAAACTTGTTTTGATGAGCTTATATATACATGATTTGTGTAGCTATCAGTAGAAGAGGCAAAAGAAGTTGTATCATTCAAGAATGTAATGCTGGAGGTATTATATTTTTGCTCTTTACATAATATTTTATTTGTAACATGAAGTTATTTAAATGAGTCCACCTGCATATGAAACTGCTGATATGTCAAACATATGGAGTGAAAATGGATCTCGTTTCTTTGTTCAAGCAGTACATTCCTGTGCATATTTTTTTTCCTGTATCCTATGTTTATGTTAGTTTTGTTAGCTGCATTTGTTTACAGTTCTTTCTAATTTCTATATTAGATCGAAAACTATTCTTGTTTGTTTGGAAGACCGTAGCTTCCTTTCAATCGTGAAAGTGAATTCTAAAATGCCTTGGCCGTCATTTGTTCTCTCTAGAAATATTCTTAATCATATATTTTTTTTCATTAAGAATATTCTTGAAGAGGTCAATATGTCCACACTAGTAAATGAATAAGAACTCCAGATGCAGATTGAGTATTTTAATAGCAAAAAATAAAAGATAGATATGCATCATATCTCTTTTAGTTTCTCTATTTAATTGTTTTATACTTTTCCAATTTCTTTAGTTTTTGTATCTTGCTTTTTCTTATTGACAATGTTTTCTAGGAAGTTCCAGGGTCTTCTATGTTAAAAGCGCTGACGACTCTTGTTCGGAAACAAGGATTTTCTTCACTTCCACAGAATTATCTGAAGGCTGGTTCTGCCCTTTTGGTATGAAGCCTCATTGTCTAGTTTATAAACTATATTTTCTAACTAGTATAGATCCTGTGTATTGTATGCAATTTGAGAAAGGAATCACACTTTTCATGGTTTATAAAGAGATTGGCTTATTAGTTTTTATATTATATATAACTTACACTTTATGCTCTGTTTAATTTAATATAAGAATATAAACATGGTGGATGAGGAGGCTTTCACGGAGGTGGAACTCTCACACATGGTGGCAGCCCCATTCCTTTTAATTTATAATAACATGACAATGCAGATTGACTTCAAACCTCAATTATAAACTCCTAAAGATAATGACAAAGGATAATTAAGACTCTTGAATAATGATAAACTCCAATATTCTTGATAATGATGCACTTAAACACCCAAGAAACATAAACTCTGAATCGATTAGGAGTTTTGCTTGAACAGTTCTCTACATGCTGAATACACATTTACATGGATGCACGCACACATTTACACATATATTTTCTAATTTTAATTTTAACATTTTCTTTGTTCATTAATGTTTTATAATCGAATTGTTTGCAGGATATTGTTCAAGCAAGATCTTCCATTCTTTCTATATCTTCCAAGGAGTTGTTCAGTATCCTTGATAGTGCCAGTGAAAAAACATTTTTATGTGGGGCAGCAGTGTCTATGCAAAAATATATTTTTGATGGAGAGCCAGGAAAGATTGGCCTTGAACCAAAAAACCTAGTTGCTTGTACTAGTTTCTTGCTAGAACAGAAATTGGTAATTTCTTTTGCCCTCTGTTTTCATATACTTCCTTCGTTAAAAAATGTAAGGCATTTTTAACTGAATCATATCCTTCAATAAAGTAATTAATTGTCTTCAAATTAACACCATCTTTTCATATTGGCCCCTATTTAATAGGGTCTTTCACTTTAAAATAAATATAAAGAGATTTGTTTGTTAGGGGCACTTTTGAAAAAAAAAAAAACACATTAATTACACCTTGAAATATTAAAAATGCTTTACATTTTTTAAAATTTAAATTCTCAAAAAATGCCTTACATTTTTTAACAAATGGAGTAACTTCTTTCCCTCCTTTTGTCCTCACTCTCACTTGCCTATGAGGTGCTTTATGTATTTAACTTCAAAAGAGCACTTTCAATGGAAGGCCTTAGAAGGGCAACTAACTGTTTGTTTAGATGTGCATGATATGTAGATAATTCCTGAATAATTAATAATTGATAGATTGTTCATGAATGATATTGGATAAGTATTTTTTTTATAATATCTGCTTTCAGCTGTTGCTGGATATCAAAACCCCCCCTGGGGGGGTCAAGGAGGGGGATTTAGTGAAGTATTTATGATATATTTCCAAAATGTCTTTCATGCAATTATAACTCAATTTATTGGGAATATCATCTTTGACTTTATGACAGAGGTTAATAGCTTTAATTAAGGCTAGATTTGGAATGATAAGATAACTTAAAAAAAAAAAAATTCTAGACCATTAACTAAGTTAATCTTTTTTTTTTTTTAAAATTGTGTGATTGTCAAAAGAATCTTATATTATGAACTGGAGGCAGTGCATTTTAAATGTATGCCTGTAAATGAAGCAGTCATTCCATCAGATTTTCTTTCTTATTTTATTTGATTTGATGATACATTTTTACTGGGAGAAACTCTCAGTCTTTAGGGCTGCTCACAAGCATTGCAATTCAAATGTAATTTCTCATTTTGGTAATCGAGCCTTGTATGTGGCTAATATTAAGTGGCAAGATTTGGTTTTGATGGAAAGAGAGGTGCCTGTGAAATTTGAGGTCATGGTGTAAATTTGCACATAACCATAGACAAACATCCACCTCGCCTCTATTGTAAGAAATTTGAAAAATAATAAATTTATCAATCTCAGTCCTTGATTGTAATTAATTTACTCTGTGAAGCTTCTGAATTTTTCCAGTTATCTTATGATTGATTATGAATTCCCTTTCACTTAGGTAACAGCATGGCTTGCTGACAAGGAAGCTGAAGCATTAAGATGCCAGAAACTGCTAGTGGAGGAGGAAGAAGCTGCTCAGAAAAGGTACCTGAAGCGTTTTAAGTTTTTTTACCAGCTTTCACTGTGATTTCACCTGTTATGTTGTGTATATGTGTTTATTACTTGAAGTTAGTTCTCAATGATCAGCCATTAGTAAGGCTTGATGCTTAGTTTGAGTTTTAGGTTCTGGAGCAATATTGTAAGGGTATCGTCTTTTGATTCTTGTCTCTTCTTTGAAATGTGGGGGAGGTTTGGTGGTATGCAACTGCCAGGATAATACAATTTGTTAGTCTATCCTTTTATTTTCTTCTCTTTTGGTGTTTAACTTCTTGATTGAGTTATAGGTGCTTTATTGTTCCCTGCTTTTAAAAATAATTATTTTGGTTTAATGAAATATATGATGGAGCCTCAGTTTATTTTTTCCCCAGTGGTGAATCAACCATCAAGGAAGTTTATCAGAACAAAAGAAATAGTATCGCTATGAAGAAACCATTAATAAAACAATTCTACGAGGGGTTACACTTATAGGCCCTTACTTCAGGAGAGAAATAAACCACTTTATGAGTGAGTGAAAAATAGTGGACTAAAAAGCTTGGGGACGTCACCAAGCAGCACAAAATTACGTTGCATATTGTTTGCATATACACCAGTCCATCCCTGCAAACTGAACTTCACATTGCAACAAATTAATTTAGATGATGGTAAATTTATCTTCTGTTCAGATATTTGTTTGTTTACCAAATATATAACAAGATATGAATAAAAAAAATCTTTTTTCTTGAAAACTTGTCATTTATGTTATAGGACACTTTGTTTAATTATGTACTCTACGGTTTATAGACAAGCTGAGTTGTTTCATTATGTACTCTACTGTTTACAGACAAGCTGAGATCTTGGAGAGGAAACGCCAGAAAAAGCTTAGGCAAAAGGAACAAAAGGCTAGGGGGCAAAAGCTTGAGGATGAGGCAGAAAGGAAAAAGACTGGTAGCAGTTCAGCAGCGGACAGTTCATTAGCAGAAGCATTTTTGGATACATGTGACTCTGGAGAACTTAATCCAGATACATTTACAGGCCATGGTCCTTCACTACCTGTGCTCTTCCATTGCACAGACGCTAATGAAGTCATGGATGGGGGTTCTCTGTCATTGTATGGTTGTGGCACTGATCAGAACATTGAACAAGAGACATCCCAAGGACATGCTTGTCAACACCTTGTGGTTGCTCAACCAAAACCACAATGGGCTGTAGCTAATGGTTTTCATGCAAATCATAACTCTCAAATTTCCAAGCCTGGAGTCATCCAAAAGTATGGGACCCACCGCGAACAAAAGGCTAATTCCATGCTTAATGGTAACAAAGTATGGAGCCGAAAGCCCAAGCAAAGTATTATTGGGGTACATTCAAAAGCCAGACTAGAGAAAGAACCAGATGAGGGTAAAAACCGTGAAGTTTTAATTGGATCAATATCTGTTACTCTTGGAAATAGCAGCCAATCAGAGGATAATCTGGTAGCGTCTGGAGAGGACCGCATGGGAGGGAATTTAACGAACAATAGGAATGCTCAGGAGAAGCCAGTCAAACCTGATTCTGGACAGATCAGTAACAATCGATTAACAGTTAAGGCTGTTAAACTTTGGAGGCCAGTTACTCATCATGGAACTAAATATTCATCACCACTTCACAGTGCTGGTCCAGAAGCTCATGCAATAGATGATCAAAATTTGGCCGATCAAAATTCTCTGAGGCCATGTGACTTGGATAATAGTGATAGTTTTGAGAATAATTCCTTCCATCTAGAGGGTCAAGTTGGTCCAGGAAACTTGCGGTATTCCAGTCAAGCTGCCAAAGCCTTTCTTGCAGAAAGTAAGCTTTGCTACTTGCTACCTACCCATTTTTCTTTGTTCTTCTACTCCACTAAAACACTGACCAAATAATTGGCCTGGTTTTCACATTCTTTGATTTAATCTAGTACAATTATCATGCAGGATGGAAAAAAGCTATTTTGTCAAACCATGTGAAATTGGTTCTTTCACCGGACTCTGAACCTCCTAGGTGCATGGAGGTACAAGATTGTGAACTAGCTGCATGCCAATCTTCAAATATTGACAAATGCTGCATTCTTGCAAGTGCAGAGATTCGGCTGCCCGCAACCTCATTTAAATCCAAAATCAGAATGAAGCCCGGAAACGGTGTTAAGATAAAGTACATTCCCAAACAAAGAACAGCTACTTGATAGGCAGGAAGAAGGAAGAAAGTGGATTAGTTCGTCATACAGATAAAGATTTGCTGTTTGATTTCTCGCCGTTAATTTCCTCGCTGAGGTTCCAGTTTTACTGATGGTCATCTGTCAGAAAATTGAAGGTAAGTATTGCCGGAAAGTCTTTTTACATTCCGTCCTTCCCCTTCAGAAGATGGCAATATCATAGGAGATTGTGCATTTAAGCCCTTTCTCCTTGCGGTTTTACTTTTATGGCATAGGAGATTGAGAAGGCAAGTACTTCTACCTTGCCTGGTTATTACCAATTTTTTGTGTAATCAATCTGTTGAGTTACTAGGGTTCGTTCTTTCTTTCTTTCTTCGTTTTTTTTTTTTTTCACATAGGTGTTTCCCCCTGGACATAATCTTCAAAATTTAATTTATCCTTTCCCTTTTTGGTAAAATTGTCTAAATTCATGTAATAATTCTATTTTTGAGATAATATAGAGATCCCCTCCCCAGTTTTGTGACTTGTCATTGTCCTTCTGAAGTTTCAGTGTGGATTATTAAGGCCACATTCTCTCCAACTAGATTTATTCCCGTGCATCGATACTTTAATATTTAAAAGATAAAAATAAAAAACAATTTATTTTTGTATACTCAAAATCAAAATAACATATTTTGTTAAGGGTAAATTGGCCTACTTGCAAAAAAAAAAAATTTATACCCAAAAAATATGGATTAAATGTTTAAAAATTTAAAAATATGATCGATTCATATTGATATATAAAGAATTTTTTATTAATATATAAGGGGGGTATCTCATTAAAATTAAGGAGACATAGTTAAATATTTAGTTTTGTTAAAAAAAAAATTCAAGTTACCTTTATTAAACGTATATTTAAAAGATGATTTTTATTTTATATGTAATTTTTTCCTCAATTAAAAATATATATTAAAGGGTAGAATTTTTCATGCAAAAAAACTTATCAAATGGAATTGCTTATAGAATATGATTGCGGATTGATGGTAGTATTATTTATCAATTATATGTATTGCATGGTAAAAAAAAAATTAAATTAAGAAAAGTTTAAAAAGTGCACGTAGAAAGTACAATTTTTGTTTTCAAACTTTTTATTTTATACCTCCAAAAAGGTGCCCTCAATTAACAATCGGATTAGTTTGGGTTAAAAACTTGGAATATCAGAATGCACGTAAAAAAAAATAATTCTATTTTATAAATTAAAATTTAAAATTTACGTGTTACCTACCAAAAATTAATATATGAATTAATTTTTTAATTTTTTTTACCCATGCACATATTGAAAACATTAATAACATATCCCATAAATATTAAAAAAATTATATAAAAAATTTGTCACTCTATGTATGTTAAAATTGTAAAGAATAATTTATTATTCTAAAATGTGTTATTCACTCATAAATTAAAATTTAAATGATAAAAAATTTATTTTTAAAATTTTTATTTATTTTTATATTTTTATCTATCATATATTATCTTATACATATAAAAAAAATATAATCAACACATTATAGGTTTTTTACATATCATTTTTACTACAAGCTACACATGATTCTTCAACTTACAGTTTTTTTTTTTAAAAAAATAAGCCAGTGTTCATCCCATATAAATTTATTTATTTTATAATTTATTATCTTGTATATTTTAAAAATAAAATTTAAAAATTATTTTATGTAAAATTTGTTATTTAATGTGAGTTAAGATTTGAAACAATAAAAATTATTCATTAAATTATACACATATTTTTTTATAATTTATATAAATTAAGTTCATAATTTCATTGCAATAAAAAATTCTATTTTATAATTTATTATTTAAATTTATTTTTTATAATACAATTAATTATCTTATACATATATAAAATATAAGCAATAAATGATAAGTATATCTCCTTCCTCTACAAAGAATATTAGGTTTTATACTATCTTTTATCATGAGTCTCAAATTCACAAATATTTTTTATTATGGGTGTGACACCTTTTTTTTTGTTAGGGTCCCACAATAATTATTTTTTTTCAAAAAAATCATGATTATTGCTCATTCAAGTGATGCACTTTACATACACACATATTCTTCGACAGAGATAAAAAAATATTTGAGGTATAACATTTCATAGTTGAACTTTGATTGTTAATATGAATTATTTTATACATATTTTGAATTGAATTTATGATCAATGATTATCGTTCTTTACAATGGCAAAAAGAAAAAAGGATTATCGTTCTTTACTTTTATGCTGTACATGAATACTCAGTATGATTGGAAAAGAAACACCAAGGCTCATTTCTTCTGTGAATAAAAAAGGAACACCGGATATCAGAATTTAGAGCATTATATATATTGTCAAATTCAGATCATAATAAAATATCGAACACTTGTGAGCCATTAGTTGATACAAAAAACGCTGAACACGTAGCAAGCCAAGTGAGAGGACAAATGTCACAAGTAAACCTACCGATATATCTGAACCCACGACACCTGTCACATTTACCTCGCACCACGTTCCACCTGTCCCTCCCCTTCACCACATATATCCTGTAACATTATCTCCCTCTTGTCACCCCCAATTTCAGTTTTTTTTTTTTTTTTCCCCCTGCCTCCTTCACTTTCCTCTACACTACTCTTTTTCCTCATTCTAATCAAGTTTCTTCAGTATAACCTTCTGATAGGTTGTTAATCTTCTCTGCAATTATCTCTTTTCAGAACCAGAGAAAAACCCTAGTTCCCTCAATTACCCTTCATCGTGGTCTCGATTTTCACAGGGGAAAAAAAAATGTCAGGCGGGGTTGGTCCAACTGGGTCTGATATCACCTTCCCGAAAGAGCAAGAAGCTATTCACGAAGAACACCAAGAACCTAATCATTCCCTGAAACCCCCCAATATGAAGTCCACGTTCCTGTCTTTCCCTCAACTCAATTCGCTGGCAGTGATTGTAATCCTAGCCTCGAGTGGAATGGTAAGCCTCGAGGACTTGTCCTTCCTCATCTTCTCCTTCATATACCTCTTCTTCATCTCCAAAGTAGCCTTCCCTTCAAAACCCAACGCCACTTACCCCCAAATCTTCAATCCTAAGAACAAGCTGCTTCGTCTGTACATCAACATAGGGGCAATCGTTGGACTCTACGGCCCAATAGCCTACATATTGGAGGGCACCTATGAGGGTGATAAGGAAGGAATAAAGGCTGCTTCACCTCATTTGTTTCTCCTGGCAAGTCAGATCTTCATGGAAGGGATAGTGTTCACAGGGGGGTTCTCGCCTCCGAGCAGGGCTTTTGTGCCTGTGATGTATAACTCTAGGAGGCTCTTCACCATTGTGGATTGGCTCAGGACTGAGTTCTACAAGGCTGAAGCACAGCAGAGTGGGTCTGATACGAGAGTCATGGTGGGTAGGGTTCTTGCTGTGGCTAATATGGCGTTCTGGTGTTTTAATCTGTTTGGGTTTCTTTTGCCTGTTTATCTGCCTAAAGTCTTCCAGATGTATTACTCGGGGCATAAGGAGAAAGTGTGATTGAATTAGAGTCCTTGTGTGAGATCAGGTCTTTGTGGCCCAAAATTTGCTTGGTGGCCTATGATGTAGCGTCATGTACATAAATATTTAATTTATTTACTTTTAATTGAAAATAATGGCAATGTCGAGGATTGATGAAGGGAACAATGAAATGTGTGTTTGATCTATGCAAAGACATGAAGATATGTTTCGATCCTCCAATACCATTTGAGATTGATGTGGCTGGCATCAATGTACCAGAAAAAAGGAGGATATGGGCGGATAAGATAGGTAGATATTTCTGTGGAATAAGAATCAACAGCATCAACTTTGGTTCAGGTTTTACGCATATGCTCCATTGGGTAACTGAATTCTTATTACAAAGGAGGATAGAGAAAGGACACAAGTGTTTGGTGATTTGAACTTGGTCTTGGTCCCTTACAACGATAGCTAGCCTCTCGCTACGCTCAACGCTCCATCTGTATTAATTCTCATTATCATCTTTTTAATATATTGATATTAAAAAAAAATATATTATGAACTATTGATGCATCTTCTAGCACAGTATTAGTGAGGAAGTTTCGGAATAATTAATTGAATTCGAACATCTGCCATGTGGCTCCAAAAATGTGACTTCTGTCACCGAGGGGAAAAAAAAAAGCTCATGGGACATCTTCCCTTGAAAAAATTAAGAGAGAATTACTTTAAAATCTAGATAATTAATTATTCTTAAATTCATTGACAATTGTAATAATTTAGCCTGAGAGAATGACAGCTTTTAATGACAACTTGAGTGGGATTTATACATAATTCTTTCAAAAAATAAACTCACCGGACATGACATCTGCCCCTGAAAAATTTTAATATTAGATTTGGATGATAAACTTTTTTAATGGATTTGCAAATATAACTTTTAATATGATTATCATGTGGTTTTTTTAATAACTTACCATTATATTTTACAACGAGATTATCCTTGTCTTACTACTTTCGTCCAAATTATAAGTTCAATAATAATAATTTATAAATTTATTTTTTCAGTATACTCTAAAAATACTTTTACTTTGATATACTTTTGAATTTATAATTGAAAGATAATATTAAAAAAAATATTATTAATAAAAGGAAAAATGTACTTGGTTTTTAAAGTTTTATTCAATTTTAAATTAGATTCTTACAATTTATTTTATTTTAATCAAACCTTTATAATTTTATCTATTATATATATTGGCCTGAAGGTTAAAATTAATAATAAATTATTAAAAATTTTATAAAAAAATACTTTTTGAGTTTGGTTAATACTTTTAGCCAAAATTGAAAAAACAATTGATTTAATTCACTTTTTTATTCTTTTATTATAATTTTTTATGAAAATTATATATATATATATATATAATTTAAAAGACAACCTAATTACATAAATTTTGAGCTATAAAAATTATGTAATTAATTTTAAAGTTATATAATAAGTTCTTAATTGTTTTTTTAAAATAAAAAATAAAAAATTTAAGGATTTTAATTTTTGGAGACTAAAAACTTTAATTAGTTAAACTATAAGAGCTCAATTAAAATAAAATAAACTATAAGAATTTAATTAAAAATTAAGTAAAAATTTAAGGACTTAGAGATATGTTTTTTCTTAGTAAAATTATATTTTTATTTTTCTTATATTTTGGGAGCCCTTATTTTTGTTGTCTTATATTTTGGAAAACTTTAATTTTATTGTTTTATATTTTAAGATAACAAAATATTTTTAAAATTATTTTAAAAAAATATACTTACAAGTTGTTACAATTTTACTTAATTTTAAATTAAATTTTTATGGTTTATTTTATTTTAATCAAATTTTTATAATTTCATCTATTGACTACTTAAATGTTAAAATTAGTAATAAATTATTAAATTTTACAAAATAAAAAATACTTTTGAAGTTTGTAGAAAATTTAATTTAATACTTTTAGTTAAAATTAAGAAAAGAAAATTTAATTTAATCCACTTTTTATATGTTTATTATAATTTTTTCTGAAAATTTTACACGTATAAAAAATATTTAAAAGCAACTTAATTATATAAATTTTGCGTTATAAAAATTGTATAATTAATTTATAAGTTGTATAATCATTTAAAAAATATAAAATTTTTTAATTTTTTTTAAAGGAAAAATAAAAAATGTAAGGATTTTAATTGTTTGAGATTAAAAATTTTAATTGATTAAACTATAAGGATTCAATTAAAATAAAATAAATTATAAAAATTTAACTAAAAATTAGGTGAAAATGTAAAGAGATGTAGATATATTTTCTTTTAATAAAATTTTATTTTTATTTTTTAATATTTTAGGAGCCTTTATTTTCGTTGTCTTCTATTTTGAAAAACTTTATTTTTATTGTTTTATAGTTTAAGATAACAAAATATTTTTAAAATTATTTTTTAAAAATATACTTGCAGATATTTACAATTTCATTTAATTTTAAATTAAATTTCTATAATTTATTTTATTTAATGAAACTCTTATAATTTTATCTATTGTATATATTGAACTCTTGAAGGTTAAAATAAATAATGAATTATCAAATTTTACAAAATAAAAATACAATTGAAGTTTACAAAAAATTTAATTTAATATTTTTAGCTAAAATTGAAAAAATTTTGATTAAATCCACTTTTTATAATTTTTTATAAAAATTTTAGATGTATAAAAAAATACTTAAAAGACAATCTAATTATATAAATTATGAGTTATAAAAAATATATAATTAATTTTAAATTCATATAATTATTTAAAAAATATAAAAAATTTTAATTTTCTTTTTTAAGGAAAAATAAAAAATGTAAGGATTTTAATTTTTAAAAATTAAAAAATTTAATTAAATAAATTATAAGAATTTAATTAAAATAAAATAAATTATAAAAATTTAATTAAAAATTAAATGAAAATATAAAGATATGTAAGATATATTTTATCATTATTTTATAATTAGGGAGATGGGATATTACTTTATCCAAAAATCAATAATGAACAAATAAAAACCTCCTTCATGAATTCTTTCGGGGGCTGGAAGATCGTGGAATGGAATTATCGCAATCCCCCGGGGGGGGGGGGGAGTTTTTATTGACTGAGCAGAATTAGAAAGAGCTTAAGAGAGAGAAAATGTGGCTGTTCAACAAAAAGGGACCATCTGGATTCACAGCTTCTTCTACGGCCGAGGAAGTCACTCGAGGAATTGATGGGACTGGCCTCACTGCCATTGTTACAGGTCACTATTAGCCTAATCTTTCAGCGGTGGCTATGAGCGTGCTCAAGTCTCTTTTGTTTGTGTGTAATTATTCTTGAAGTGATGAGCATAATGTGGAAGGACTTTCACTCTGCAACGTGTTTTGATTGATCGAAAGACATGGTAGTAGAAGGGGGAAATTCCCTTCTTCAATTTCATTCGTTTTGTTGCTGAAATTTTGTTTACTTGTTATGATGGGTATTCTGTTCTCATGATACGTGGCATGATGAAGATTGTCCTTCATGTCATCAACTTAAAACTTCAAATTAATGAGTATGATTGATTCGGACTGAAAAATGTTTTCGAATTCAATGATGTCAGTAGGAATGAGAAGACTAGGTGTTAGTGAATTTCTCATTTCTGGTAATGGTGCAGACGTTCTTACTTGTGGCTAGAATATGAGTGGCTAGATGGTTTTTTTTTTTTTTTTTAATTTTTGCCCCCTTCGGAGCATCTGGTACGGATGACTCCTTTACCCGGGCGGGATGTGTTGCTGCAGGAGCAACTAGCGGAATTGGTGCTGAAACTGCACGTGTACTTGCCTTACGTGGTGTCCATGTAGTTATGGGGATCAGAGATATTAAAGCTGGTAGACAGATCAAGGAGGCGATGATGAGAGATAATGATAACTCCAAAGCGAAAATAGATGTCATGGAGCTGGACCTGAGCTCAATGGAATCAGTCAGAAATTTTGCCAAGCAATTCAATTCTTGTGGTCTTCCCTTAAATTTGCTAATGTAAGGCACTGCAAATGCTTAGGCAGTTGCAATAGATGCTAGCGTCTTTTTGTGGTCTTGGCCATTCATTATTCATCATTATCAATTTGTGTTCTTGGTCTGTCATTGAGAAAATTCTTCTTCCTTCCTTTTGTTTCTTGTTCTAAGTAATAACGCAGGAATCATGGCAACACCATTCAAGCTTTCCAAAGATAATATAGAACTACAATTTGCGACAAACCACATGGGTGAGGTTTTTATGATTGAATGCAAGGATTTAGATTCACATGATATGTAGAATTTGATGCATATATAATATAATCGTCTGATGGTTTATAACCTATTCTGTAGACTTATTTTTATATTTAGATAATCTCTCTCTAAATCCAACGCACCATCCAAATCCTTCTCCGTCTCAGGATTGGAGACTCCCAGCAATGGTGGGCTCTACTGCCATGTTGATATAATAGAGGATTTTGGATTTGAGAATGTATTCAATTAATCTAAACTGTTAAGTATAACAATGGTCAGCATATATAGTTGAGAGTGTTAGTGTAACTCTGGGAACTGAACTTGTGTACTGCCAAGGACTGGGGCAAGGTCCCCTTGCTATTGTTATCTGTCTACGATAACAAGTTCATGTGTGTATTATGATGATGATGATGATGATGATTATTATTATTATTATTATTATTATTATTTCCTTTTTATCATAGACAATATATGGCCATTATTACTATCTTTGTGATACACGCAGAGAACTGCTTTATGAGAGAATTTGAGATGTAAGGACCTCTCCTTGCAGGTCACTTTCTTTTGACAAACTTTTTGTTGGATACAATGAAACGAACTGCCACTGAACATAGAAAAGAGGGAAGGATTATAAATGTCTCATCAAGACGTCACCGTTTCTCATATCCTGAAGGGGTTCGATTTAATAAAATCAATGAAAAATCAGGGTAACTCTATATTAGGTGGTCCAAACTGCAGTTCAGTCCATTTCTGATATTTAGGCACGACGAATTCTCCTCCTGCTCCTCCACTTCTTAGGTAAGTTCTAGATGAATTTGAACAATCTCTGATATCAATGATCTTCACTTGTGCAGGTATAACAGCTTGTCTGCGTATGGGCAGTCAAAGCTTGCTAATGTTCTTCACGCTAATGAGCTTGCAAGACTTTTAAAGGTGAATGACTTATTTTAAGATACTGTTAGCAGGTAAAATCTGCTAGCTGTTTGTCTGTGTAAGAGAATAATACAGAAGACGTTGGTAAGATGCTGTTCGTTACCACTTTGGATGAGACTCTCCATGGTTTCCTCTTTTTACTTGTAGAAAATTTCTCTAGGGAGCATAGCAGGTGAATGCATTATTCTCCCCCAAATATCTTGAAGTATTGGATTCAGGCCAAGTAGAGGTTTATAGACCTTATCCTGCTCCACTAATGTTCCAGGACATGTTGCCTCACTGCTGCATCTCCATTTGTGTCTAAAACATATCAATCTGCAGCCAAAAATAAACAAAGATGTTATAACGAGTGTAATATTTGAATCACCTTTATTTAATTTATGAAGTTGACTTTTAATCTCAAACAACAGTACAGCACTATTCTTCACAGAAGACTGTTTTGTTGTGCAGAAGGAAATTCCTTCCAATTTCATTCATCATTGAGTTGATCAACCTTGACATGATTTGATTGCTTTTGGACATCTAGATTTTGTACTTGAGGTTGTTGAAACTTGGAGGGGCAGCATCATCAGGGATGTAATCCTCCTTGCTGGATGCTGTGATAAATCTAACCATGCTTTAGGACCAATAGAGGTAATTGTTACCATCCAACAGGTGCCCAGTTGTCATGACTGGAGAGCTTTGATAGATCAAATGAAAATCCAAGGTTTCCAGGATGAAGTCACTTGTTTCTCTGTATCTAGGTCTTTTTGAGTCTGACGCCATTAAAAAAATTCACATATTTCATACTCTAATTCTTGTTGTTCCAAATATTCAAGCCAAACATATATAGATGGGTTGGATGTTAAAAAATTAGATGCCTTAACTAACTTGCAAAAGGTTCAACATATAACATGCTTACATAAGAGAAAGATACGGTAAAATTGAACCAGTTAATTCTTTGTAGAATAAAATGAATACAAGCCTAATATTAAAAAGAACTACTAAATGGTGTGATATCAAGCCCGCCTTCTTCAATGTGTTTTGTTCACCAACAGATATGAATGAATGATACGCTGCTAAAAATTTTGGGTAGTGGTCATGGTGTGATAATTGGGGTAGGTTTAAAGGAGGTTCTAGTCAAGGCATGTGGAAGTTTAGGATCCTGGATGGCATTTGGTTTTATGGATGTTCTTGCTTCATTATAACTGGAACTTTCATATGGTTGTTGCTGTTATCTATACTGATGCACATACTACACAAGAAACTTGGTATCTCGCAGTGCTTTCTCAGTTAGAAACAGTCATGGATGGTCAAATAGGCCATTGTGTCTTCAACCTTATTTGAATATGTAACACCAATCACATAGGTAGGGTGCTGTATGCCTAAAAGGTCTCTCCTGCATATCATGAATTGCATTCTTTTTCCTTTTATGTGAAATGTGAAGTTCTTTATTCTGACAATTTTCTCCCTATCAAATGTGATTTAGCACATTTCAATGGCTGTCTAACTATTTGATGTTTACCAATAACAGGAGGAGGGTGTGGACATAACTGCAAATTCACTTCACCCAGGAGCAATTGCCACTAATCTATTCCGTCATCACAGCTTGATTGATGGTGAGTCCTTTTTGGTGGTGCCCTTTGCTTCCGTACTAATCTGTGTGGAAGATTTAAGACCACCCCTTGTACATTAATCTTATATTCATGTTAGATATGGCATTTTTTTCTTGTTTTCTCATTTTTTTTTCTAATGAGGTGACCTTATTAAATTATGATTTTGGTCTTATTTTATGCAGGCTTAGTTGGACTCTTTGGAAAATTTGTGATGAAAAATATACACCAGGTAACTGATGTTTATGGGAAACAAAAGAAAGGGAGGATAGAGCTCTAAATAAGCTATTTATGAGCTACCTGAGTTTTGGTTTGATTTGTTTGTTGAATGAACAAGTTCGGGTGAACATATAAAGCTTGTATATTTTGGATAAAAGAAAAAAATTGTACTAAGACAGAAAATAAGTACAGAAAGTTTCAGGTATGAAATCTTAAAATAGAGAGAGCAAGTAAAAACTCAAATAGAAAGACCAAATAAAAGTTCTGATAAAAAATCAGAGTGAAGAACAGCTGGACAGTCTCTTTCCATGTTGAAAATGAATCAAGCATGGTTTTTTAGGAAAAATTGGGATTAAGGATCTAATGGCAAAAATATTTGGAAAAAAGGACATAGAATTCTCCAACCAAAAACACAAGAAAAAAAAAAGCAAAATATGGAAGCTAAAATGAAAATTTTTTACTAGATCTTTTTTCGATAACACAGAAGAATATGTATTTTATCTTACATGTTCTGCAATTGAGCTTCTGTATGCTGCACTTTTTCTTTCGTGTTTTTGGCTAGAGAAGTCTTGGCCCTTTTCCCTAATTAAATTTTTGAATGTGTCCTTATCATTTTCCCTTTTTAAAACCCTAAAAGAACCGTGCCCGTTAAGCTTTATATAGTTAAATGAATCGGGCTTGATAATTTTGATAGATAAAATAAAAATAATTCTTTTTATTTTTTATATTTAATACATACAAGTTTGTCTAGTTTTTTCACTTATACATCTTTGTTTTTTTTTTTTTTTAAGTCCTAGAGTACTTCAAAATTTATTTAACGTTTTTTAACATCAGCATGCTATGGTGCTACTTGTATTTATCATTTATAAACGTGGAATTTGAGCAGAGATATATATGCCTCAATTACCGGTTGGCTCTGCATCATGTAGTTAAAGCTTTAATGGAACTTATCGAGTCTGCTTTTTCCTCATATTATATAGGGGGCAGCAACCACATGCTATGTGGCTTTGCATCCACAAGTTAAAGGGATAACTGGATGTTACTTTGCTGACTGTAATGCAGCTGAAACAAGCTTACAAGCATCAGATCCAGATTTGGCAAGGAAACTCTGGGAATATACGTCAGACTTGGTTCAAAGTTGATTTCAGGTTCCTAAAGGCTAATGTGTAATTTTTGCTTTGGCGTTTGGTCATGTGAATGAAGATTTAAACAAACATTCCTGCTCACTGAATCTCACTATCTCGCTGCATGACACCACACCTTGCTAGATATTTGAAAAGCCTTATTTGATGTGGTAAATGATTTTCATGTCTTAGAGATGGGTTCAGCTTAATTTATGCTTGAAATTTTGTAATAACAATTTTGTTTGGCCATTCTATGTTTAACTGGCGGACGATGCATTTTAGAATTGCGTTTACTTTTGTTATTTTGAAGTCTGGCATACTTAACTAGTAGGGTCTTTTGTAATATGCTTTTTTTTTTGACCAACTTTGTAATATGCTTTAAAATTGTTTTTTTCTTCTTTTTTTGGCTAGGAGGTTGTGCCCATTGGTTCGGTAGGACAATTCGTAAAATCAAAATAACCGAATGGACGATGTGCACATACCGAAGTGAACTGAACTGAACAAGCTACGAAAACCTTTTTTTTTTTTTTTAACGCCTATATTTGGAGTACTTTTAATTTAGGTATATATGTGTGTATATTTGGGAGAATTACATACAAGTCCCACCCAATACAAATGTATTTTCATTCTCCTAAACTCAGTTATTAATAGACCTAAAAGTAATTAATTGTCTTGAGTAAGAGCTTAAAGTAATTCTTCCTGTATATTTTGGCTGCAATGAGAAGAATTTTTAAACATAATTTCCAATCATTTTAATTGTATATACAGTGGTGTTGCATGTGAAGTCGTGAACTCAAGGTCTTAAAAAAAAGTGTCAAGTTGTGAACGTAACGTCAAAAAACCTGTCAATTTGATTCTGAAAAAGAATTAGCTTCCGGCAGCGAACAATTCCCAACATAACCTGTTCAGGTAGATTCAAATTTGCCTAACAACAGTAAATTGAACATAGATCAACATGTAAACAAAAAAAAAAACACACGGTTGATTTCATTGCAAAAAAATATACTAACATATTTGATTCCCACTGTGGTTTTAGCCTACCAAATTGTTGGTAGATCAATTCTATCTAAATTTCATGTCAAGAAAGTTGCCAGCAGATCAGTCTTGTATCAACATGCAAAGATGTATAACGAAAACAGAAGGTTCACCCACCAAATAAGCCCTGTACAAACCAGATGAGAGGATCACAATATCAAACTTCATCCATTTTACTTCAATTAACAATGTACATAATTGATCCTTTAATAAGGTCTTCAATGACAGTAGTACACCTGAACCCGCATCAAGCACAGCAGCAGATGAACGGGGTCCTTCAAGTCTTCGACTTCACATCAACAAATGCAGGAACCCAATCCAGCTTCCCATCTTTATGTACCAATAACCGACCTCCCAAAATAGTCCACAAGCTAAAGTTTTTACCAATTCAACTTTTTTCGCTTCTAAATCATTCAAGTTCTCAACCTTTCATAAGTTGATGGTGCATCCTAAACATGCTACAGATAACTGCAAACTTCTTTTCCAGAACGACTATGTGTAAGCTGATATAAATGAATCATGTCAGAGAGTTTCATAACGTGGTTTAGTTTGCTCAACAAGTAAAGATATGAACGCCACATGCCTGAGCTTGATGCCAAAGAAAATGGACTGTGTGGTCCCAGCAAGTCTATTCCCAGATCCAAATTTATTACATTAATTCTCCTTATTGTACAATTACTTCCTCAGTAATTAGAACAATTAACAGACCTGTGCAACCAGATGATCTTCAGTCAAACTTGAAGGATTGCTTGGACTAAGTCCAGGAAAATGACTCAAGTCATAGAGCATTTGACCGGTTGAGCAAAGAAGAATTGGGACTAAGATCCAGGGACGGGTTAATTTTAACATGATCTCCCAGTAGCTGTCGGGAAACACGATCAGCCAAGACTGACTGAACATCATAAGGCTCAACAGAAGGCCTCGCAAAATGCTTCCCCAGAACATCATTGTCACTCAGAATCAATTCTGTTTGAGACCCCATTTGCTGGGTGCAAAAAATGTCAACACTCGAGTCATGATGAGCAGGGTTACTAATGTAGATACCATTTGAGTGCTTTGGCAAGCTTGCAAGACCCTCTTGATAGTAAGCTGACTGTTTCAGGTGATTGCCAAATGGAATAGCACCACTACCACCAGTGAGAGGTGTGGATGCGCCAGAAACTGTACGGGGGCTAGATATAGGAGAGGGAGACATTCTCCCATTCATGTGCTGTGGTGATCTTGACCGCAAAAGTGGGCTTCCGATGGGAGAGACAGGGCAAGAAATATTCCTTGGAATATGGATTTCATTACTGGAGATTAATGAAATTATTTCAGACACCAAACATCAGCAAACATCATGTGCGCATTTGTGTGCGTGTCCGTGTGTGTGTGTGTGTGTGTGTGTGTGTGAGAGAGAGAGAGAGAGAGAGAGAGAGAGAATGAGAGAGACCTCGCATGCGGGTTAATTTTCAACACCCTTGACGAATGAACAGAAAGCCTGTCGTTATCCAGGGCAGAGAGGTTTCTTCCTTGTCCAGCACCCTGAATATTCATCACAGATGGATGCAATTAATATAATAACAGGAAA
Organism: Prosopis cineraria; assembly: GCF_029017545.1. Taxonomy (NCBI): domain Eukaryota; kingdom Viridiplantae; phylum Streptophyta; class Magnoliopsida; order Fabales; family Fabaceae; genus Prosopis; species Prosopis cineraria. Next base: position 28,772,086 of record NW_026555345.1, read on the forward strand.
CAAAAGGGCAACCTGTATATTAAAAAACTTCATAACTCTATTGGCCTTACTTCTGTGGGATTAAGCAACCTATGTGGGCTTATGTTCTCAGTTGTTATTATTATTATTATTATTTCCAGAAGCATCTTTGGGGCGCTCGGAGGTTGGAGGGGGGGGGGTAAAAGAGAAATGGCAAACATTGTTCAGTTGACTTGTCCTTCAATAGCTTTGAGTTCTTATGAAACTGATCTCCATGCCGCTCAAATTTTCATCTCATCCAAAGACTACTTAAATTTTCAATATTGCGATAAACATCTCAATGCATACAAGCATGGAATTATCTAAACTTAAATTTGGTATATTATGATTCTCTTAAATTATGACGCCTGTGCAATACACGGGAAGAAATTATTGTTGTACAACAAACTCTAAACAGGTCATGAAAGGCCTCAACTGGATGCAGTGTGCAGCCTCCAATGGGGCATATGGGCATAACAGACATGAAAAAACAATTGCAATATTTATAGCTTTTTTCCTTCTTCCAAGCCACATGTGATAAGGTTAAATTCCAGCTTGATCCGATGGAGAAGTAGCCCAGTCTAATTCCTACTTTAGCCTCTATCACTTAGAAAAATCATATCTTAAAGAGAAGTAAGGAACTACTTCATATAATTTGCCTTGCTATCTTTATCATTTAAAAAATCATAATTCTGCTGACATCAATCATTAACGGAATTATTTATTTAAACATACAAACAAACAAGAGCCAGAATCCTTTCTTCTTCATACAAATGCAAAAGAATCAAGGTTTTAAATTTGGAAGAGGAAATGAGAATAAAGGTCTTGCATTTTAAACCTATATTCTAGTCTCTCATAGAACTACATGCCAAGACCACACTCTCAACCTTAAGAGCCGTAAAAGGCTAAAGTGCAACAAAGAATTAATATTATATTTTCATGAAGCATGGTAGATAGTTGTTATTCATTTCTATCATGCATAGCAACAAGATAGAGGGATAACTTGATACAAAAGCATGACACATGGTGAAAGACAAACATGCTACCCCCCACCCCCACTTTTATCATTAGAATATGGAAATAGCATCCAGGGAAAAGGAAAAAAGATTTTTTATATTTTATGTGTTGGAGATAGAATATAATATTACCAGAGATTTTGCTCCAAGCGCAATAACAGAGACCTGATCTGATGATTCAGCACCAAGAATAGGTCTTTCCAAAGGCGCAGCACATTTTACAAAAGGGTGGTCTAACAGTTCTTGGGCTGAAGGACGATCCTGTGGGTTACGTTGTAGACATTTCCGAACAAAATCCTTTCCTTCATTTGAGAGGTGATCTGGGATTGTTGGGAGTTCCTTGCTATTACCAATCTTAAACATGGCAGCAACCTGTTGCAAAGAATAATCTATTAGATACTTGCAATAGCAAAACTCGTGTGTTTAGCATGTGTGCGTACATGATCTAGACAAGCCATATTACGATAAACTTTATTTTAGTTATGAATAATCCTCCATCTGCCACTAGATTGCTACATATGCTAATGCCATAACTTCTCACCATTTCAAACATACCATGTTATGATTTAAAAAATTAAAAATGTTATTTCTAGAACAAAAAAAGAATGAGCAGATGGATTCACATGGAAAGGGGAAAATATAAGAGATGCAATTAATTCACAAAAATAACTACCCCTTCATATTGGCTCCAAGGAGGCTTAGTTGTAGCCATTTCCAAAACTGTGCAACCAAGACTCCATATATCCACAGCAAGGTTGCGACCACTAGAGTTCTTTATGACCTAGAGAAACAGAAAGCAGAGACACTGATTCACAAAACTAAAACATAATTATATGTGCAGAGAATTGAACCTAAAAGAAGAAATATATACCTCGGGAGCCATCCAGTAAGGACTTCCCTTGAATGATAATGGACATGATTGCCCTGTTATCTGCAAACCATACAAGGCATAAAATAGAAAAAAAGAACAAGTCAAGCAATCTCACACTAACTGTACCATAAGCAGGAAATGCCAAAAAGAAAAGGAGATATATTATTTCCAACTGCAATACAATTTGCAATAATAGCAGTCATGTGGGTAATTTTGTGAATTACAAAATATATAATTTTTTTTCCTAGAAAGTAAGATTAAAGAATATTGAACAGGAAGAAAATCAGCTAACTGATTGTTCTTTACAGCACTGAATGGGGACATCATTATTAATAATACATTTGCAAAAGAATGGCAGTTCCAGGTGGGAGAACCAGATTTTCTTGAATTTCCCTTTCTACTTTCTCTTCTACATCAATTCTGGCATCTACCATTCTCTTTTATAGGTAGATTTTTTTCCTGTTCATTTGTTTTTCTTTGTTATCAGTCACCCTCAGTATACTTGCAAAACTGCAGTTTCTCCTGTTCTGAAAAGCCAGAATCCTCAAAAATATTGGACTTTATTAATGAGTTTCATCCTTAATTCATGACATAAGCACCAGAATAAAGCTTACATATCTAACTTATTTAGTTTCAATGCAGAAATTAACGATAGTAACTATCTCATAACTTACATGTTTTGCCATGCCAAAGTCTGCCAACTTGATTACTCGGCCATTTTGATCTACAAGTATATTTGCTCCCTTGATGTCCCTTTACAAGTAAGTACAATTTTTTTTATAGACACATCAATCTTTTAGAAAAACAACATTATACAGCAAAAGCGAAAAAAAGAAAAAAAAAACTATCAAGAGCACGAATAGACAACATAGTTCACCTGTGGACAGTATTTTTAGCATGTAAATAAGCAAGCCCTGACAAAATTTGTTGGGTATAGTTGCGGATAGCTAGTTCACCAAATTTCCCATATTCTTGAAGAAGTTTATATATGGAGCCTCCAGACACATACTCCAGGTATATGTAAAGCTTGTCATCTACCTGCTCAAGAAATATTATTTATAGCTTCTATAAGTACAGTACAAAAACACGCATTGTTAACAAAGTTTTACTTCTGCACTTTTAGTTTAACCTCCAGTGCTTAATAACTTTTCACCAGACATTTCTTGACCAATTGGACTTTAACTATAAATGAAAGATAAAACTTACTGTTTCAGAACCATAATACTGCACAATATTGGGATGCCGTAAACGACTTAATAGAGCAATTTCCTGCAAGAAAGTTCAGAATAAGATCTCCAAAACAAGGTAAATTTTGAAACAAACTTGAAGCTGTCTTACTGCCCATAAAGACAAGGTATTATAAACCTGTATGGAGATTTCCTACACCTAAAAAGGGTTCAAATCACCTGCATTAATTGCTTTGCACTTTCCTTGGACTTGGCATCATCTGAGAACAGTGTTACCTCCTTCATTGCGCACATCTCACCACTTTCACTACAAGAGACAAACATTTTCATCTCAGTATATATCACATAATGCATACGTGGGAAAACTAGAATATATTTTAATTGATTTGCAATGAATTAAGAACTTCTTGTCCAAAGCACATACCTATTGAAGCCAACATAGACATGTCCAAATGTACCTCTTCCCAGCAGCTTTCCCTTTTTCCATCGAGAGCCAGGGCTTAAAGGATTATCTGCTCTTCCTGGACTTCTTGGCATAGACGGAGATGTTGCTGCCGAATTTGAGTGAGAGAAAGGCAAGGAATTGGTAACTGTTAGGGGTGGAAGGGGCAGACGATGACTCTGTTGTTTACCATCATCAACCCATCCAGTCTGGGATTCAGTGGGTGTTGCCCCAGCCCTAGGATGAATGGGTGTGACAGCTCCACTTTGAATCCTAGAGCTTGGACCTGGACTAGTCATTCTGGGGCTAACAACAGGAGAATACTCAGGGCTACCCCTACTTGGTTGCCAAAATATCTGTCCTGTCATGTCTCCTCCCATCGAATTATGCCCAGAGTTCTGACCAGAACCTGGACTGGAGCACTGCCCAGATCCAATCAAATTGACCTCTGAATATTGCTTTCCAGCCCAAAAAGCAGAGCTCAGCACTTGTTCTGTGCCAGGTGCTCTCAATGGACTTCTTGATGGACTTGACTTGGAGCTGTCAGGAGCACTAAAGAGAATAGCATGAGGAGGAACCTGTAGATTTGGCACGTGATTGCTTAAAGGTCTCCGTTTGGGGGAAGTAGGAGATACGTGATTGCTCAGAATGTTTGCTGGCTTTTTGACCTCTCTTGAATTTACTTGTAAAACAGTAGATGATTGATCCTTGAGCATTGAGCTTCAGAAATAGATTAACACTTTTGTCAGGGGTGACTACGAAAGAAAAAATTTAAAACTAATCCATATAACATATCAAAATAACCTAGACACCTGTATGTAACAAAATATTCAATCCAGTAACATAACGGTGGCTGTTTGTTGAGATTACCTGGAAGGGCTGCCAGCAGCAGTTCTAGTCCCAGTCTCTGAGTCAGTTGCCAGCGGACTGCGTTGACATGAGTCAGCTGGCTCATCACTATCAGCAGAGCTTTCACTACATACTGATGCAGTGATAGGGTCTCCATCTAAATCTGTAGGGTTTGGCCTATTACGAATGCATGCAGGTCTTGGGAGTGGCCGATACATTGATGTCTTGGAACCCTTCTCCCCTCTTGACTTTGATGATATACAAATTTCAGAATCTGTTCGTCCTATACATGAAGGATGCCTGCCAGGAAGTGGTAGTGGCTGAGCATGAGGCCTTTCAGCAAAACTTTGACACCTTGCTACTTTGGATGGTGAAGGAGACCTTGATTCAGCTGGAGACTGAGCTCCCTTTTCTGAAATTGTGTCATTGCAGTTTCTCCTAGGTCCTCCAGACCTACTGCTTACCTTACCTTCAGATGGGATTTTAAGTTTCCTTTGTAATGTATCAATGAAACTTTCCTTACTCCCTTTTTTCTTGGTTTCTTTTGACGATGATTTCCCCCACCAGGAAGGCATATTTGTCTTTGATATATTAAGGTGTGGCAAGCAAATTTCTTAAGATATTCCCATTAATAGTATGAATATATAATCACTTAATCATCATCATCATCAGAAGACGAAGCAATCAATGTTATGATCCAGTCACAAGCTTCACCAATAAGGGATTCAGTAATAACAAAAGAAGTAGCTCTAAAATGAAACAATGGACCTGCAAAAGAGGGAAATGCACATTCCCAATCAGTTCACAAGTCTTCTAGCAAAAAAGAAAAAGTTGACAAGTCTTTTGCCGATGAGTTTAATATATGCATGTTATATATTTAATCCAATATTCTACAATTGCAAGTTATCCAAATAGATAAATCGCAGGTGTTGTGTTAGCGCCAGTTATTAACCATTCAAGGTCGCAAAATAACATACTACATGAAGCTCCCCAACCCAAAACAAAAATTAATGAAACAAGACATCCATTGCAATACAGATCTTGATTTTAGAATACAAATTTTCCAAAACTTAAGAACTCATTACATTCACAACCTTTCATCAGCATAAATTCATTACGGTCCAACTTTAAAATACTACACATCCTAGGTTCGAAAATAGGCTGAGAAACTTAATCAACTTATAGCTTGGACAATCCTAGATTATATTAGATCGTCAAAGAAAAAGAGTGCTGGTCCTCGGTTAAACTAATCTGCAAGGATGGGTTCCCATTATGTGAGTGCTCCAATACCCAGATTGCCAACGACCCCAAAGGTTTAGAATGAAATTTCAAACTTGCGAATTCACTCTTTTACTTCACCGAATTTCTCCGAATCCCAAGCAAGATTACCGTCCCCAACGGCTTAAAAGAATCGCCTCGAAGCACAGATCCACTAAACACTAATCCACTAATAACATGTTATTGAGGAAAGAAACAGCTAAATCAAGTAAACCTATTGATCATACACTAAAATTGGCCACGAGAGGAACTGAAAGTGCACAAAAGAAGGAGACTTACTCTCAACAGTCAAAGGCGTGAATCTGAACTCGACCCACTGAATAATTTTAGCTCAAATCTGAATGAGAACATTCCTGAGTCGTTCAGAACTCCGCAAGAGCCCAAACAAGATCCATGAAATCTACAATACAAGAAATGGAGAAGGATTTTGCATTCATGTATGGAGAAATTTCCGAATTGAAAGGCAGTGAAAGAGATCGCGTACACAAAGGGGGAGCGAGATAGGAGAGAGAAAGAGAGTGTCTCCGAGCTAAGGCAATTTGGTCTCCATGCGTTGATTCTTAATAATTGAATAAAAAATACTAATAGAAGTATAAATGCTTATACTTATTATCATATTTAAAAAATTATGACTTAAAATAAAATTATAACTAGTGACACTTATAATAAAATTTTTAAATGAAAAAAATTATTTTAGAAGATCAAAATTATTATCAATTCTTTGCATACATGTAAAATTTAAAAAAATATTGTTAAAATTATATAATATTATAATTGATTTCAAATTGGATAATATTTTGTGAAAAAAAAAACTTATATAATTAACCTTATAATGTAATATACTTATTTTTAATTAAATTAAGAAATTTAATTTTTTTATATATTTTCTATTTCATAGTACACTCTTGTTTAAATCTTATTAACATTTTAAAATTTACTTATTTTAATTTGATTGGACAAGATGATACTAAATGTATAAGGTTAAGTGTTATTTTTTAAAAAATATTTTTTGACTTTTTAAAATAACTACTCCCTCTGTTTATAAATGTAAGATATTTTTTAAAAAGTTAAACGTATAAAAATATAAAGCATTTTTAGTCTTTCGAGGTGTAATCAGTGTCTTTTGCTCAAAAGTACCGTTATTGATAATAATTTTATATTTATTATAAGGTGTTTAATAGGGATAAATATGAAAAAATATGGTTAATTTGAAAGTAGGTAACCATTTTATTGGAAGGTGAGTTTCGATTAAAAATGCCTTATATTTTTTAATAAAGGGAGTATAATTTTTTAAAAATTAATTATAATTTAATATTTAATATTTAAAACTATATATATGATTTTTAGCATATTTTATCACCCTCCATCAATACAAAACCCTTTAAACACTTTTTTTTTTGGGCTTATTTTTAATTCAGTTTTAAGAGGAATCAAGTTTTATATCACCACGCTGCACCATCATGGAATTGGCATTTGGATTTGATTCCTGCAACCAGCGCAGCTAATTTTACAGATCATTCCATGCGAGGGCTTTATTTTATAATAGTTCTTTTAGGATATTATAGTTCTTGCTAGTAATTTTTCAGTTAGAAAATTATTGGTTATTGGTAGACAGAATGAATCAATATGCAATACAAATAAAACAAAACAAATTATTTTGAGATTAAAATATTTGTATATGATATAAATATTTATATTCACGTGGATATAAATATTTAGAAAAATAAATTAAGCAGGATTTTTTTAATGCTGAGGAAAGTTTTCAAATAAATTTCAATTGCAAAATTATTTAGAGAAACTGTTGTAATTGAGTTTAGGACCTATTTATTTAAGATTAAAAATTAATTTTTCAATAATTTAGGGATTAATTAAAAAGATATTTATTTTACATATATTTTATAAAAAATATACATTATTTTATATTTAGTTGTAATAGTAAAAAGGTGACTACCGGTTAGTTATTTTCAAATGTCATGATATCTTCTTTAATTTTTATCTTATAAAAATAAGTTATTATTTAATTATTTTAAAATTTTAAGATATTTTTTTATATATTCCATAGTTTTAAAACATTTTCTCTCATTTATCGCATCAAATTTTTTTTTATAAGCTATTTGAGATAACTTTTTAAAATAACTAGAAATATATTTTTTTTTCAGATTTAAATTATTTTTAAAAATTTAAGCCGATATCATAAAAACTCATAAAATAAATGTATTAAAAAATAATTTTTTTCATAAAATAAGCATAAACAAAATGGGTTGCTAGTAAGATTTACAAAATTGTGATTGAAATATTTAACAAATGTTTTCACAAATTTTTGTTTGATTTACTTCTCTATTGTCATTGTTTGCCTGTGTAGCAAAAAGAAAAAAAAAAAACATAACGTTGCCTTTTATATCAATATATATTAACAAATTTTATAGAAAGCATTCATTGGTTAAATTTTGAGCCTTGTCATTGGTTATTTTATTTTAGTTAAAATTTAATTTTCTTCTCTCATTTGTTCAATCAATTTTTCATGCAGCTCTACCTATTTTCAATTTCAAGTTTTAAACTGCAATTCACAACTTAAATGGGACCATCAACTTACTCCATTTTTTTCCTATTCATGGCCCAAATTTGTTGCACTCTCCATGTGTTTTAGTTTTTCTTTTCAAGGCATCTTGTCTTATCATGAATATATATATTTTTGATTGATAAAAAAAAACTTAACTCTCATTGATTAATAGATTTTAGGCTAATATTAATATAAAAATTTCTCTTGATTCATTAATGAAGTTTAATTTATTTTTTTATTTTTCATGTATTTTTAGTATACTGTCATGAGAGCATTCAATGAGATTTAATTTATTTTCTTATTTTTAATTTAGTTTCACGGGAGCATTGATTTAATAGTAATCCTATTTTTAAAAAAAAATATTTGACTCTTCTTGATAAATAGATTTTATGCTAATGTTAATATAAAAATTTCTCTTAATTCATTAATGAGATTTAATTTATTTTTTTATTTTTTATATATTTTCAGTATACTTTCATGGGAGCATTTAATGAAATTTAGTTTATTTTCTTATTTTGCATGTATTTTTAGTTTAGTTTCACAGGAGCATTAATTTAAGAATAATCCTATTTAAAAAAAATTGACTCTCATTGGTTAATAGATTTTATACTAATGTTAATATGAAAGTTTCTCTTAATTCATTAATGAAATTTAGTTTATTTTTTTCATGTATCTTCAATCTATTTTTACGAAAGTATTGATTCAAAAGTGGTCTCATAATTCAAATTTTTTGAATCATTAGCATTAACTTCATTTAGCTATTTTTCTCCATTTGCTATATTTTTCTATGCCTTTTCATTTTCCTATTCAATGAGATTTTTTTTTTCTATTTTCCACATATTTTTGATCTATTTCATGAGACCATTGATTTAAGAGCAGTTTCACTTTTAATTTTTTTAATCGTTAGCATTAACTCTATTTGACTATCATTCTACACTCGCTATACTTTCTCATGCCTTTTTAATTTTCCTAATCAATGAGATTTAATTTTTTTTCTTATTTTCTATGTATTCTCCTGATTCATTATACTCAATATCAATCAACTTTCATCAATTATCATCCATAAATATTATCTATAAAAAAAGAAAAAAATTTAATTTGCATCATCAATCTTTATTTTATGGTTTTGACCCTTCAAATTATAGATGTTTTACCATACATTCTACGTTGACAGAACAATGCGACGACTACTTAAGGACTCTAAACAAGCAAAACTTGAGTGATAGATATATTTTTTTATGGCCTTTTTGTTTAAAAAAGAAGAAGAATAGGAATTAAAAAATACAATTTAAAAAAGAGGGATTCCTTCAAATTTTTTCTTATATCCATATTTATGGAAATACAATTTATATCATAATTTATAAACTCATATCTAATTTTTTTTATGTAACTGAAAGTGAGGGGTTATTGAGAAATATAAAGAAGTATTTTTTTAGGGCTAATATTTTCTAAGCACTCTAAGAATATGTATTTTTTAAACAGATTTTTTACTATAAACTCAAGAAATAAATACAAAATATGTATAAATAAAATATTCAAAAAAAAATAATTGAATAGAGGAACTTTTAAAAATTTAACCATATTAAATGTGTCGATATCAATGGTGTTAATAATATTTTTTTTAAATTTTTTAATTTTAACTTGTTCAATGCATGAAAAACTGTCTAGTTAAAATAAAAAAAAAGAACATGACATTGTGTTTAAATCAACATGGAGTAGAAAAGATTTCATTCAGAAAAAGCTCTAGAAAAATAAATAGGTAATTAGTAAAAATTTATTTAAAAGGTTTACGAATAGATTGGTCAAGTATTAAGTGTTAATATACTTTATTGACTTTATACAAGTAATATTGATTAAATATTTCGTGTTATAAAAAAAAATCACGCCATTCATTATCCTTGTACGCCTCTCCTTCACGTTAATATGATACATTAACAACCCCCCCCCCCAAAAAAAAAAAGAAATCAGATGAACGGAAGGTACCTGGAGTTATAAAATTTTAATAAAAATAAGACGTAATATAAAAGAGTTTGGAGAATTAATTAAAAGTTTTCAACTTCACTTCTCTAATTCTTTTAAAATGAACTAACTCTCTAGAAATCTCCCCTTCCCCTTAACCAAACTGATAAAATAAAATTACATTCAAATTAATTAAACGAAAAGAATATTATTTGCATAACCGAAATATTTTTTTAATACAAATGTCATTAAGCCAATATAATCAAGTCAATTATAAATCGAGTTCATAGTCACCCCACCCTTTTTTCTCTTTCGTCAGACTAGAAACATATTTGTAATCAACAAAAATTAATCTCTACCAAAATATGAAAGTCAAATGGCAAACTCCTCCCAACTATACCTGCTCCATACATAATAATTGAGATTCAAACTCTTAATATTTAATTTCCACTACTCATATTAATTTTAATTGATACTTCAATCCCCATTTTTAATCTTCTAAAAAAAACAAAACAAAACAAAAGGATTCATTCCCATCCTGTGATTCCGTGTACAAATCTACCTTGAGTTTCTTGCTCGACTTTATCTTGACAATCCATCAACATATTTCTCAATATACTCTTCTAACTTCTAACATTCGCCTCTAAATTTAAAAAAATGGATGCCTCGCACCTCTATATCTTCCTCTTAATTAATCAAAGCAATATTTAAGATCAACGTATTTTTTTTTGGGACAAGAAGACTGATATAGTCACTAAATGTCAACAACTTCTTTTTTTATTTTAATTCGGTCTCCAAATTTATCTGGCTCACCAAAGTCCAAGTTCTCAACTAATTTTAAAAAACCATTATTAATTTAAATAACAACTCAATGTCAAAATCTAATCCACCTGACTTCAATCTAAATAAATCTAATTTTAAAATGAATGCCATATATTTATAATTGTTATTGTTGAGATCATAACTCAAATTTTTATAATATTTTGTGACTATTTTTATTATTTTAACTTAAAATGTATAGTATCTCTGTCGTGTATATGATTGAGACTTTAAGAGATATTATTTATTAATTAAATCAATAAATTTAATTTTATAAAAATTTTATATATATCCAGTCTTTTTATCCACAAATAAATACATCGCCTAAAATTTGAGTGAAAAATCTAGTCTAAGAAGTAAGAACTACGCATAACCGCACCTTGTGAGAAAAGAAGAAAGGGGGAAAGGGAGAAGTATAATTGCATATGGAGCCGTTGTGTGGGACCTGCGGGGTCCACAGAGACCATTGCACGTGCCATGGTCCCACAATTCCCTCGTTATCATGTCTGCTGGCGACCAGGCATCCGTCATCTTTAAATCTCGCCTCTTAATCACGCACGTGCTCACCTCCTTTCACGTTTTTAATTAATCATGTTTTTGTGGAAAAAACAGTGTATTTCTTAAGTCAACTCTAGGATTTAAACCTGTGTTTACATACTAATTATTATTATTATATAAAAATTTGTCCGCATAGTTTACATTACAAATGCAATCAATAAGAGTTTGACCAATGTAAAATAGTTTTATAATGTCCAGTTAAATGCGTTATTTCTAAAGATTAGTGGAAGATTGCAGACACCATAAGGGATGACGCATTTTCAAGCCCAAGTTTCAAATGTGCCCATCCCAAAGCAAAAACTAAGCCCGCGTATTTTTTATCCATATATATATATATATAAAGTTTTATCATTGAACAAACAAATGTATTAATTGGATTTACCAAGAAAATATATTAATTGGAGGATCTCATTTGTGAGTGTATGAACTTTTATAAGTACTCTTTGAATATGAAAATATATCATAATCTTGATGAGTCCTCAAACTCAACTCATTTAAACTTTTTTAATATTAAAAATATTAATTGGGGAAATTTGTAGTACCCTGCATTATTCAAAATTTATAGAATATTCTTATTGATTGATATTTTCAATGCCTATATAAAATATAAAATTTAAAAAAACGCATTAGTTATGAGATATGAGAATATGGTTGATTTTAGATTTAATGTAAAGCATAAACCCATAATCCAGTTAATATCAATATCAAATATAAAGTATATAATAAATTTTATTATTTACAAGTTATAATAATACGTTTTATATTCCAAATTTGATATGATACATAGTAGGATCATGAATAATAACAGGCATCCACTATAGTTATGAATTTTTAAATAGACTGGGTCTATTTACGTCATTTGTGATCTATCAAATGAAAGCATAACATTTAAATAATATTAAATATAAATTAATTGACATTAATGATAGTTGAGAGAGAAAATGTAAGAAATTAAATATGCATTTTATTATAAAAATAAAATTAATTAAAATAATATCACATATAATTTTATTTAAATAATTTAAGATATTTTAATTGAACAAGATCATAAATAACATGACATATTTAATATACCTAAAAATTTATCATATAATGAGTTTAGAATTGCTTGCTGTGTAATAAATGGTATGGCATCATTGACAGAGATACGATGATATTCTTCACCACAAAACAAGTCATAAACTAAATTATTTTGTTCTGACAAAAAAAAAACATATTTTGACAAAAATTATATTAATTATTGCTCTGGCTGCCACCCATGGAAGCCTCCTTTGCACTTGAAAATTTATTATAAATTCCGTCATTAAACATTATAAAAAGAAGGATAAAAAAATATTCTAGACACAATATCATTTCTATATTTCATATAAAAATTTGATTAATATATAATTTTTTTCACTTTATTTTGAACTTATTCTTTTCATCACATTGCATTGGTGATTGTAATTCATATTCGCATAATACCAGATTAACCAGTTCACAAAATTTAGATGAAAACTTATGTATATTTATCACTTGATAAAACCATATATAACGGAAGTTTTTGTTTTTAATAAAAGATTAAAAGGCATCAACATATAAAAAATCATTTATGCCGTGCTTTATTTAATAACCTAAAATAAACATTTGAAAATTAAACTGAACAGACCATCAAGGGTATGGAAAATGGAACTGACTCATTATTCTCTTACGACGTGTCACATATTACACCACTCACATTAATGGATCATCAATTACCGATACATTTTTATGAGATCAAATCACTTTATTTTTTGTCATATATTCAAATTATATTATATCCCTTCTAATTCTATTTTGAAAATATACACTAATCCCCCTTCATTGATCCTTAACTGAGGTAGACTACTTTGTAGTAATTTTTCTTTTCTTTTTGTGAGCATATATTCTTTGTATTTATGCTTTTCAATGGATATGCTAAGACCATAGGAAATTTCTGTCACTTGGAAAACATAAACATATAATTTAAAACAAATCCGATACTCAACTCATCGGAGCCTAGGTCATATGTAATTAATGAACATGCCTAGCATTTCTGATTTTTATTGAAACAAAATAGAGACTGGGTCATATATAATTAATTAACCCCAACGATATTCAAATTTGACTTGGTATTGTCGGAGCCTAAATAATTATATCTAACGGAAAATAAGTCATATATATGACAGAAATATATCATCTGATGAGAGTCAAACCAATGGCAGTGACCACCAGCGTAGAAGGGAGTTCGAACTTGAGATGGCTTCAGAAGGTCAAATTGTAAGCAAGTTCTGGTGCCTTGCGAGCTTGCTCGCACACTATCAAGTTCGCTGCTGATCCCAAGGGGGACAGATTCCCTGCGATCGTGCTCACCCATGCTAAGATGAGCCATGCCTTCTTCTCTTCTTCACTTGAGATTGCAGCGTCAGCTCCCAGCAACAGAACTATGAATAACAACACCCCATTAACCACACGCGCGCGCATGTGCACAGGATCAAAATGCCTTTTATATGTTTCATAAAAAACCGTATCAGTTAAGTATAAAACAGCTGGTACATTATATAACAGCTTACACAAAGTCGAGTTTTGTTTTTCCACGGCAATCAAGAGAGAATAGTTTTATTTTCAGAACAAATGTTGGAAGAAAATTCGTCAACGTATCTGTTGGTACATTGAAACCAGATTTGAGAGGACAATTATGACTATGGCAAGCACTGCTATTCCACTAGCATTATCAAATTTAGCATGGGGCTCCATATGGTCCCAGAAAACACTTGGAATTCCGGTTTTATTGAAGCCATCTCCTGTCATAAACATTCCACAGAAGAATATCAAAAGTGAATATGAAACCTGCTCCAAGGGGTAAAATTAGTTCTCAGCAATTATTCAGGAGGCAACAGAATAGAGTGCAGCTCGTGTTTCTTGCTAGTTATAGCCTTTGCCTTCTCTAAGCTTGGCCTAGCATCCTTGAAATCAAGAACGATCAAAGCAAGTGCAGCAGTAATTGCAGTCCATGACATGTTCATTCCAAAAGCAGAGCAACTAACATTCCCAATGTGATAATGTGAACCCAAGCTTTCCAGAGTATGGCTTTCAATCTCGGGTTTAAAAGGTCATCTCCTTCGAAAAAGTTAGTATCGTTTGGTCCATCTGATCGCAACAGCCTCTGAATGACTGTTTGCCTCCCTTGTCTTTGAAGTCATGCCACTCATTTCATCATTTAACTCATTTGAATTTCTTGCAGATCCTAAATAGTTCAATTCTTGAAAGTTGAACAAGTGAGAAAACCCATAATAATTGACCTCTTCTGTTACAATTTCTACGGCGGCATTGTCTTCATCCTTTTGAGCAGACAATAACTTCCAATGCATGGACATAAGAATTAAAGCATTCACAAAAATCCCCACACGCATAGCAGGAAGAATCCCCATCAAGAATTCACCAAATGATATGCCACTCTCAACAGCTATAACTAGATTCTGGGGATTCCCTATTGGGGTTGTAGAGGACCCAATATTAGCACTTGAAGCAAGGGCCAGGAGTAATGGATGGGGAGGCAAATTATGCTGCCTTGCAACTTTCAATACAAATTCAGTCAAAACAACACAAGAGGTGTCATTGGTGAAGAGAGCACTTAAGATAGCAGAAATCAAACAGATTCTACAAAGCAAGTCTCTGGCCCCTTTACTTTTCCATGACAGTAGCTTGCCCAAGTACTTGAACATGTCTGCTCTCTCAAGATATGCACTCATAAGAATTAAAGCTTGTTTAGGAGATAGAACGCGAAAGATGACCATAAGCGTAGCACCCAAGAGGGACCCAGCAGTTCTGCCTATGGGAAGGAAAGGCACAGTAGGGAAAACTGCTAACACCCAGAAGATTAAAAAGGCAAATGAACCCAGGATCACTTTTGGATGAGAAGATGGAGCCAATATTGAAGCCAAAGAAGCCAAGAACTAGTTTCAACTTCTCAAAAGATAAAATTTAAGAAGCCCATCACATCTAGCAGACCATTGACAATAGCATATTAATTACAATTCAGTCCCTTATCAACATGAAAAGACAGTATTGGAGAATAATTAGCATTCGTTTCTATCAATCCAAAGAATGAATTCTCTGAGGTTCTCGTCCACCATTTTCAGGAGGTAGTGATCAAAGACGCTTGACAATTCTCAAGCATTTTCAGGACATGGAGAGAATTGAATTGGAAGATTAAACAAAGAGAACGGAAGAAGAGTGAGGCTGGTAAGAGGCGGTATGGATATGAGGGGGAATATAAAGGGAGTGGAAAAGGAATGTGGAAATGGAATTTGAATATTGAAAGTTGAACGCACCAATGCTGGAAGATGGGATTGATCAAGGAAGGAGCTAAAATATTAAACTTTTTGATACGATTTTTGACGATTTTCTTTATTGGCTGTAATTTTGGATGAAATCGACTCATTGATAAGCGATAACCACTGCATTGGGAAACTGCATGCTTATATCTGTATAAACGCGCCATTGGTTAAAATTTTTTGCTACTTTTAATTAAATTTCAATATAAATATCAACGTATAAAATGAGTAATGTATTGCCTTGTAAATATAAAAATAAGATAAAGTTAATTATTTAATTTTTATCGTTTTAACTCAATTGTAAACTAATTCTTGAACTTTAACATATTATCACCCAATCTTTACAGTATTGATTTGATTATTTTAATATAATTTTGTTGATTTTGATTGAATTGGTTTTCATATTGGTTTGGAGATTTGAAACTCTGTGCTTTTGTTTTTTGTTGGTAAATTTTGCAAAGGCTTGGTGTTGCAACTATTTTGATTGGTTAGATCATAGATGGTCTAGTTCCTAAGCACATCAAAGAAGAGAAACAATCTTTGGAGCATTAGAATGAACACATTAAAGAAGAGAAACAACACTTGAAGCAACAAAATGAGCACATAAAGGAGGAGAAACATCATTTGAAGCAAGACAATGAACACAAGAACGGAAGATAAAGAGCACTTAAAATAAGAAATTGAGAGGTTGAAGAGACATAAGATTGTGTTGTTTGTTGTGGCTACCGTGCATGCTTTTTGGATGTGGAGCGTAGGCTTTATTGTATAGGAATGTTTGGAATTTCTAGTGTAATTTTATGAAATGGGTGGGTGGACCATTTTGCCCTAGTATTTTTTGTTATAGTATGATGTAAGTTAAGTGAGTCGATAGACCACTTATGTTATAGTATAAAAAACCAATATGAGCCTATTTGACAATTTGTTTTGAGAATAATTTTTTGTTTTTTAAAATAAAAAAATAAAAAAATTTGTTTAATAACGTGTTTTCAGAAAACATTTTAAAAAATAAAAAAATAAAACATTATTTTAGAGAATAAAAAAATAAAATAACTTTTAAATATTTTAGAATTATTGCTCTAGAAAATAAAAAAATAAAAAAAAATACTTATTTTCATTATTTTTTTGTTTTCAGAATATATTTTACAAAATATCAGTTCTCAAAATAACAAAATAAAAATAATTTCAAACAACTCTTATAATTATTGGCCTAGTCACATGTAGGGGGAACCCCCCTCACTTGGGAAAAAGGACATATATAAGGGTATAACTTTATACTTTGCAGCTTGCACAATCTCCTTTTTATGCTTTGCACCTTTTTATTTTAATATTTTTAAAATTTAAAGCCAATTCAATCTTACCTTTTAGACATATTCAAAATTCAATTTTAACTCAAAGCCCAATAAATATTAGCCCATAATTTCACTATATCTAAATACTAATGTTATTTATTAATCCTTTAAAAATAAGGGGGAAAATCTAATTTGACATGGGTCGTCTGCATCCTAATAGTTAATTCTTTGATGATTCCAAATCATAAAACCATTTAGAGAAAATTTATAAGATGTGTAGTTATTAATTAATTTTTTTTTCAATTATGAATATTTAAATGAATTTGCCCCGACTCAAGATCATGGCTTCACTACAGATTATAATGGAATGAAGGTTAGCTTTGTTCCATTATAATCCTCCATAACTCAAGATCCTATGCACTTTTCATAGATAATATGGTTTTTATTGCGGAGATAAAAGAATAACTTAACTATAAAGTTAAGTTATGGAGGAGGACATTAGAATTCTGTCTGAGTAGGAGTAAGACAGAATATTTACATTTTAATTTTAATAAGAAGTCGGTTAGTAGTAATTTGAAAGTAAAATTGAGATATTAGATTATATTTCAAGTGAAAAAGTTCATATATTTAGGAGCTATTATTCAACATGATGGAAAAATTGATGGGGATATTGCATATAAGATACAAATTGGGTGGTTTAATTGGAGAAAGGTTAAATGAGTTATTTATGATCGTAAAGTACTAATAAATTTAAAAAAAAGTTTTATTAAATTATTATAAAATCAACTAATGTTAGGCTTTAATGGAACAATAAGAGCATAAAGTTGAAGTAGTAAATAGGGGAATGTTGAGATGGACATGTGAGCATACACATAAGAATAAAATCTGAAATTAGCACATGTGAAAAAAAGTGGGTGTAACACCAATAAAGGAAAAAATAGTAGAAAATTATTTGAAATGGTTTAGACTTATGTAAAGAAGATTGTGGAAGACATCAGTAAAAATAGTTGAACGGATAATTTTCATTAAGAGGGATAGAGAAAGGTCAAAGAAAATACTTATGAAAGTTGTTGATTGAGATCTTAATTAACAATATTCTTAAAAGCTTGTTAAATAATATAGTACAATGACGTCATACAATCCATATAACTAATTTCACCTAGTGGGATAAAATTTGTTGCTGTTATTGAAGATTGGCTTTGTTTCTATTGTCATTTTCTGTTACTATTGCTGTTCAATTCATGTGAGATTTTTCTATCCCGAGTCAAAACAATATGAACATATATACTTGATGTCACGAAATATCTTTGCTGTCACAAAATCAAAACAAATGAAAGTTTCTTTATATATACAGCTGTAGGTATACTTGCTGTCATGAAATAAAATAAAATGAAAGTTGCTGTCATAATAACAATATACTCTTTCTGTCAAATTAGATTATGAAACTTACTATCAAATTGGGCAATAAAACTTATTGCTGCTTCTCACCTTCAAGCAAGTGTTCATATTTTTTTGTTTTATATATTTTGTGGCAGCAAAAGAAAAAAACTGAACAGCTTTTGAAATTATATATGATAGCAACATATGACAGTACAATATCATACTGTGCAACTAGTGTTTACAAGTTTCATATAACCTTGGATGGTATTAATTTAAGATTTAAATTCTCTGAAGTTGGAATTAGTAAATTTAAAGTTTTCCTTTTCAAGAAAGAGAGACAATATTTTATATTTCATAAAAAATAATAAAATGAATGAAAATACTAAAAGAGAAAAACTTCATCTAAATTTATCAATTTCAACTTCAGATGATTTAAATCTATTAATTTATACAATATGGCAGCCAGTTTTATAAATGACAGCAACAATGGGATCTTGCATTTCGCGCATGACCAACTTTTGTGCAGCACCAATATGAAAATATATATATGTGTATATATATATATATGTATGTTCAATTTTGTTTGGGTATATGTAATACATATCATATCAAGTGACAACAACAAAAAACATGTAATTAAATAAAGAAACAAAAACATAAAGAAGAATGTGACAGTAAAAATGACAAAAGAAAGTAACAACAAAGCTCATCCTCATTCCATAATAATGGTTCCATAGATTGAAATAAAAGTGGCCCATCTACCCACTTTATATTCCACTACTTTTAGTCTAACATCGCAAACAAATTCATTACATTCCACTAGTTTCAAACATTCTTACACAATAAAACCTTTAGCCAACATCAGAAAAGTATGCATGACAGCCACAGTAAACAACATTCTTGAAGGTTTCGTCTATCTCCACGGGGCGTGTTACCAATTCCGTCATGTGATTAGGCAACTGCAGTGCTTGGTTGATCTCCTATATGTTATCAGTAGCAAGAAATTGATCCTTTAATAGATCAAATGCAAGCAATTTCATGGATGCTGGAGCCAAATTACTCACTTTACCATGATTCAAAGAACTGATTGACAGTAGACTTTCAGAGATAACGTTCTTATATATCGGTCCATGATTTTTGCATTCCCTATATGGGTATCACTGTATCAGACATGTTGTATAGAAGGGAATAAGAAATTGGACAAAACATGTAGCCGGTTGCATATATTCCAATGTATTGTCATGTCCATCAAAGGAAAAGTGACATGTTGAATGACGGTTATAATACCTTGTATGGTTATATGATATCCTTGAGTTATTTGTGTTTTGTTATTTATCATTTATTTTTTACTTAAGTTTTTTAAGATAGGTATTTTTAAAAAAATTACTTTATTTTTTATAAGATCAAATTACTTTATTTTTTGTCATATATTCAAATTATATGATATCCCTTCTACTTTTTTGAAAATATACGCTAATCCCCCTTCATTATTCCTTAACTCAAGTAGACTACTTTGTAGTAATTTTATTTCTTTTAATGAACATATATACTTTGCATTTATGCTTTTCAAAGGACATACTCAAGCCATAGGAAATTTCTTACACTTCGAAAACATATAATTTGAAACTAGTCCACTCAGTATTCATGAACCTACCTAACAAATATTTACACTTTGACTTTCTGATTTATATTGAAACAAAATAGAGACTAATTCATATATGCAAACCACCACCGGTGATTAGATCAAGTGGAAATGACTTAATTTTCTTTTAAGTTGAAACTTTAAACCTTAATTGAATCTAACAATACTCAAATCTGACCTAATAACATCAGATCCTAGATAAATATATCTAAAAGAAAAAAAAAAGTCATATATATGAAGCGTTTATCATCTTATGAGGGTCAAACCAATGGCAGTGACCACAAGAGTAGAAGGGAGACCGAACTTTAGATGGTTCCAAAAGGTCAAATTGTAAGCAAGGTCTGGTATTCTGCGAGCTTGCTCGCACACTATCAAGTTCGCTGCTGATCCCAAAAGGGATAGGTTCCCTGCGACCGTGCTCACCCATGCTAAGATGAGCCATGCCTTCTTCTCTTCTTCACTAGAGATTGCAGCTGCTGATGCTGCAATCCTGGCTCCCAGCAACAGAACTATGCATATCAAATAACAACGCTACATTAACTTCTCATATATATGCATGTGCACAAGATCAAAATGCCTTTTATATGTTTCATAAAAAACCGTATCAGTTAAGTATAAAACAACTGCTACATTATATTACAGCTTACACACAGTCTCTGAGTTTCGTTTTTCCGCGGCTGCGAAGACTGAAGAGAGAATAGTTTTCTTTTCAGAACAAGTAGTGGAAGAAAATTTGTCAACGCACCTGTTGGTACATTTGAAACCACATTTGAGAGGACAAGTATGACTATGGCAAGCACTGCTATTCCACTTGCACTATCTACTTTAGAATAGGGCTCCATATGGTCCCAGAAAACACTTGGAATTCCGGTTTTATTGAAGCCATCTACTGTCATAAACATTCCACAGAAGAATATCAAAAGTGAATATGAAACCTGTTCCAAGGGGTAAAATTAGTTCTAAGCAATTATTCAAGAGTCAAATAAAGTGTAGCTTGTACTGTTTCTTGCTGGTTATAGCCTTTACCTTCTCTAAACTTGTGCTAGCATCCTTGAATTCAAGAACGATCAAAGCAAGTGCAGCAATAATTGCAGTCCATGACATGTTCATTCCCAAAAGCAAAGCAACTAACATTCCCAATGTGATAATGTAAACACAAGCTTTCCAGAGTACGCGCTTCAATTTTGGGTTTAAATATTCATTTCCTTCGAAAAAGTTTGTATCACTTGGTCTATGTGCCACTTCAACAGCCATGGAATGACTATTTTCCTCCCTTCTCTGGGAATTCAAGCCATCCATTTCATCCTTTAACCCATTTGAGTTTCTTTCAGAATCAACCGCGTTGTTGGAGACCCATTGAACTTCATTTGAGCTTCCGCTGTTTCTCTGACTCTGAAGCTGAGGAGAGTCTGGAACGGCAGCAGACTCTAAATGGTTCGATTCCTGGGAGGTGAAGGATGTCAAGTGAGTCATTGTGGCACGAGAAAACCTATGAGAATTGACGTCCTCTTCTGCTACAACTTGTACAGCAACATCTTCTTCATCCTTATGAGTAGACAGTACCTTCCAATACATGGACAGAAGAATCAGAGAATTCACGACAATCCCCAAAAGCATAGCAGGAAGAATCCCTATCAAGAATTCACCAAATGATATGCCACTCTCAACAGCTATTACCAGATTTTGGGGATTCCCTATTGGTGTTGCAGAGGACCCAATATTAGCACTTGAAGCAAGGGCGAGGAGAAATGGATGGGGAGGCAAATTATGCTGCCTTGCCACTTTCAATACAAATTCAGTCAAAACAACACAAGAGGTGTCATTGGTGAAGAGAGCACTTAAGATAGCAGAAATCAAACAGATTCGACAAAGCAAGTCCTTGGCCCCTTTACTTTTCCATGACAGTAGCTTGCCCAAGTACTTGAACATGTCTGCTCTCTCAAGATATGCACTCACAACCATTGTCCCAAAAAGAAGACCCAGAATTTCTAGATCGATCGCGGAATAAGCTTGTTTAGGAGATAGAACTTGAAAGATGACCATAAGCATGGCACCTAAAAGGGACCCAGCAGTTCTGCCTATGGGAAGGAAAGGCAAAGAAGGGAAAACTGCTAACACCCAGAAGATTAAAAAGGCAAATGAACCCAAAATCACTTTTGGATGAGAAGCTAATGCCATTATTGAAGCCAAAAAAACAACTTTCAGCTTCTCAAAGGATAAAATTTAAGAAGCCCATTAACAACTGCATATAAACTAGAAATCAGTCCCTAGTCAACATGAAAAGACAGTATTGGAGAATTAGCATGCATTTCCATCAACTGGAGAGAAGGGGGACAAGGACCGCTCTAATTTTTTTAATAAAATATAGATGTTATATATTTTCGATTCCCTTAAATTATCAGATTATAAAAGTTATAAAATATTAAATAAAATTTTTATTTTAATTATATATATAGTTTTTTACATAAATATAAAGTAACTACTTTAATAGTTTGAAAATATGATTGTCACATTTTCAATAAAATAATACTATACATGCTCTTAAAGTATTGATATTATTTTATTTTGCTTTCATTTTATATTTAATGTAATAAAATATGAGGATTATTATTAATAAACTTTGTTAAGTATTGCAACAAAAATTTCAAGATACATTGAATGCTATTTGCTTGATAAATTATCCAAAAGTTAAGAGGTTTGGTAAAGATATTCTTCTAAAAAAATTACTTTTTTTAAAATAATCAAAGCAATTAAAATTTATGATATGAATGGTTTTTACTTTAATATAATTTAATTTCATTGATATAAAAATTTTATAACAATTGAACATTATTAATGTGTTGGTGATATATTTGTTTACTACAATTATTAATTGAAAAATTAAATAGTAAATTTAATAAATAAGTAATATAGCTTATTACATTAAATAACATTTTAAATTTTAATAATGTATTTAAATTATTTAATGCTCATAGGGATGATAAAATTTTTATCAATTTAATAACAATTCATATTGAGAAGGAAATTGCTAAAACAACTATCATATATATAATAATTAGTGATTTTTATACCATAAAAAATTGATAGCAAAACTTTATATATATATATATATATATTGTTATATATGTATAAAATTAAATATAAATATATATTAAAATATTTATTGTCTGTGTGTGTGTAACTTTTCTTTAATTATTATATATATTTTATCATCTCGGCTCCCTTAATAAATTTTTTTGGCTCCACTCCAACCATCAATCCAAAGGAGTTGAAAAGTGGGAAAGTGGAATCAATTCCTAATCAAAGATGCTTGACAATTGATATTTGTCAAGTATTTTCAAGACATAGAGAGAATAAAATTGGAGGGATCAATTTGTATACTCATCTCAAAGATGAGCACCATGTGTTCATCTCATCCTTAAGATGAGATTTAGACCATCCAAATTTTAATCTAGATGGTCCAAGTTTGATGTATTATAATATATTATATTTATTAAAATAAAAATTATCAAAATTATAAAATAATTTTAAGAAATTTTTTATTTTTAGTCTAATCCAAATTTAATCTTAGAATTGGATGATTATGCAGAGAGTGCGGAGGAAGAGTGAGGTTGGCAAGGGGCGTTATGCAAATAAGGGATAATATAAAGAGATTGGATAGTGGAATATTAAATTTTTAAGAAAATATATCTGCAAACTTTTACAATTTTTTTTAATTTTAAATTAGATTCTTATAATTCATTTAATTTTAATTAAATTTTTATAATTAAATTAATTAAATTTTGTTAATCCTTCAAGATTAAAATCCTTATTTTTTTAAATTAAGCTATTTTACATTTTTATTAAATGATTATTTATTTTAAAAATTAATTACATAATTTTTATAATTTAAAATTTATTTAATTAGGTTATCATCTAAATATTTTTATACATATATAATTTTCATAAAAAATTATAAAAATGTAAAAAATGTATTAAATTAAATATTATTTTTAAATTTTGGCTAAAAATATTAAATTAAATTTTGTGTAAACTCCAAGAATATTTTTGTTTTGTGCAATTTAATAATTCATTGTTAATTTTAACCTCTAAAGGTTAATATATATATAATAAATCAAATTATAAGGGCTTGATCAAAATAAAATAAATCATAGAGATCTAATTCAAAATCAAGTAAAATTATAAAGACTTTCAAATTAACTTTTCCTAAATTTTTTGATACAACTTTGTATGATTTTATAATTAATATTAAATCTGTATAAAACTTTTCCTAGGTTCAATTTTTGTTACTTTTAATTATATTTCAATCATTATGCATGCATGCATGCATACATACATATATATATATATATATATATCAAAATAAGAATTATAAAATAAGAAATCTGTTACCTTTAAAAAATAAAAATTAAGTAATAAGGTTTAAATTGGGGTGAATATAATGAAATATGCCATGAACATATTATGTGAACCAAATTTAACATACCTGCATTCCGTGCTCATCACCATAAGGGTGATCCTAATTAACAAGTGAATTTGAGTTCTTGACAATTGAAAATTTTGGCAAAAAGTAATCATGAAAAAAATAATTTCATGAGGAAGAAAATTTGGAACAATTCATAATTAGAGAGAAGGAAATAACAAATTTTGTTTGAATAGATCTCCAAAGGACATTTGAATTACATTTGAAATGTGCTTTTGCCAAATTTAATAAATAATTGATCCTCCAAATATATTTTTGCTAAATATAAACTGAAAACTAAACACGTATGACAAAACATATATTTAGTGACATGGGGAATGACAGTCATAGATTAGGGTTAAGGTCAAATTTTTCTCCTGTACTTACTTTTTAAGAATGTTGGGCATCCTATACTTTTAAGTGGGCACAATGACAAGTAAAGCTTTGAACATATTCTTTGGTATTAATTTGTCTCTGAACTCTCTTTTTAGGAGCGCTAAACACCTTAAAGTTTTTTTTAGGAGCACTGAGTACTTTAAAATCTTATTAAAATAAAATTTAATAAATATCACCAAAATATTAAATATTTTCATATTTAATAATTTAAATATTACTATTTATAAATATTAATTCAAAATTTATAAATGACTTTTTATTTTTTATATATCAATTTTTTATCTTCTTTCTAAGACAATGCCATGCTTGATATGCTTTTTGTGCATGTCAAAACTTATTTATATTTTTAATATTAGTTAAGTTCTTTAATTTTTTTAGTCAACTAATGATCTTTTCTTCAAAATATTACACTATCCAAATTTGATACTCTTTATACGTTATAGTGTTAGGAGTAAAATAAAAAAAATGTGACAATCAGGACTGACAAGATGATAACAAAAATATTTATTTAAAAAATATTTTTTATTCCATTAACGTGCTACAAAAAAAGTTACTTAACAAGAAAGAATGGAGAGATAAGAAGAAAAAATCTCTTTGTTAATTTAGAGGTTCATTCCCTTCATTTTTAATATAAAATTATAAAATATTAAAATATTAAATTGGGTGTTGTAATGTTTTAAATAATAATATTTAAATTATTAAATATTCAAATACTTAGTATTTTAATAATATTTATTAAATTTTATTTTAACAAGACTTCAGGGTGCCCAACACTCCTAAAAAAATATTTTAGAATGTTTAGCACTGCTAGAAAAAGAGTTCAGGAACAAATTAGTGCCAAAGAACATGATCAAAGTCTTACATGCTATTATGTGTGGACCCCATGCATATGCCACGTCAGCATATAACGGCAGAGTTAACGGTTCATTAACAAGGAAATTTTATGCTAGTCAAAAAAATAGTTTAAAGGTAAAATTATCCCACTTAAGAGTATAAGATATCCAACACTCCTAAAAAAATAAGTACAAAGGTAAAATTGGACTTTAATCCTATAAATTATAATACCCTATTTGGTTATATCCCTGACTTATTGGTGTTTTGTTATATATCACTTATTTTTTTTGCTTAATTTTTTTAAAATATATATACTTGCTGTGTATACTTAAAACGTTTGTTTATGATGAAATCAAAAAACGTGAAATATATATATATATATATATATATAACACCATGAATTTGTCATAATTACATATACCAATGCATTGGGAGACATATTAATTAGTTGCTCATCACACAAGATGATAATAATTTCAAATATACTTGTGTTTTTGTGGGATGGGCTACAACTACAAAATATCGTAAAAGGGACATGAACGCCACGACAGACACACAAAAATATCTCGATTTACAGTAAATTAAGTGATGTACAACTGGAAAGAAATTGACATATTTGCAGAAGAGTCGAAGTATATATGTATGGATGAAAGTGAGATCAAAAAATATATATATGCATGAAACGAACCCCGATATTATATTTCTTGCACTCCAAATTTTCTGACATTTTACCTTAGCTAAACCTATTTTTTTAAGTAATCAATTTAAACAGGCAACTCAGGTGCCAAAGCAAGGTTTAAACCTTGGATGATGCCCACAAGAAGGTGGTGTTGCCATTGAGGTAACTTGTCGTTGGCATAACTAAACTAATTTGTGCTTCACGTAGTTGATTAAAGCTAAGTTTAGTCAGCATCGAGGGAAAATTGGTTATCAAGACCACAAAACTTAAATATTTAGGCATAAATGTCAAATGCAGAAAGATTAAGGTACAAATCTATCACTAAACTTTTTTAAGAGGTGCAATTAATATCTTAAAATTTTAAAAAGTGCAGTGTCTCCCTTGACTTTTCAAAACAAAATAATGTTAGCTCAAAATCAACAAATCCCCAACATTGACCATTAGCGTGTGCTTTTTTGGCCATCACTAGTACAAAAAGTACTTCTTGTCATAGTTAAAAGCCATTTTTTACTACAAAAAATGGTGTGTAATAAAAGATTATATGATAGTAATTGAAAACTTTTCATCACAAGTCATAACGGAACTATGATTAAAAATAGCACTTACAACCACAGGTCAATCTAAGACTTGTAGCCATAAATAGAACTTACAACCATAGGTCAAGCTTGGACTTGTGGCCATAAGTGGTGTAAGGATCCATTTATTAAGCTAACCTTAACTAAGAATTTAGATGAACTTTTATGGTGATAGGTACAAGTCTTACACAAACCTGTCACATAAATAAGAAATTATTAAAATAAATAATTACAAATATATTAAAATAAAATTAATTAATTAATAATTTAATTACATGAACTTGTCGCCATAAATATGAAATCAATTAAAATAAATAATTATAAATGCACTAAATAAACTTAATTAATTAATAATTCAATTTAACTTATTAAATAAATTTCATTTAATGCGACTTGAATTCAAACATAATTGATGTGTCTAAAATTAGACATGATTGAAAATATAATTAACAACTTATTTTTAGTTAATTTAATTAATTTATTGAAATTATTTTATTATTTTTGATTAATTAATTAATTAATTATATTTCTTTTAATGTGTCTCAATTAATTAAATTAGACACATTTATGTCAATAGACACCTAACAGACCTATCATCATAAGTGAGTCTAATTTCAAACATAATTAATAATCCCAATTAAGAATATAATTTATATTTTTATTTAATTCATTAATTTACTAAATGACATTTAATGTATGAAATTTCAAACATGTGATTTATGGTGACAGGCCTTTTGTGTGCCTGTCACCACTCACTAGTGCATTTATGGTGATAAAGTCCCCAAAATACTCTTCTCCGAAATACTTTTACCTCAACCCCAATAGCTACTGCAAATTGTCGGCTATCATTAACCATCAATAATAACAAGGGAGAAATAGAAAGAAAGGCTGTAGAAGTAATAATTGAATTATGAGGGAAAGAAATCACGACTCAACCACCAAAGATGAAGAAGCCATGAAGGAATCACGAAGAAAAGCAAAAGAAGGTGCAAGCTATTCTCATGCAAATTTGACCTATAATATGACAATGGCAATAGGGTAGAGGATGAAGGATTGCTAAGTCAAACACACGGAACCCTCCTGCACAAGATGCTAATTGCAACATCTGAAATTTTAGCCTCTGGTATTTTTGTATCTTGAGACTAAGAGTATGTATTTGTTGTGCTTGATCCTTGATGATGATTCATGACAAATGGAGTGTCTTTAGATCATGTGCATAGCTCTGGGGAAGGCCTAAGATCAAACTTAGAGTAGTATGGGATTGAGTGGGGAAAGAAAAGAGGAGGAAAAGTTTGTTGTGTGCCACACTGTGACGCATCCCTCAAGTTCAACATAAAAAAGTTGTTTCACACTTAGAAAATTCAAAGGTTATCTTCAGAGAAAAGGCTGAAAATGAAAAGGAGATGAAAGGGGCTGCAAGCCATCTTGATTACTTATAAGCTTTATTGCTCTCCCTTTCATCTTCCCTCTCTCTTTGAGTAATCTTTATTGTGAGGGAGTTGGGAACTTCAAGGGAAAAGCTTGAGACATTAGCTAAAGTGTTAGCATAATTTATGCTCTTTAAGCTTAAGTAGAGTAAATTAGATGGAAGGAGTGGAGAATTGTGAGTTTTAGGTGCTGCCTTAGTCTCTTGTCTTTGTTGTGCTTTAATGTGTATTGATTTGTTAAAGGAAGCTTTGATATGTGTATCAAAGCGAGTTTTAGGTTAAGAGGGTTGAATTAAGCTAGTGGAAACTTTGGTTAACCTATTGAGGAGGAATTTAAAGTGCAAGGGTGCTTTCAAAGTGAGTTGGGAGGTGGTTTGGCCATTGAAATGGCTTAAGAGTGGTATTTAAAGTAAATGGGTTAAGATGAGCCCAATAGGATAAGTGATACGGTTGTAAGTGATAAGTAAAGTGACTTAGCCAATTTAATATTTTGGGATGGGATTTGGAAACTAACTAAGAACACTTGTCTATATAGATTGAGTAATTTGAAGTTGCTCATTGAAATTTATAAGTCTCAAGTGCTTTAATGCAAATGATAACACTTGGTAAAATGGGTGAAAGGTAACTGGATAAACTTTTTTACCTATTAGCTCATAAAGTTATTTACAAGCTAATTGTGAAAATTACTTACATAAGCTTGTAGTCTTTTTTGTATAATGATTTCTAAAATTGATAGAGTAGCCTTATTATGGTAATTAAAGCATGTGCATGTTTGCTCTTTATACTTCTTTCTTGCCATAACAAGTGTAATAAGAATAATGCATGTAATGCATGTGAAAACTAATGCATGAGATGATCATGTGGAAGTGATTCATAGGATACCTGTGTAGTATTACAAATGTATATGTATGAAAAAGTGATATTCTAGTTTAAGGTAAAGTTATATGGCCCTGCTTTATGTAAGGTTAGAAACTTCTGATCCAGAGTGTTGACAATAATCTACCAGTGAGACTCATGAGTGCATGGGCATTATATATGGTAAGAGGTAGGAGTTCACTTATGGAGTTGTATAAGCTATGGTCTTAATATGTGTGTGATGTTTATTGCCTTTGTGAGTTATCATAATTGACAGGCATGGTTGAGTTACTCCCTACCACTCTTAGAGTAGTTAATAGGGGAGTATTCGACACCCCACCGATTGGTTAGGGGAAATTCATAATCCAAATATGGTAAAGAGGTATTGGTCCTATCTCTTCCACTGATAGTGAGCTTCGGTTGTCCAGAGAGGTCCTGTGTAAAGTCTATGAGTACAGTTTAGGGGATATTGATGTAACATACTTATGCATTGATAATTGTGTATTGCATCCTCAATATGATTATACTCACACTTAATCATGAACTTGGTACATGCTCATACAATCTTTGTTTTGATGCTACTCTATCCCTTATGTATAATTTTACCCATTAATAAGAATTAGAGTTTATTTGGTTATTAAAACTTTTGTCTCATTTCATTACTCTATGTTTACAAGTCCAGAGGTTCTTTGAGGCCAAGAAAGGAAGCGTGAAAAGATTAGTTACATTTTTAATAGTTTGTAATGCTTCTTCTGAGTTTAATAAATGTAAATTTGTGTATAGTATTTAAGTTGCCAACAAGGGTGCAATCATAGATATGTGTGTGTGTGTGTGTGTGTTTTTTTTTAGTGATTTGCTTATATTACCTTTTAATGCATCTTCATCGTTGGTGTCACTTTATGTTCTTAAGATGGGTGGGCTTATATGCTATCACAAACAAATGTGTAAATATATCATTCTGTAGAATCTTGCTTCATGATATACCATGAGTTATGTTGCCCTAACTTGTGATGCCTAAATGGTAGGTACCTATGTGAAGCGGGAGGTATTCGTTTAACGGGAAAGATTCAAAAATTTATAAATCTCATGCAAGTCTACCTAGGTGAAAAGTGGCATTAAGTAGTGTAACATCTGAAAAATTTTAACCTTAATTTATTAACTTAATTAGAGTAGTTAGTGAGTTAATGAGGTGTATGGCCAAAGGGCTTAACTTGCCATAATTGTTATGATTTTAGCCTTAGAAGTGGGTGCGAATCAATGGCGGGCCACCTGGGCAAGAAAAGAGAATAAAAAAGTATAGAATTGTGTTCTGTGCCACATGCCGTGGTGCGTGGTTGGTTCGCCACGGCGTACAAACATAATTTAAACGTAACAAGCTTCTCTGTGCCATGCACCGTGACAGAGGGTATCGTGCATCGCGGCACACGGCCAAAAATCTGATAAATCAGCTGGTGAGCTGCATGAAAATAGAAGAGAGAAAGACATTTAGTCCCATTGTTTATAGATTAAAGCTACAAACACCCAAAGTAAGATCATGATGCCTTCTTTTTCCTTTCTCTCCATCATTTATGATTATTTATGGTAAGATTTGAGTTGGGAGATGGATTTTCAATCTATAAGAGTATGGGTTCGATTCCATTGGTTAAAATGAGATTAATAGGAGTGATTTAATGTATTAGACCACCACATTGATGATTTTAGAAGTGGTTAGTCTATAGGAGCATTTAATATCTGAAATTGGTATTTATGAGATAGTTGGGAGAGCTTAATATGTATTAATGATGGTTTGAAGTGTTATTAATGATAATGTACATCAATGGAATCTAATGAGCCCATTGGGTATGAATGGGTAGTGGTTATAAGTTGGTCAAATAGTATATGAGGAGTTTTATATTGATAAAGCTTGAAGAGTTAGATGATAATGATATCCTTGTGATATGGTTGTAGAGAGGTTCGTCTTGGAACCATTCAAGCTCGTTGAAGCTTGAAGAAGTTGATATAGTTAGGGGTAAACTTTTGACTTCTTAAAGGTTTGAGGTAATCGAGTAAAACTTAATTTTTATAGTTGAATGTTAATTATGTTTGTGAAATGTGATTTATGAGTTTAAATTGATGATGCATATTGGCAAATACTTGATTGTGAAATGGTTTTGGAAAAAAGAAAACCTTGATTCTACCACCCTTAATGTTTTATAAAATTACTTGTGATTTATTACTATAAGTGGAGAATTGTAATGAAATATGAGTTAATTATGAGCATAAATGTTATGTGAGTTCATTGTTTGAGAAATGAATGTTAAAATGCATATTATGTGTGAAATGTGCATAGCATGATTATTGGCAAGAGTTCGCCTAGGGAGAAGAGTAGATTAGTTGAAATCCATGTGGTATTGGCAGTGACCGTTAGAATCGGGAACTAGCCTTGGCACCGACCATTAGAATCGAGAGGTAACCTTTGTCCCATAGTTAATTTGAGACTGTCTCACTTGTTCTACGAGGGACTTAAACCTAATTAGTCTCCATCGGTTCATGAGGAGGCTAGATCAGGGGTATGACACCCCATGGTTGTTAGTATTGGGAGAAACCATATTACATAAGTGAGTGAGTTAACCCTAACCCAGAAGCTCCTTATAAGTGAAAGGATGGGTTAGTCCGTGAAGGAGATAGCCTCGTGATAGTCACCAGTTTTGTGTCGGAGATAATAGGAGGATATAAGGTTGGCATATGATCATGCATATGAGTCCGACCACATGGTTGTTAGTGTTGTGGTCTAGCGCATGTTAAGGGCGCATAGTTGTTATTTTTGCGACCCTGAGTATGTTTTTAAAAATAACATGATATAGTGTTTTGTGGCAAGCCCGGTCACATGGTTGTTAGTTTTATGAACCATGGCCTAATACTATGTGATATATGTGTTATATGCCTATTTACATCTATTTATAATTAATATGTAATTGTAAAGATTAAGTGAAACTTGGTTATTGAGTGGTTATACTCACCCTTCAATTCTCAATATTTTCAGGGACTAGCTCATTGGATTTGAGTCAAGAAAAACACATAGAGACTTAGGATTTATGGAATAAATCCTCTTTATATCTCTCTTTAGTTGTTTACATGTGTAATTGTTAATGTATTTTCCAATTAAGAGCAATTGTCATGATTGGTGTACCACTTGCATGATTTTATGTTTAACTAGTGTATTTTGTGTTTTGGGTTAGTGAGTTTTTGTTGTGAACCCCATGAATAGGGCCAAAATACTTGTGCAAGTAGGAACATATGTATTTTTTAGAAATATAAATGAAATGGTTGTTTTTGTGCAACTTTTCCTCCATCTCTATGTTTTGTGAAAATTGGGGTTAAGTGGTGATTTTATAAAATAAGTGTATTTGTTTGCATGTGGTGTGTTGCATGAGTCCGTAAGAGTCTACTGAGTGTGTTCGGAGGGTTGGTGTAGGCTATTGGCACATGTGGTTGAGTTAGAACACCCCATTTGAAAAATTTTATGAAAATGTATCAAAATAGGTTTTAGTGTCTAACTTTTATTAGAAAATGAATGTGAAACCTGTGCCATTAGTTAGAGCTAGGAGAAAGCTCCATGTAGACATTGAAACCACTTTAATCAGACGTCGGACGAAGATTTAGGACGTGTCGAAAGTTCTTTCCCTGTACTGTCAAATATAGCATTGATCTATCAAATTTTATGCATTGCACCACGGCACATGACGCCTCACACCATGGCACATGACACAAAGGAGACACGCCATGGCGCACGAACTGTAAGCCATGGCGCACGTGTCATTTTCTGTACATAAATGGTTTTTAAGTTCTAAAATTCATTATTTTAGGTCCTAATTAATTTTCAAGCTTTCGCTTTGTTTTCAAAACTCTAATTTGGAGTCCTTAAAACATGTTTGAGATTTAAACGATTAAAAATTGGGATTCCTTGACATTGGTTTTGAGAAATTCATTTATAAACCCTATAGTTTGATAATTCTTGTAAGTTAAGCCCTGGATTATCATAATTTAGAGTTAAGTATGATTTATCCTCAAGGAGGTTACAAGTGGTCAAATTGAGCATGTGATATTCTATATGTAATATTGTGTGTCAATCAGGTGCTGCTAATTCTTTTGGACTTAGTTTAAAACCTAAAGTGGTTTAATGAACCAAAGGGTTGGATTTGAATGCTTGGGGTACTTGATTTTAAAAGAAAAGTATCTTTTTACATCAAAGTGTCTAAATTAAGTTCAAATCATTAGATTAAATCTGAACTTATTTCATTAGTTAGTTTATTTCATAAGCTTCTTGTAAACGTCTGAATCAACTTGATCGAATGTCAAATAAGGATTTGGTGCACGTTAAAAGATCATCGTCACTATTGTAAATGATAGCTTGTTGTCATTTGTCAGCAGAAGGGCACTGTGGCGTATCTCCTTGTGTCATAATGCAGCCCCATTAAGGTGCCCTGATCTTTCTATGTTATGTGTCATAGCGCACATACACAAAGGGACTTCTACGCCACAATGCGCTTGTGAGGGAGAGTATTTTTATGATGTGATTTTCATTTTAGTATTTTTAGGGTTGTGTTCCCCTACCCTTCTACTTATATTTGAGCAACTTTAACTTAAAGTCAAGATCTTACATTTTAAAAATGATTTAAGAGTGTTCTGATAGTAGGTTTACTTAGTATTGTGTTTAAAATTTCATACTAACATTTAACAGTGAGGTGGGGTTGTAGAGTCTGACTCTCTCATCTAACCTGTACTTATGATTTGTAGTACTGGGTGTTTGGTAAAGCCTGTGGTTGCTTTAGGGGACTTTACACTAATAAACTTAAGCCTGCTAGTCCTAAAAAAGCTAACTTCAGGTCTGGACTCAATTGCGGCATAGTGAGCATTGACTACTTTGATGTTGCTAGTGTGGAAGGGGAAGACAGTGGTGATCTCCATGCAACAGCCATCAAGTCAGGTGTACCAAGTATTCGATGTGGTGCTACTATTGTCAGAGGCAGTGCTTGTACTTCGGGAAAGGCAAAAACACCATGAGCTACTTAGAGTCAATCAAATTTATGCCATCTTTCCTAGTGAACCTTATCAATTTCCTACTTGATTTGCACATGAGTTCATCAGCATCTTCCATAAAGATGAACCTGTGTGCTTGTTTCTAAGTGAACCCTTGTCAATCTTCTTCTAAAGTTTTTACATGTGCTACTCTTGTTTGCATGCCACATAAGTAGAGTTTTAATCTAGAGACTTAAAAAAGTTGGCATCCACCTAAGTATAGTTAGTCAACTAATAATCAAACTTTGATATGTTAAAATTAGACAAGATTACTTTGTTTTTGAAACGTCAAAGAGAATATTGTACTTTTTAAAATTTTAGAATATCAATTGTGCCACGTACAAAAATTTAAGAGTGTATTTGCACTTTAACTCAATGCAAAATTGAAGATACCTAACTTCAATGTTTATCACACTAATGAGCACCAGTGTAATGAGATTTAGACCATTTAAATTTTGATTTAAATAGTTTAAATTTAAAATATTATTTTATTATATATTTATTAAAATAAAAATAATTTTAATAATTTTTTTATTTTCAATTTGATCTAAATTTAATTTGAAGAGTCTAATTTAATATTAAAGTTTTTATAATTGCTACAAATATAAGTTATAAAAATTTTAATATTAAATTATTGAAGCATAAATTATTGCAAAATTCATGAGTGACTTTAATATATCAATACCAAAAAAAAGGAAAAGTATGCAATTGTTTTATCTGAAAACAATATCATTGATTTAGGGATAATCCCCTGCTTATTTTGTTTCTACATTTTAGACTTATGCCCAAATATTGGAGCTTTTGGTCCTTGGGGCAATTTTTCCCGGCTTCATTTGGCACCAATCCAATATCCAAATCACAACCTCCAAGAAATGCATGTACGTGAGCGAGACCGACTAAAATAATTGTCAATGTTGACTTAAGTTGTTAATTGATTTAATCACTTCGAATGAGTTCCACGCTATGCAACCAAACCTTGTTGCTTCTGAATAAAGAAAAATATTCAATTAACAACAATTACTTAATTACTAAATTGATTAACAGTTTCCTTTTCTTATAATATAGATTGTGACAGATAATAATAATTATCAATATAATGAAAACAATCCTAGTAATATCAAGACCAAAATATGGGATTAATTTACGTGGTGCGCTCCTATTTGTCCGTCTGTTGCTGGACATGATATTTAATTTTAAGTTCCTTTCAGACACTCTGGTTTTAATTTAATCACCTCTTCATCGTCAATGGGCCCATAAATTTAATTAATATTTCCTGTAGTTTCATAAATAAATTTGCGTTTGTCAGCTTATAAAAATACTGTAGTTGATAAAAATATTGTTCCAGAGAGACAGATTGGGAAGCGTGTATATGCAGAGAAAATTTGATGAAGGAACTTGTTCTGAGCATGTTGAGATTCGCACATGGCGATGGTGACAATATTCTTCTCGTCTGTAATGCGTCCAAATCTGAACACGTATTCGATCGTGTTGGCATTTATCGTATGTATCTATTGGTAATTTGCTTTTTAATTAGTCCTATTAGTACCTGATTAATTTAGCGACAATTCAATTTATCCTTCAAAGAACAATTTATTCAAACCACTAATAATTAAAATGGTGATTAGATGCACTGCTTCATTATAGTTTATAATATATGGCTAGACTATATATGATCTAATCACAATCACAGGTTAAATAACTGTGGTTTATAAATTCAATGGTCTGAATGTAACCATGGTTTGATTCCCGGTCTCACCGTGAAGGTGTTACATCAATCAGGCTAATCACACTTGTAAAAATCAATTAGTTATATATTGATCAATGAACTGTTTATTAGTTTAAATTAGATAATTGCCAGTTTGCCACAAATATTGTTGGTTGCAACTGTACACTTTCTTAAATGGTAAATTTTGTTCGGATTAAACACGCTTTTATTATAATAGTTAAAATTCACAGCAAGCAAATATACTCTGTTGGAATATTATTTATGGATTAGCATTAATTAATAAATCCAAACAGATTGATCTTTATGATTTTGTATGGATCGTGATATGTGGACCACACAAGTGAGCTCAATGGACAGAAGTCCAACCTACAATCCAATAGCCGTCAGTTATTTCCTATTTCTTAACTGATTGAGTTAGAGATAATATAATTTAATTATTTTAATTATATAATAATGCAGTTACCGATCTGATTCTTATATAAGTCGATCAATCAATAACCACTAAACATACGACTTATTTTATTCTGCTCCATTATCTTTGCACTCTCTAAAGACTCTGGGGACCAGTGAGTTGTGCATCTATCTACATTCGAGGTAATCAAGCTTTCTCAACCGCTCATGAATTCTTCAGGTATGATCATATTATTTTATTCTATCATATTCAATTATATATATAAATTGAGATATTGAATCAACACTTGGTATACTCATCATTTGAAACTAATCCTTACAGGGATAGGCTGCTTTATATTAAAGGATATGCTCAAATAAGCAATGGACATTGATCTACTAGAAAGAATTATGATCGTTTAAATGTGAAATCTTGAATTTAAATTTGTGTAAATATAGAAAATGTTATCAGAAAAGGTATATCCAATTGAGTCAGATAATATTCAAATCTCATATAGAAAGATATAATTATAGTAAAAAAAAGATATACTCAAATTATATGAATTTATTTCACTTCAAAAATATGCTCATTACTTGAAACTAATCGTGTGCTCAGTATTCTCGAACCCACGCAGGTAGATATAAACACTTTGTATTTTTTTTTTTTTGGAAAAATTAATTTTCTGATTCCTCTAGTTTTTTTTAAATGTTAAATTAGGTTTTTATAGTTTATTTTGTTTTAATCAAATTCTTATAGTTTGATCAATTAAATTTTAAATTTTTTTAAAAAAGTGAAATAAAAAATTTTCACATTTTTGTGAAAAGATTATATAATTTTAATAACTCAAAATTTATATAATTAAGTTATGTTTTTTAAATAACTTTCATACATATAGAATCTTCATAAAAAGTTTAATAAAAATATAAACATTGTATTAAATCAATTTTTTTTAGCCAAAAGCATTAAATCAAATTTTCTATAAATTTTAAAAGTGTCTTTGCTTTAGAAAAGCTAATCATTCATTAATAATTTTATCATTCAAGAACTAACATATCCAATTGATCAAACTATAAGGGTTTGATTGAAACAAAATAAACATAAGGAGCTAATTTAAAATTGAGAAAAATTAGAAGAACCTATAGATTGATTTTTTCCATTTATTTTTATTGAAGCAAAACAGAGACAAAGTCATATATACGATACATCTATCATCTAATGAGAGTCAAACCAATGGCAGTGACCACAAGAGTAGAAGGGAGTCCGAACTTGAGATGGTTCAAGAAGGTCAAATTGTAAGCAAGGTCTGGTGTTCTGCGAGCTTGCTCGCACACTATCAAGTTCGCTGCTGATCCTAAGAGGGACAGATTCCCTGCAACCGTGCTCACCCATGCTAAGATGAGCCATGCCTTCTTCTTTTCTTCACTTGAGATTGCAGCTGCTGATGCTGCAATCCTTGCTCCCAGCAACAGAACTATACATACCAAATAACAACACTCCATTAATCTCACATATGCATGTGCACATTATATTACAGCTAAGTATAGGCCATCTAGATTAGAGTAGACCAATGGTACATTATACTACAGCTTATGCCTATAGGGTTGGGCCCATTTGAGTGTGTGGATTCAGCTTAAATATCTTTTACAAAGTCTCTCTGATGAGAAATATGGAAAATATTATTTTAGAAGGAGATAATTAATAGCTATGTTACTTTTAGATTGCTTCTGATTGTTGGTTTCCTTTTTCAGCAAGTGGGATTATTTTAATTAGCAAGTGGTAGAGGTTGTGTCTCATGGAAAAAGAAACCTCATGTCTATGCTGAAATGTAATTTTGAGGGGGACTGAATGATGAATGAATATTAGAAAAGAAGTTCTGATTGCTCCCCCCCCCCCCCAATGTTTTGATTCATTCTCTCTTGCTCCCCCACTGTTCTGCCCTTCTCTCTCTGTATTCCTCTTCTCTTCTCCCTCTCTTTTCTCGTCTACTCTCTCTCAGTCTCTGTTTCTGCCCCCACTCCCATTTCCTTTCTATTTAAGCTAGCGTGAGTGTGTGTGTGTGTGTGTGTTGCATCACTCTCTGACTTTTGGTTTTCAACAGAAATGAAGATAAAATAATTTTCTTTTCAGAAACGTTAAGATGGATCACATTTTATGGCACAATCATCAACAATATTACTATTATGTTTTCATTATGTGAACTCAATGTTCTTTTCTGCATATCAAGTAACTATATGAGCAAAGGGCAATCTGAAACATAGTTCTTCTGTTCATGTATCCGTATATTCAGAGTGAATGCAGGCTCAATCCTCAAAGATGACTATCAACAGTTCCATATAAGCTGATCAGTTAAGATCCTAAACTCCCCAACCAATGACATAGAATCACTGAATTTCAGAATTACAATTCCGTGAAATTGTCAAAGGCTGAAAATTTTGCGAATCCTTTCTTCAATTTGTAACGGATTATCTGTCCCACAAAAGCCCATTTCCCGTATGAAATTAACTCGTCGCGGCTCAAAATTGCCCAGTCAATTACGTTAGGTTTCTAAATTGTGGAGTCTAGCTCATTCTCAATATTTTACAGCAAGCACTTAAGTAGACACTACAGTAATAGTTTTTGTCTCATCCCTGTATGCTTTACTTTGCTATTTCTACAACCAATTTTGCCAGCAATAGTACTTATTATCCTGACAATGTCCAAGCCTACGCTTGAAAAAACTTAATCTGGAATTTAAATGCTTTATTAATTTGTACAAGTAACTCCTACTAACAAGTACCATATGTGGCCTGTAATTTATAATCAACAAGATTTTGCTTTTCCTTTTTAAATATTTGCCTCATTGAACGTGAAGAACAGGGAAATTGCTGGTCAATGCTAAACTAAAATGTGAAGCGTTCAAATTTTAACATGATTCA
Source organism: Prosopis cineraria (assembly GCF_029017545.1). Taxonomy (NCBI): domain Eukaryota; kingdom Viridiplantae; phylum Streptophyta; class Magnoliopsida; order Fabales; family Fabaceae; genus Prosopis; species Prosopis cineraria. The sequence goes on from NW_026555345.1 coordinate 28,811,585, forward strand.
GGTGATATACCAGGAAGAATAAAGGTAAAAGTGAAAACATCAAAGATATGGAAAAATTGCATTGGAAGGAAATTTGTCAACGTACCTGTTGGTACATTTGAGGCCAAATTTGAAAGTATAATTATGACTATGGCAAGCACTGCTATTCCACTGGCACTATCTACTTTAGAATAGGGCTCCATCAATTCCCACAAAGCACTTGGAATTCCAGTTTTATTGAAGCCATCTACCGTGATAAACATTCCACAGAAGAATATCAAAAGTGAATATGAAACCTGTTCCAAGAGGTAAAATTAGTTCTCAGCCATTGTGGAGTGTTCGAGAGGCAACAAAATAGAGTGTAGCTCGGGTTTCTTACTAGTTGTAGCCTTTACCTTCTCTAAGCTTGGCCTAGCATCCTTGAAATCAAGAACTACCAAAGCAAGTGCAGCAGTAATTGCAGTCCATGACATGTTCATTCCCAAAAGCAAAGCAACTAACATTCCTAATGTGATAATGTAAACACAACCTTTCCAGACTACGCGCTTCAATTTTGGGTTTAAAATGTCATTTCCTTCGAAAAAATTTGTATCACTTGATCTATCTGCTGCTGCAACAGCCATTGAATGACTGTTTTCCTCCCTTGTCTGGGAAGTCATGCCCTTCATTTCATCATTTAATCCATTTGCGTTTATTGCAGAATCCACTACGTTGTTAGAGACCCATTGAATTTCACTTGAGCTTCCGCGGTTTCTCAGACTCTGAACCTGGGGAGAGTTTCGGATGCTAACAGATTCTAAATAGTTCGATTCTTGAGAGCTGAAGGATGTCAAGTGAGACATTGTGGCTGGAGAAAACCTATGAGAATTGACCTCCTCTTCTGCTACATCTTCCTCAGCAGCATCTTCTTCATCCTTATGAGTAGACAATACCTTCCAAAACATGGACAGAAGAATCAAAGCATTCACGACAATCCCCAAAAGCATAGCAGGAAGAATCCCAATCAAGAATTCTCCGAATGATATGCCACTCTCAACAGCTATTACCAGATTTTGGGGATTCCCTATTGGTGTTGCAGAGGACCCAATATTAGCACTTGAAGCAAGGGCCAGGAGTAATGGATGGGGAGGCAAATTATGCTGCCTTGCAACTTTCAATACAAATTCAGTCAAAACAACACAAGAGGTATCATTGGTGAAGAGAGCACTTGAGATAGCAGAAATCAGACAGACTCGACAAAGTAAGTCCTTGGCCCCTCTACTTTTCCAAGACAGTAACTTCCCCAAGTACTTGAACATGTCTGCTCTCTCAAGATATATACTCACAACCATTGTACCAAAAAGAAGACCCAGAATTGCTAGATCAATGGCAGCATAAGCTTGATTTGGCGATAGAACTTGAAAGATGACCATGAGCATGGCACCTAGAAGGGACCCAGCAGTTCTGCCTATGGGAAGAAAAGGCACAGCAGGGAAAACTGCTAACACCCAGAAGATCGCAAAGGCAATTGAACCGAGAATCACTTTTGGAATAGGAGCTAGTGCCATTATTGAAGCCAAACAAATCGAGTAAATTAGTTTCAACTTCCCAAAAGAAAAAACTTAAGAAGCCCACATCTAGCTAGGCCATTGAAAATAGCATGCTAATTAGAATTCGGTATGGGAGAATGAAATTCCCTGAACTTGAAAAGCGAGCATTTGACAGTTAGCAACTTAGCATGCATTCCCATCAAATCCAAAGAATGAATTCCCTAAGGTCCTCCTAGCTCCACCATTTCCAGGACCAAGATGCTTGATAATTTCTCCAGCATTTTCAGGACATGAAGATAATGGAATTGGAAGATTAAGTAGAGAGAACGGAAGAATAAGAGTGTGAGGTTGCAAAGAGGTGCTATTGGAGTGGTAAATATAATGGGATCGGGAGTGCAATTTGAATATTGAAAGACGAAAGTTGAAGGCTTGGCTGAAGGATCGGAAAGAGGGTGGCGAACTTTCGATTTTGGATGAAGGCCGAAATGACAACACAGGAGAAAAGGAACAGGATTGAACGAGAAAGAAATTGAAACATTAAATTTTTTATACAATTTTGGATTGTTTTCTTTTTCGGCTGAAATCTTGGACGATAGCGAAGTGCGCTGGGAAACTCCATGATTGTACCCTGGGACCTTCCTCCGTTGACTCCCTCCTTTGCATATCTAACCGTCTAGATTAAATTTGAATAATTTATATTTAAACTTTATTAGGACAGTTGAAATTTAATGTAGATGATTTAAATTTTTTTAATAATTTTTGTACATTTTTATTTTAATAATAAATTATTAAAAATAAAAAATAATCTTTTAACGCGCACTTTTTAAAAATATTTTTTAAAAATTAAAAAATTTAAATTTAAATTGTTTAAAAATATGTATATTCAATTTATTAAATTATAAAAAAATTTAAAGTTAAATTTCAATTATTAACACTAAATCTAGATTGTCTAGATTCATGATCCAATGAATTTATCATTTTTTATAAATATATAAATTTTATTTTAATATATATAAAATAAAAACAAAAATTTTAAATTTTAAATCTAAACCATTCATGTATCATCATTATCAAGGTGCAATAACGGTGGAGGAGAGGAAGTTAATGGGAGAGAACTCGAGTCAATCCGAAATTCCTAATCAAGAGATAATGCTTGGCGCATTTTCCAGCAAGATCAGAATCTTAATTCGTCATGTTATAACTTGTGAGGGATCGGTTCTTTTTATTAGACCCATCACTTTGGTGGCTACAACTTACAACTTGTAATCTGTCAAGACATTAAGATGGGTCAAATTGGTTCGGATAACTGGACTTTTAGGCCTAGCCCCAAGCCGATGAATTTCTGGGCGTGTCCGTGTGCTCCAATTTGGCCCATGAGCTAAAACCCATCATAATTCATCCAAAACCCAAATAATAACAAACAACTACTTTTTGTTTTCCTTTGGAACGGGATAGGACTGTTCGCGATTTTGCGCCCATGTATCAACGATCAACGGAAAAATTTCCTGGCTGAAAAAGCTGTCTTCAAATGATACACTCTTTGGGAATGGCTTCAGCAATTTCTACTTCCACAGTGTCATGTCCAATATCATCTACGAGCTCAAGGCCAGCGATTAGTGCAGTTTCGTCTTCAGTTATTTCACATTCTAAAACTATAAATTTCCATCTTTATTCATGGTTATCTCCACTGGATCGACGCCTTTTCTCGCCGTGGAATGGTCTAAAGCATCTGGGTATCTCAAGTGAACCGAAATCTCTCTGTACAGGTAAGAACTCTCATGTGGAGCTCTCGTGTCTCGGTTTCTGTTTCCTCTGTCGCTTATTCTGGAATTCCCTTTTTTAATTGTATTTTTCGCTGATAATTTCTTGTTTACTTGAGCGAATTAATGGTGGTACAGACCGAAGGACTAAGGGCAAGGTGATTTATGCATCTCTTTTCGGGGTTGGAGCTCCTGAAGCTCTGGTAATTGGGGTCGTGGCTTTGTTGGTATTTGGTCCTAAAGGTCTTGCTGAGGTGAGTTTTATACTTAGATGAGTGTCAACACCACCATCTTTTTCACTTTCTCGGTAATTTCCTCGTGTAGTAACATTTCAGTTGCTTATCTTGGATTTGCAATCAACTATATCACTATATATAATATAAAATCCTTAGCAAGGTGTGCTGTTGAAATGCGGTTCATTCTTCAATTAATCAATTGCAAAGTGTAATACCAACTTGGAAATAATATAATATTCATGACCACAAGAGTCTGAATACTCTGCTATAAGTATTGAAAGAGATTGTAAGAGAAGAGAGAATCAGAAGAGAGGAAGTGACCTTATGCACAATGTCACTCATTTGCGTCATTCTTGTGCTACTACACTACTACACATAGTGGAGTAAAAAATAGTGTAGGAAGATAGTTTAAGACAGTAAAGAGAGAATGGATACAACAACAGTACCAGCAATGAGTCTTATTCCACTAGATAGGATCGACTATATGAGTTGTATGACGTCATTATGCTCTATTATTTACTAAACTTTTAAGAATGTTGTTAACTAAGAGGTCTCGATCAACAATTTTTATAAGTGTTTTCTTTGGTATTTCTCTGCACCTTTTCACAGGGTTTAAAATTATTTGTTTCACTCTCCTCGCTGATGCATCCCACGATCTTCTTCGTACATGTTTAAGCCATCTCAAACAATTTTTTATCATTTTCCCCTTAATGAGTGCTACACCCACTTAGTAAAGATAGAATGGGTACATAGACCTCATATACACTTCCACTACTTGCTGTCACTCTTACCACTCGTATCATGGGTTATGCAAACTGATGAAAGAATGATGAGCTGGTAGATTTCTTGAGGAGAAGTGGGAAGCAGGCCAGAGGTCTAGGGAAGTTGAGAGAAACTGACACATCAACATTTAGAAAACTGAACTTAATTAAGATGGGCTAACAAACTCTATGGCATGAATAATGGGTTTTCTCTGTGGGTTTAAGGATCTAGAAAGAGTTCATCCAAGTAAAACAAGACACTAAAAATGGTTAAAAATTTGAAAAAAATGTTATATTATTTGAAAATTAACCCCAAGGGAAAAAAAAAAAAAAAGACTATTGTGCTAACGTTTGACCTATAAATTAACTATCCAAGAATAATAATCATATAAACAGTGTGCCATTAAATAATCAAGTCATAAAATACTTATGTTGTTTGAAAGTGAATGAATAACAACATAAATAACACTCTTTAAAGTAAATAACTGATCTTCCGATTACTTTGGAGTTGTTGGGCTGGGATTTGTGGTTCTATATGATTATATTGTTCTAAATTATTAACTTCATAGCTATGACTTTATTACGATGGGCTTTTAGGGCTATCTGTCTATGAAAAATAATTCTAGTGTATGCAAAGGTGCCCGACTTTGACCAAAACAGTGTCGTCACCTGACAGGGTAACATGCTTAGACGTCTCCTGGCACCTCTTAAGGACCTTTGACAACACTGCTACAGAGTTATCTTTTCATTTTGTCTAGAGGAAAGGATTGAACTCAGCTTCAATACCTTTAACGACCAATGAGTTTGCAATAAAATGATTAAAGATGAGAGATTTACTCATACTCCAGAGAATTTTGTAGGGCAGCCTTATAAGTCGGCATTTTCTTACATGATAATATACTCAAATGATTACATTACATGAGATCTGTTTAAGATAATTAGGGTTTCCTTGATATGATATTCCAGCTTTCTGAAATGTTGAAGTTGTATATATCCAAAACCAGAATCTCAACATCACCAGAGTATCCCACGTCAATTAAATTAAAATTGGATACATGTGTTGAGATAGTTTTACCTAATCTTTGTCATTTTTGTTGTTGGTATTAATTTTGTTTCTCTTTCTCCACTTGACCCCCTCTTCAAGCATCCCATGAAAAGGGCAGTATGATTTGATCATTCAAATTACAATTGGATACAAGTGTTTGGAAATTTTGAAAATACTTTTGTTGGTGGTTGTGGTGGTTTTCTCTCTTTCTTCTCTTGGACCCTTGCTCTTGTGCTGAGACATCCAGCTGCAGGTTGCCCGAAATCTGGGGAAAACATTGCGAGCATTTCAACCCACTATTAGAGAGCTTCAGGTAGGTAAAACATCTTTAGAAATGAAACCATTGGGCTGATTTCAGTTGATAGATGCTTCCTTGTTATTACTCTCTATCTTTGTTGCCCCTTCAGGAAGTTTCAAATGAATTCAAGAGCACACTTGAGCGGGAGATTGGTCTTGATGACATTTCAACTCCAACGCAGAACATGTACAGATCCAATGTACCCAACAATGTCACTAGCTCAAATCCATCATCCACTGTCGATGCCAATAATTCTCAAGTTGCAGTTGACTCCAGTGAGTGATCTAGTAACTGTTTAATGTTTATCTACTTATAAAATGAATCCTTACTTGTAGTTCATTGTTTTCTCTTATTGGTAGTACTATACTCTGTATGCAATAAGGGTATATGACATTTATAGACAAGTTATCATATTTCTCAGCTAGCTAAACACCCTGCGTTGTGATTAGACACATGTTTCCAATAGGTTATCTGCTCTAATATCATCCTCGCCTTTGTTTTCTTTAGTTGGGAAAAAGAAACATTAGATTAATCTAATCCGCTTTGAGAAAACTACTGGCAGGGGTTCCTATTTAATATTTAATCTTCTCAATAATCTTAAGTCTTCTTCAAAAAGACCTTATAATTTAATTGAAAATTTACTTGTTTCTCAGAATTATATTTCCAAGAAGCCTTAAAGGTGGCTATTTGTGTGACTCTTTCACTGTAAGCTCGGTCTGTCTACTTGTTCTATCCTATCAAATATGAATAAGGCTCCAGGAACTGCATCCATCCCAAGAGGTCATGAGGTCATCATTGAAACCAGCAAAACTAACAAACTCAAGAATTTTACATCTTTCCTATGGGATGTCAAAAACAAATGAATGTCACGTTGAAAGCCTAAAAATATAAATATTGCAATAGATGAGATAGAGAGAAGAAAAGGATAAAATACTTTTGGTACTATGTTTGTCTCAGCAGTTGTGCATATTCTTTTTTTTTTTTTTTTTTCCTTCTAACGCTTGGTGCTTGCTTCCTAGACTCGCAAAGCATAAGACTGAGTGTGCCTTCTCCTTTTCTTTCTAAAGATAAGTGTCGTCACTCATCTTGTGTAATTAACTCGCTGCTTTCAAAAGTTGGTTTTACCAATTTTATGATTAATCAAAAGATAATGCATGCAGCATGTTTCTTGTGTTCATCCCTTTTTGCCTCCCTTGCCTTTTGCCTTAAAACGAATCCCAGAATATAGCCCTTTTAAGGTCCTTGATATTGAGAATGTTTGTGCAGATCCAGATAGAGCTTACAGCGCTGAGGAGTACCTGAAGATCACCGAAGAGCAGTTAAGGGCATCTTCCGCCTTACAACAGGAAGCACAGGCACCCCCTCCTCCAGAAGGAGGCCAAATTGAATCTCAAATCCAGCCTCCTGGTTAGTCATTTTCTGATAGCTGTACTAGTTCTCTACATTCTTCTTTATGCGTTCCAATCTTTCCTCTGATGTGTTTGGCTCAATTTGGGATATTATAGATGCAAGGGAATCAGCCATTACTGAGCCGCCGCCACAGAAGCTTGAAAGTGAGACATAGCCGCTCTTGGGTTTCATAGGCAGTTAAACAATCTCTTCATCCGATGTTCCAATTATAAGTATAGTACCCTGAATGTGGGTACTATTTCTGGATTATGTAGTGGTTGGGACAAGAAATGACAAGAGTCACTCAATTTTGCTTTATTTTTGTTAACTGATTAAATTAGGATTCTCCACAATCATCTAATTATACATTTGAAAAAAGAGTGACCCAAATGCTTTCTCTTTTAACTGATATAATCATTGTCTTATAATTAGGTTAAGCCACTTAATCATCCAGAGGTCTATATAAGCCGCTCATGCTTACCATAAACTAATTATATATCAATATTAACAAAAGAAAAGGGTCCATTTTTGGGATGCCATCAGAGTGACAGAAAGTAGGACACTTCAACTACGAACCCCTGCATTTGCCACCCTTGAACCACCCCTTACTTCTTGAAAATCCCAACTAGTTGATCATAGATCTACGATATTTCAAAAAAAAAAATCAAATTATTCCTCAAGTTGTTTTGCCTGGATTTAAAATTTTTTTTTGAAGGATTATTAGTGTGTGAAACTGAGATTTGCCACCATGCATTGCTGGTAGAAGCTGAGATATAAAGCAGACTCACAAACTCCACCTAATCTTCTCCACATGTGATTCATTTGATTGTGAAATTGTTTGCCTCTTTTCAGCAATCACGAGACCATTAAAGAGCCGGTGGATTTAGGTGAGGGTAAAAAAACTAGATAAATAAATTGGCCATGCCCTTGGCACATTAACATATACTCCTACAGCATGTAGTGTGTGTATATATACACTTATTATAAATAGTATCACAATCCTATATTTGCAATATCGTTACCCCCCCCCCCCTACAACCAAAATAAAAAAAATTACTGTCGCTAGCCTGATTCTAATCGAGTTAATTTGATGACATTTTGAAGCATTAACGATCAATAAATAATAGTAGTTGGCAGTTAGGACACTGCTAAATCTGGTCGAATGAGTTATTCTTAATTTGGATTGTGAAATTTTTTCTATTTTTCATATTTCATATTGTTGGCATAAAAGTTGCTAGTAAGTTGAATGAATAAATAATGGTCCCAAAATTTATGAGGCAAGATGTTATCCAATTGACTGAAGTGGGTGGGAACTGGAAAGCACATCAATTTGGTTTAGGTGGACTGTGATATTTATCGGGATTTAAACTCTCTAGAATTGAGATTCCTTAATTTCTATGAATTTTTTTAGTATTTTTCTCATCTATTATTTCATAGAAAATATAAAATCTTTTTTTTTTTTAAAAATTTAAAATTTACAAATCTTAATTTCAAAAAATTTAAATATTATTTATTGCTACCGTGAGATATCGATCTAATTAAACGTTCCAAAATAATGCTCACTAGCACACACCAAAACCAGATTCCTTGCAAAAGCACCTTTCAAGTTTCAACTATAAATAACGGCATTTATCACCCTACTCTACTCTCATTACCTCCTTATATAGAGCTGTCCCCCATTGATACTTCTCCAAATCTAGTTTCTCGTTGATAAATTTCTGTAAAATAAAATCTAAAAAAATACAAACAATTTTAAGATGTGATTACTGTGTAAAAAAGTTACATAATAGAACACATAGTATTAAATTTGATGAAGGATTTTTTTTCTATAATATCATTCATTTCTAAAATTTTAGGTTTCTTATCATCAAGATATTTTATCCACTCATGACACAATTATAATTTTTTAGGCCCTGAAGATAATTTGAGTTATTGAAGTTCGTTGTATATTTTGCAAGGTTCGACGAAATTAACTTTTCCCCTCTTTCTTTCTTTAATTTTTGGCCTTGTATATTTGCTTGCTTGATTTGGTTATATTTGAGTCAAGCCTCCAGAGTGAACACAACACACCCCACACACACACACACAAATTATTCTCATATAGTGCCTTTTCTGGAATAAGGTTAACGAAAATTTGTCTGGAAATACAAATTTAGCATTTTCACCCCAAAATTCTTTCTTTTAGTCACCTCTAGCCATTTGATTCGAATTTTTGGGAATAATAGACCACACAAAGCGAGCCGATCAAGAGTAGAATTTCCAACCTCTCTAACAAATAAATAGCATAATTATATTGCTAAGCTTGGATTCTCTCATTTTTGCTATACTTAAAGAAATTTCACTTTCTTGTTTTCAACTTCATCATCTCCAATATCATATATAAATTAAAGACATTGCAAAATCATGCACCAATAGTTATTGCAGTCCAGGCTATTGATTACATCACATAAATTAAAAATTTACGCACTTCACGGCCATTGAAAAATTCTTAGGTATAATACAGTAATTATCATTATACAACATGCAATAGCTAGCCCAGATTTGTTTAAATCTTTTGAGCTATTGAATGTATTATATGCCACATTTTACCCAAGAATTTATCCATAGATAATACTAGTCTAATTAATATTGCACAAACTTCTACTACATCAACGAATCACAGCATTGATACCCAAAGAGCAAAACAGAAATAGTCAAAACAAAGCCGTTATCACGCAATAACGATCCTCTGCACATTTTTTTTTTTCTTGTAAAATCATTGTAGAGAATTCATCATAACGAGAGACATGAACATATATAAGAATGTGTATTAGATCAATCAGATCAATTTTGATCTGTTTATTTAATCGTTCATATCTCTCCAAATTCTACAATAATTTTACAGTAAAAAAAAAATACAGAGAACAAACTTGCATGTGAATTATAGGTACGTACATAGGAGTTTTAAAGGTCCATGAGGAACTCTTCGTCTTCCTCCAACCTAGCCATAGCCTCACTCTCCAAGGTCAGTTCCACGTCGATGCTCCTCCCTCCACTCTTGCCTGGATACAGATAAACCATTCCATCGAACTTGTTATTTGATCCACTCCTCACGTTCTCCGGCGATCCCCACCCGAAATCCACGTCGTAAACCTTGAACCGCGGCGAGCTTCCGACCGCCACGCAGTTCACTCCAGCATCTTTGAACTGGAAAATCTTCGGTGCGCTTTCCCACTCCTTGTTCCGCTCATCTATGGCCTTCGCTGTGTGTGCTTCTATGGCTTTCTGAATCAACGACGCACCGAATTCCGGCGGGCTAGCAGACAACAACCCGGCTGCCGTAACGGTGAATATCGCCTGGATCAGGTTTCCAAAGTAAGTCTCCGGCATCGGCGGGTCTACCCGTTTCCGGCAGTCGACGAAGACAGTGAAGACGGTGTAATCTTCCGGCCTGAGGTTACGTGCATAGGTTACGCGACGCCAGATATGGACAGAGAGGGCTTGGAATGTGGAGAATGGTTTTGACCCGTCGGATGGGAGTCTTTCGTTGACCGCTGACTTGATCTTGTCGATTGCTGACTCGGAGAACTTGAAGATCTTCTCTCTGAGAACCGGAGGTGGTGGGGCCTGCTTAACATCACCGTTGGACTTACCAGCAAGTGGGTCCGCAGATGGGAGCGTGAGGTCGAGCTTCACTCGCGTGTTTCGCGCCTTGGTTCGCTCCAAGAACGGTGCTGCGGAGACTGTAGGTGAGCCGCAGCAGATCGCGGCCCACGAGCTCATGAAGTGCCACGTGGAGGTTCCATCAAGGACCGCATGGTTGAAGGCGCATCCCATCGCTAACCCGTCCTTCAGCTTCGTTAACTGTAATCGAACATTCAAAACAAGCAATCAAGTGCTTGTTTACTTTCACTTTGGAAATAATTGAAACTATAAACTGAATTAATTAGCATTAAGAACCTGTGACAACTAATTACTCGCTCCGTTTTATACATATAAAAAAATTATATTATAAAAATTTATTAACTATAATAATTATATTTAAAGATAAAAAAAATAAATTAAAATATTCTATATTAATTATTTTTTATTAATATAAATTATGATAGATAATTTAAAAAATGTATAATAAATAGTTATTGAAATATGTGATAATTAATTACTCACTCTGTTTTTATATATAAAAAAATTATATCACAAAATTTAAAAAATTTTATTAACCATAATAATTACTCACTCCGTTCCAAATTATAATACATTTTTAGATAAAATTTTATATATCAATAAATCTTATTAAATACATCTAATAATCTTATTTTTTTAAAATAAAAATATAAACTTTTCAAAACACCCATTATTTAATATAATGAAAAAAAAGTGATAGAAATTAATTATAGAGAGAAAAAATATAATATTAAAATTAGAGTATTTAATAAAATATTAATATATTCAAAATGTCTTATATTTTAAAAAAAAATTCCTTCAAACGTGCCCTATAATTTAAGACAGAGGGAATATATCTAAAAATAAAAAAATTAAATTAAAATGTCTTATGTTAATCAATAATAAATATGTGTTAATTATTTTTTGTTAATATAAATTAGGAGGAATGATTTGAAAAATGTGTAAGAAATAGTTATTGAAATATGTGATTTTACTCATGTTAAAAATAATAAAAAATAATAATTTTTTTATAAATAAAAATGGAGTTGTATTTGTTAAGATGGCCTGTGAATGGAATGATTCATGGGGACCCAAAAAAGGGTGGGCCCATAGGCAAATGTCCGAGGCAGCGCCCACTTACTTGGCTGAAGAATGTAATGCTGGGACGAGTAACTTACTCTTCCGGCACTATTTATCATTTATAGAAGGAAAAAAAAAATTAATTTTGATTACATTTTTAAAACATTTCATTATTTTTTACATTCATATTTATTTTTTATCATATTAAATACTATAAAAAAATTATTAAAAATTATTCTTTTTATCTTATTAAAGGGTATAGGTGAAAATTTTATTATTTCCTCCGATTTAAAATATAAGTATTTTTTGAGTTAATTTTAGTTTAAAATATAAGCAATTTAGTACATATAAAAATTATTTTTATTATTTTACCATTTGTATTTATCAACTTAGATGATTAGATCATTGTTTAAAGTTATCGTTTATTCCCTCGATTTTAATTTGTAGGAAAAACTATCATTTTTTACTTATTTTTTATATAAACAAAATAACCTATTTTAATAAGCATTTATTATATATTTTTTAAATCACCTCTCATAATTTTCATTAATAAAAAATAATTAATGCATGCTTATGTTAATTAAAATAGAATATTTCAATCCAATTGTTTTATTTTTAGAGATAGTTATTATGATTAATCAATTTTATTAAACTATGTGATACAATTTTTTTTTCTAATATATAAAAATGAAAGGAGTATTCATCAAGAAGAACATTGGGAGCTAGGAGTCTAGGACTAAGAGTAAAAATAATAATAATATATATTTTTTAAAAAATGAAGACTTATTGGTGTGAATTTGTTTAAAAATTTGTTTATATTTTGGATCGAAGAGAGTAAATTTTAAAACATAATTAATAATGTTTAAATTTTTTCTTAATTTCAGTTAAAGCTAAGAATTCAAGCGGGCTTGACCTGTTCGGGCTAGAGCAAACCTGAATAGGCCTAATTCCCTAAAAAACTTAAATAACTAAGTTCAACCCAAATTATTTCAAGCTTCGGGCGGCTTGAATATTCAAATTTTATTTTAAAATTATTTTTAATTAATTTTTTAACTTTAAAATTAATTATTTTATTTTATAAAAAATATAAAATATATATTTTTGATACTTAAATAATGTGTGGGAATCAAATATATGATATTTTAGCATAAATAACCTAAAACTTAAAAAATTAATTAATATTTATTATATCTTATATATTTTTTAAAAATAAACTTTTTGATTTGGGTAAGCCTAAATGGGCTCGAACATAAAAAAATTATAATCTTTTAAAGTTTGATCCTAAACTTTTTTAAATAGATTTCAGTTAGTTCATTAAACTCGACTCGAATTATCAGTTTTAATTTTAATAAATTATGTTAAAAGTTATTTATAAATAATAGTAGAGGCGTAATAAATATGAGAAGCTACCCTCTGTTCCGGTAATAAATAATTATCAGAACAATACACTCAATCACTCATTATTAGCATTACCAGCCTCCACCCTTCAACATGTCAATATTTCATTCCTATGAAACGACATCTAGCCTCACATTGAGGACTAAAATTGGAAAACACAACGCATGTATGATATATCAAAGTTTTGGCACGGTTTCTAATTCCATGCAATCATTTTGCATTGTACGACTATTCCTTACCCTTTATATAATTGACTGATCGTACTTTTTTTTTTTTTTTATGTGTCGCTACAAAGCATCTTTTCAATTAAAAAAAAAGAAAAAAGAAAAAAGAGTTACCTGGCACGTACGTATATAGCATATCTTAAAATCTTACTTCGACAATTATAGAAGAAAAAAAATCATGTTGAATATGAAAGTTCACGATGAAGCTGTTCCAGTCAGTCAAAAAACCACTGATTACAGAGTTTTTGTCACCCCCCACGTTTTTTCTTCTTTACGAAAAGTATGTTCCATTACCCATACGTTATGTAATGTTTGAAAAGTTGAAGATCAAATTGAACTTTACCCTTTCAGCCAGCCCTTCCAATTTCTTCATCATTTAGAATATTACAATATAAAAAAACTTTCACATTTAAAGATTAAAAAATGAATCATAGATATATAAATTTAATAAGTATTTAACCAAATAGTTTAAACTATTTGATAAAATATAGTATCTTTAAGCATATTTAATATAAAAAATCTCACATGATATCATGAGTCATTCGATTGGGAGACTAAAAAACAAAAAAAAAGAGCAAAAAGAGAAAAAAGAATGAAAGAATGAAAAAAATACAACAAAACATTAAAGAGAGAGAGAGAAGGAGAAGAAAAAGAAGAAGAAATTAAATAAATGTGAGTTGTAGAACTAAAAAAATATAAGCCTAAGCAACAAGAAAAAAAAGTTGAAAATGAGAGAAAGAGAGGAAGTAGTAGAAAGAATATTAAAATATAAAAATCTTAGATCTAAAAATTAAAAAATGAATTATAGATATATAAATTAAAAAGTATTTAGTTAAATGACTTAAACTATTTTAATAGAGCATACTATCCTTAAACACGTTTAATGTTAGAAATGTCACACGGATAACCAATTTTCTGTTCCTATGGTCACTCACTAACGAAAACAGAGCAATCCCCTAAACCAAACGTTATTTGACACCAAAAATCAGTACTTGTTCTGTCAGAATTCACATGAACAAATAAATCAAAGAATGAGCAAATTAAGTATGGAAAAATTACCTGAATTGCCAACAAGGGCCTGTGCATGCCTTCCAAATTGAGGATCCCAGTATAAGGAATGAGCTCCTTCAAAGTGTTTGTGCTCTCTGCAACGGTTAGATCCGCCACTGAAACGTCAGCTTCGGCCACAGCTTGAACGACCTCGACACCAACAACACCACCGTCTTCTGCATCATCTTCATCATTGTACTCAACTCTGAAAACCCCTTCTTCATCCTTCCCAAGCTTCCCAGCAAGCTGATAAAACTCTTCAAGCACCACACTCAGACCTTCTTTCAGCTTCTTCACCATCCCCTCATAGTCATCTCCTTTGTAGAACAGAAGCTTCTGGTTGTAGTAGAAGGCCAAGTATGGGAGATCGAAGGTGACGAGTTGACACTCCTTCTTCCCCAGCTTTTCCCTGGGCTTCACGTGGCTTTTCTCTAAGATCTTCAGCTTCAAGAGCTCAGAAGCCATTTTTTGTTTGTTTGGTTGCAGAAGCAGGAAGGTTAAGGAAATGAGATGAATTAACGATGGGGTTTGAAATTTGGAGTGATGAGGTTGCTGCGTGGAAGGGGGTTGGCATTTATAGGAGCTGTTGCCTCTCGAGCATTGGTGTGAGGCATTTATTGGATTTATGGGAACGGTTGTGACCAATTAATAACCCTCACACTTGGTTATGGGGAAGTTGAGGCTGTGAAATATTAGTATCAATTTCTGAGTAATTTAATTGTGACCTACTAATAGTTGAGGAACACTACACCCCTACTATTTCCGGTTCTCATTATAGGATAAAATTAATTAAATTTATGTTTTTTAAAGAGTAATAATTAATATCTTTAAAATTATACTATCTACAAATTATAATATAAGTTATGATTAACTAATTTATCTTTTATAAAATTAGTTAAAATTTTTATTTTCTAAATATTTTTATATCTTTTTGTAGATAATATTTTTTTTACATCTTTTTAATTGTACCATTGAATGAAATAAATATAATATTTAACTTCTTTAAAATATCCTTATTAATTACTTGAGTAAAATAAAATATTTTGACTAAAATTACAAAATTAAAATATTTTGACTAAAATGCTCTTATGATTAATCCTTCATTTTTTGCTAATTTAATGATTTATCATCTAATGAAGGGTAATTAAGGAGAGATTTATACCCCATCCGCTCTATATTATATGATATTTCCTCTATCTCAAATTATAAAATACTTTTAGAAGAGATTTATCATCTCAAAATATATGACATTTTAACAAAATTAAATTTTAATTAAATAGGCTTATTTTAATATTATCATTTCCTTCTTTATTTAATACAAATTAAGTGTAGATTTAAAGTTAATAAATGAAGAATTTTAAAAGTTTATATCTTTGTTCTAAAAAATAAGATTGTTAAATATATTTAATGAGATTTATTGATATGTAAGATTTTACTTAAAAGTATTGTATAATTTTGGATAGGGTGAGTATCTTATAGAAACATATTTTGTCATTAATATAAGACACATTATATGGCATTAATTACGTTTTCCCAATGTTATCCCTCTTTGGAATAAATAAGACTTTAAAACTTTTCCATTTAATTAAAATAGTAGAGAGTAATAGAGTATGGTGTTTTCCTTTTAATCACATTATACACATCTATTTCTCCTGGTGTGACGTCTCCTCTTTACTCCTATTGACAAAATAAGAAACACCCATATGGAAATGCATAAAAAATTGCCTCATATCTTTTCTCATAATCGTAATGTTCAGGTTCAAATCACGTCATGAAATTCAAAATACACTGATAGTCCGATGCTTCAAGATCAGAAGTTCAGAACTGACCAGAGTAAATGCCAATATAATAAATAACCTAAAAATTTGGGAAGATCTTGATATTAGAAGGACCTGTTGACCTGAGGTCTCGCATAGTATGACACTATTTCTATATCAAATTATAAAATATTTTTTTAAAAAATTGATGTCTCAAAATATTAAATATTTTGATAAAAATAAAATTTTATTAATAAAATTTTTAAATATTACCTTTTTTATTATATTTTTTAATATTTTTTATAAATGAAATATTAAATAAAAAATATTTTTATAAATAAAGAATGTTTTTATAAATTTACATTCTTATTTTAAAAAAATAATATTGTAAAATATATTTAATAAGTTTTATTAATAAGTTTAATTTTTTCGGTAACTAACATGTATAATTTTATCTAAAAGTATTTTATAAATTAAAACAAAGAGAGTATTATTAGCTAAGTATTACAATTTTTATATTTGAAATAATAGTTTAGGAAACTACATTTCTTAAAACTTGAAACTTGAGAGTTGCCCGCCAGGAAAAATAAAAATCACACATACAGTTAGCCTTAACTTGTGATCTCAAATATAAAAACTTTAGAAATTAACTAATGCTGGTAATTGATGAGATGTATTAGTCTCTCTCTCTCTCTGGCAGTTTTATAAGAGTACATTTTTTTAACCTGGACAATATCATTATCTCAATTAATAAAAACACGTGGGGGAAAAATTAAGCTTTTCATTTTCAGTTATGATAGTTATTGAGCTGCTTAATCAGTTAATTAATGGTTGGCCAAAAAAATCATTTAATTAATGGGATTGATTAACTTAGACCAAACTTGATGAACAGCTTCCTGAATCAGAGAGAGGAAGCAGTTTTGCCCTTTCTCTTATTTTATGACTGTGGATATATATATAGAGAGTATAAAATATATTTATCAATATTTTACTATGACTTAATTACATGGGCCTCCCCTTTATTTTAAAAATACATATAAATCTTCATTAAAATTAAATTAAATTATATGTGGATGATTAAATTTTTATTCACCCAACCGTTAATTGATTGTTAAGGTTGACATTTTGACTTTTAAACATTTCATTTGATCAAAAGGCCCCTCTCTTTATAAGAATTTTCTAAAAATCTATATTTGCCAAAAAATATTTTTTTTGTGTACAATTAAAAAACATAATAAATACATTTTCAAATTTTTATTATATTATAAAATTGTATTTTTAAATTTTTATCAATTTGATTGAAAATTATTTATTCATTTTTTAAAATTGCTAAAAATATATTTTTATTCATCACATAACATAATATAAGTCTGAGAGATTACATAAATAATTTAAATTTAAAATTTTTAAACATGTTTTCTACAATGAAATTATATAACTGTCAAAATAATATAATTTAGGATTTATAGGATGAGGGGTAAATTAGTAAATAAAATTTTCTATAATATAAATTTTAATTTTAAAATATTCTTAACTAAGTTAACGGATCAGACTAAATTGTATGCCTTTAAAATAGAACAGCAATGTGTGTGATTAAGGCAAAACAGATTTTAGTTTTGTCTTGAATGAACCTCAACTGTTGATTATTTTATCAGGTACATCCCAGTTTTAGAAATGTATAATAATTCAGCTTTTTTAGAACTTATTCATCAGTCCCCATCAACATTTATTTGTGTCAACTGAAAATGTAAAACTAGTTTAAAAAACTGATCATCATGAAATTAAGAAACCACTTAATCATCGATGTAAAAATTATAATAAGGGTTGGGGTGAGATTTACGTAAAAATTCAGGGTTTAAATTTAAATCCTTCCCATCTAAGTATATGATAAAAAAAATTATAGAAAACTAAGCATCATTTTCGATTCCTTGAGGATATGGAAAGTGTCCCTGAAAAGAAGACAATTCCTTAAATAGTATCCACATTTTTTGAGAAATTAGTCATTTGACTACTGGCTATGAGAAATATTTGAGAACAAAAAAAAAACTGCATTATTAATTATTTTTGAATAATATATATAACTTATTTTATATCCTAAGTCGAATTCCCTTTGCTAAGGGAATTCTCCGTTGTCGCTTCACTGAGGTATGGTGTAAATTTAAATTTAAATGATTCAAATTTAATATTTTTATTTTATATTTATTAAAATAAAAATTTTAATAAATTTTATTACCCATCTAGTCAACTCAAATTTAATATATATGTTTTAAATTTAATATTAATTTTTTTATAAATAGATTATCCAGATATATTCTAGACAATACACTTTTAATATTAAATTTTTTTTATAATATTTATAGATAAATTTGAATCATCCATAATAAATTCAAATATATTTTAAACAGTGCACATTTAATAATAATTTTTATAAATTTTAATATTAAATTTAGATCATTTATATTAAATTTTGACTATCCAAATTAATACTCAGAATTATTAAAACTTTTATAATTTTAAAAAATTTATTATAGTAATTATAAAATAAAAAATTATATTAAATCTGAAATGGTCTTTTTCATGTGCAGTCGAGGGGTAGCGTAGGGATAAGAGGGCGGAACGAAAGATCAAGGGCTTCTCCGCTTCTTTTTTTTTTTTTTTTTTTTCCTTCCTTTCCTTTCACTCTTCCAATTTTCACCCTTCATTAATTTTGTAATTAAAAAATTATTTAATAAAATAATATAAATGACGAGAATTGTAAAAGTGAAGAGAAAAAAGTGAAGAGCCCCCTCGTCTAAACAAAGCCAAGTGCGAGTAACTAGATTATAAAAAGACTCACATTCTGGTTAATAGTTAAGGATAATAAAGTAATTTGACAAAAATCTTAAATGTCAGAAAAGATCAAACGACTTCAGAACTAAGAGTAATTAGATTATTTCATCACACCTTTTTATTTTATAATAGTCGTTTTATGTTTTTCATGCATATTAATCATTAATATTTAATATATCAATTTAGATGTTTAATTTCCTGTATCTATAACAATATGAAGTCAGGTTGGTAATGAGCTTTCGACGATGCTATAACTAAAACTTACTCTTAAAACTGTAAAACATTTTTAACTGAATTTTATTTTAATAAAGTAGTTAATTATTTTAAAATTAATACAGTATTTTTATATTTATTTTTATTTAATAAAAAATTTTACTTAAAAATAAATATAAACTGATTTATTTATTAAGAGTATTTTTTAAAAAAATTAATTATACTTTAAAATACTAAAAATATTTTATATTTTTTAATAAAAGTATGTATTTCTTGTACATAAAAAAAATTAAATTAAATAGTGAAAACGTGGCGGTATGACCAGTATCAGTGAATCCCCTGCCAAAAATAAACCTGAATAAGAGCTTTTAAAATGGTCCCTTTTCCAATTAGATAAGAAACCGAAAGTGGGCCTGCAACATAAATGAAATAATAATTAATGTGGGAAATGGAACTTGGCCCCCAGAATATAAAAGAGTTTGCTTGCACGCCGCTTGTTCTGTTGGAATTTAGGTGTGCTCCTTTTTAGTACTCTCCTATCTGATCCTGTTTATAGATTAAAAAAAATTAATTTTAATTCTATTTATAAAATATTTTATTATTTTTCACGTTTGTTTTTATATTTTTATCCTTATTAAATATTAAAAAATAATTTCTTATCTTTATTAGATAATAGAGATGAAAACTTATTAAATTTCAAAACAGAGTTAATAAAATTTATTTATTTTTTAATTTTAATAAAACATGTTGAAAGTGACTTATAAATGAGATAAGAGAAAATACATTTCTTTTCTCTCCAAAATGATACATACATTTCCTTTTTTCTTTCGTTAATCAAGAAAAATAGTACATTTCTTAAATTCATCATGATTTGTTTTCATATGAATCTTTTAAATTGAATTTGAATATTTCAAATTTTATTTTTATAAAAATTATATTTCTTGTTTAAAAAGAAGCAAACAGTGTATCAAAAATTTTAAATTCCAATATATAATTGAAAATTGTTCATGCATCTCGTGCTTAAAGGTTATTCAGATCAAAAGGTGTCATCAAGGTATTTATTGGATCTCGAAATTTAAGTTAAAAAAAATCAATTGAATATATCTATATATAAAGTAAAATATGTTCTCATACCTTAGTTTATATTTGGAGCTATATCTACAGCGTTGGGACAATTATTGGGTGAGCGCATATTATTAGTACCAGGAAAGCCAACTGCATCTGGAAGCCACACATAATTAATAAGATCTTTCTAAGAAGTAGTTAGAGTTTTAAATTTTATTAATTTATCAGTAGCATAAGCAAGCTAGTTTCTGTATCAAATAAATGTTCCTAACTTTGACTTTGGTTTTTGTGGTGATTTTGAAAAGAGAATGCAAGTTTACCCACTCGGTCCATCAAGATTTGAATTTTTTTTAGTGTTTGAAATAACCGTATTAGTACACAGGCACTTATTATTTCCAAATAGATAGGGTTCATATTTGATATACCTTTTATCTTAAATTATAAGATAACATTAAAAGAATTTTTTATTTTAAAATATAAGATAATTTAAAAAAAATTATACAATTTTATTGATATATTTAATCTTGTCTCAAATCATGTGATGGTAAAGGTAAAGTCATAATGATATGTCGGCCATTTACACAATGACAGGTAATCACTATCGTGACTTTTTCCCGGAGACAATCTTTGTTCATAATTTTGAAGGCCTAATTAAACTTAGTCACTGTTTATAAGTATTTGTGATCAAATTTTATTCAAAATTTAAAAATGAACGATTTCTAGACCTCTAGTCCGACTGTTTTAAGAAAATTAATTTGTTCAATAATTTGTCATGATCAGAGAACCTAAAAATAAATAACAAATTTATTTCTGCTCAAGATACTTCTAAAAAAAGGCCTCCATATTATAATTACATCATATTTTCTTTTTGGTTGCACAAATTATCCCAAAGCCATCAGGAATGAAAATAATTCTTTTGAGAAATCTGAAAACTATTTAAGAAATTGTCCTCTTTCAAAAGGTGTTTATATATATATATATATATATATTTAAAAATCAAACTCAAAACTGATGTTTAAATGATCCAAACTGCCACTATATATGCCATCCACACTCACTTGGTTAATTCATCACATTTTCTATGGAAATTAACTCACAGTTACCCCCCGCAAATACTAATTTTAATAAATTTAAAACACACTGATCTTTTTTTTTTTTTGGGAAACATAATAAGTTAGTTAAATATAATGTGAATATATTTCTCTGGTTTTTAATATAAAACGAATTGAAAGATTTTTTGGGTCTTAAATATAAGACAAAGCCAGTAGTCAATGCTTTTTTTCCAATTTTGCCCCTTATTTATTTATTTATTTATTTATTATCATTTAAATTCCTAAATAATAATTTATTATGATCATTAAAAATTACACAATTTTTTAAAATTTTAAGATTAAAACCAACATAATAAACATGAATTTTGTTAATTTTATTTCATATTACTGATGGGACGAAGTATTTGCGTAAATTTGTGATGATGAATCTCTGAAGGAAGCCTTTGATGAGTTGTAAGTGATTTAATGGGGGGCAAAAGGGGGTCACTAGTAGAGCCAGCAATTCAAGCTTATTTGAATCAAGTTTAATTTAAATTAGACTCATTTAAATTGAACTTAAAACATTCTACTCTCTTAAAAAAATTTATATAATCAAGTCTAACTTTAATTTTTTTTGGCCGAGTTAAAGCTTAGTTAAAATTACCAACTTTATATATAGAGAGAATTGAAAATTTCAGCAATTAAACTTAAAGTATCTTATTTTATTAAAAAAAACTCATATAGCCAAACCTAATTCTAACTTTTTTTAGGTAGGTTTGGTTGGCTAATTGAGTTTGACTCGAATTTTCAGCTCTCCCTACAAAGACCAAATTCAACAAAACTAATTGATTCGCTGTGTTTGGATTGGGTGGAACCTAACCACATTAATTATAATCATCTCCAACGTTTTAATTTAAGAGAAATACTATCATCTCCCTTCATTTCCACCAGTAATTAATTGCATTTAATATATTAATTTAGGTCAAAAAATTTTAACATCATATTTACTTCTCATAATCAAATTTATACTTAATTTTTATGGAATTTATTTAACAAAATTGCTATAATACTTTATGAAAGTTACATGAATTTCATCTTTTGTTTCAAAAAAAATAGTAAATATTTTTCAGAACTTATCTATAAATTCTCTATTTTTTTTGTTATTTTTTGGCCCACGAAATCCTTAGATTTTCAAAATCCCTTGAATTAAATATTTTAAGATTTAATTTTTTAGACTTATAATCTTTCCTCTTTTTCTGTTTTAACGTAGCTGTAAATAAAAGTTAATTAAATTGACAAAGAGTTACTCCCTCTGGTCCTATCTAAGCATTTGTCCTTATCTATAGGGCAAGGGAAGAAGATTTTTTTTGAGTCATATTTATAAATTACCTCATTAAATTTTTATCGTAAATTTTTTTCATTTGATCTTCGTTGATTGTTGAAGGAAAAAATATGTTATTAAAGTATACTCCTCTGTTTAAAAATGTAAATTATTTTTTAAGAAGTTGAATATTCAAAATGTAATCATTATTTTTTTTTCAAATATGTCCTTATTAATAAATGACTTTATATTTATTATAAAGTGTTTAATAGGGATAAATATGAAAATATATGATTAATTTGAAAGTAAATAATTACTTTATTGAGGGTAAGATTTAGTTAAAAATGCCTTACATTTTAAAATGGAGAGAGTATATAGTTATTTAATAAGGACAAATTTAAAAAATATTAAATTTCTAGATATAATTAATGAATATTAATATTTTTTTATTCTAGTAAAATATGTTTAAAATGCTTTATAAATAATATCAGACAGGTAAATAGTTAACACACTCATTGTAATAAAACATGGGCCTTAATCCCATCGATCCACCGCCAATGTGGGGGATTTTATAAGAGGGTCATATGTAAACAGCTAAGCTCTCTTTGAATGGTTCATCATAGATCAGAGCTAGAAATATTGGTTCGCATGGCTCATATAGATTAGCAAATAATATATTGAAGGGGGAAAAAGGCTAATCTCAATTCAACCTACCATAAATTGATTGGTGGGATATTGGAACCAACCAACCCACCACGTTTTATTT
Source organism: Prosopis cineraria (assembly GCF_029017545.1). Taxonomy (NCBI): domain Eukaryota; kingdom Viridiplantae; phylum Streptophyta; class Magnoliopsida; order Fabales; family Fabaceae; genus Prosopis; species Prosopis cineraria. Next base: position 28,834,958 of record NW_026555345.1, read on the forward strand.
TACATAAATTAATAATAATTCTAAAAATATAATTAATCCATATAACCCACACAAGCTACCATAGCCCGTTATCTAGCCTCAATTTTGTTGTCAAAAAAAAAAATAGTATACTTGATTTTGGAAAAATAACAGTTCTATATTCAATATTTAAATTAAAGAACTATGGTTATTAAAAAAAAGTTACACGTTCAGTTTGCTATGGTCAATTCAGAATTTTTCATTCTCACGTTTCAATGCACTTAGTATTGGATTTGGGTTTGCGTTGGAAGGATCTTTCAGTAAAGTGAACCCTTTTAAAAACTAAGCATATGCTGTTTTAAAGATATGTTTGATTTGAAGATAGGGGCTTTAATAAAGGGAAGGGATTTGTTATTATTTTATTTGGTTTAGGAAGGGAAGGAAGGAAAAATAAATATGTAAATAATTTTATCCTTATTATATTGGTGTTGAGATACTAAAAAAGTATATATACATTTTTTCAGCTTGCACGAAGGGCATATTAGTGAAGATATGAAAAATGTTACCCCTTTCCTCTCAATTCTTCCAATTTGGAGGGGAGGACACCTTTAATTTTTTAAACCAAATAAGGAGGGGGTAAAATCCCTCCCCTTCCCTTCAACCAGCTTCTAAGTAAAATATATAAGGTATTATTTAATAAAAAGTGAAAGAATAGTTGGCTCTGTGCTCACGACACGACCCCGCACTTCATTCCCGATGTGGTACCTAAAGCCATCACTTTCTCTTCTTATGCTCTCACCAAATCACCTTCCTTTAACTTTCCAAGGGGCCTAAACAATCAAACTCTTCTGCGAATATTGTGAACACAATGACATTATTGCTTGTTTCCACATCTTGAATTGTCCATGTTGCACTTTGGATGCTAAAATCCAACAAAAATTAAAGTTTCGAGTGGCAAAAAACACACTAATAAAGCTTGTTTTCATAGGACATTTATAACTTCAATGGATTGTCTGAAAAAAAATAAATATTACTCATAACCATTCAATTATTAGGTTTTAACTTAGACCTTTCATGAAAGTGACTGAATTAACTAACCCGTGGTCTGGTATAATCCTATTATAACCTAAAGCCAAAGAGGATTAGATTGGTCCAACAGGACATTCACTTTGTTTTCTTTTCTTTTTTCATCTATAAGAGGTAACAATTTATTTCAATATAATAAGTTCAATTAACATAATAAAATTATTCATAGTCATATAAAATTTAGCACAACAACAATAATTAAAAATTCACAACAATCTCTAAGTATTTTAGTTATAACATAAATGATTCAAATTAAACAACCTTCAACAATATTAAATAACCTTCAACATGTTTAAAATCCATTACACTAAGTTAACAACAAATTTCACCAATAAAAGGAGAAGGCTAAGGTTGATCAATGCTGAAATTTTATTCAATATTCATGATTTCACAAGTATAAAACACAAAAAATTATTAATTATTATTATAAATTAACTTATTATAATAATAATTAATTTAATTGTATTAAATAAATTTATAAGATCAGATCGGATTAAGTGGTTTAGATGCTCGGCATCTTATCCTGTCCAACTTAAAGAAAGAGTTTAGTCTTTTTGGTCTTTAAAAAACCAAATTTTATCTGGATCAAATTTGCCTCGAGTTGGACCGAACCAAATTGGACATGAGGACTTTTGTACACCCCTATAGTTCTAACCAATGTTTTCAGAACCGGACCGAATATTGAACTGAAAAAGTCAGCGGTTCACGATTCGCATGGTTCAACCGGTTGTACCAATGGTCCAACCGGTGATGTAATAATTAAATTAAAAAAATTATATATGTATATAGTAATTTAAATATAAGAAATACATATGAAATTGCTATTTAATTTAAAAAAATCAAATATTTTAAGTTTATCATGACCTAACAAGCCATATGATACAATATAATATCAAATGATTAAAAAAATTAGTTATTTTTTAAAAAAAATTTGATAAAAAATAAAAAAAGTTTTTTTTTTGAACAGTCCGGTTTTTAAAAATCGGATCCAGTTCCCGGCTTGATTCTGGTTTTCGGTCTGACCGCTGGTTCGAAACGGCTCAAATCGGCTCAACTCTTAAAACGGTTTTTTCCTTTGAACCAGACCGGTCGACGGTCCGATCGGCCGGTCCGATCTCGTTTTCAAAACAGTGGTTCTAACAACTTTATTATTAGGTATGGGAAGACATTAATATATGTCGTCCCTCTCATATTGCTGAGACTGTAAATTAGATGCTATAAGAAGTGGAAAATAAAGCCTATGATGGAAAAAAACTCACTCATGAAGTCCACTTTTACACATGCAACATGCTTGACTACTCATCACAAAAACACCCTCTTGGTGAACTAATTCATGCTCTGGACTTGTTTATTTATATTATGCTCAGAGAAACTGTGAACACTGAACACCGTGCTTGAGAGAAGAGAGTGACGTTGAAGGAAAGAATGAAGCAGAAAAATTGATAGAAGAGATAGAGGTCAGGAGACGGATAATGGAGAAGGAGGCCACATTTGGAGGGAGAATTGGAGACAGAGGAGACAATAACAGAGAGATTGAGAAGAAGCATCGAACTATTTAGAACATTGATCTAGTCTTTCAATGGGCATTCATGGCAGAGGAGCAAAGGGCATATCAAGTTTCATGTTTTTGCGAGTGCTGGGCCACATGCTTGAATGGGGTACATTACCTCATGGTGTACCATTTCTTAAGTGTATAAGGTATATCTTCAGCCTTTTACATTGTATCTTTCACCATCTTGCCCTCGTTTCCTGACAATATCATCATGACTCTTGGCTATGGGTTTGTTGCTTAGACGTTCATAACAGTACTCTTGATTGAATGATTTAGGTTATGCCTTTTGCTTCCTCTCTTCGTGTTCTTATCTAATTAATTTTCTACTGAGGCTCTATATTTGGAACTTGACATTTGTGAATCAATTTTTTTTTTTTTTTCAATTTGGGGCGACACTTCATGTGTTCTTGCCAAGCCTTGTTTACCAATAATGTGAGCCACCCTTTTGTTTCGTACTTCTGTCTCATAAAGAATACATATGGAAAGTTTGAAATTTGAAGCATTGCTATATATGCATGCTTATCTCTTTGAACTTTTTTTATTTCTTAAGTGGGTTTGTCACCTAGCCTTTAGTCATAAGAGAGATGTTGAGGTATTTGAGATTTAGGAGTTCACTGCGGGAAGATTTAACAAATTGCTTTGTTGAGTTGTGTATTATGGTATTAGATTAGTTTCTTTACTTTATGATTAATGGAATCAAATTTTGTGTGATCTTCATGCTAGGTCTAGGAAGTCAAATCTGATGTTTGAAATTGATAACGTTGGTGGTTAAATTTTATCCAATGATAGATTAACACTAATTCTTATTATTTCTTTTGAGCATAAGGGGATCATCAATCTAAGCTTGGCCATCATCTTCGGAGAAATAAAAGAGAAGATAGCACGGTAGTTTGTTTTTCCCCCCTCCCTTTATCTTTTAGTTTTACTGTATTGGAACATATTATTACTTAAGTAAGTGTATTGGCACACACAGTCATAGTTTTTCTATATTATTATTATGGAGTTACTTGTGCGAGACCTAAATTTCCACGTGTCATGTGAACGACTCCATAGGCATGTTAATTAATTTGTGTTCTCAAACCTAGGTTTAAATGTCAAACTCTCATTTTATTTTAGCGCACACAACTTTTCTTATTAATTAAGTTAAAACAGAATAGTATGGTCTTAACACGCATATAAATAAAATCAAACTCCTCAACCAATTTCTGTTTTTATAGACCATTGAAAAGAAATTCTAAAAATCTTACTTTATAAATTTTATTGGCAACTCCGATTCATTTAATTTTTCTATTCTGACAATAAATTTTTTCATGCAGCACTTACTAACCATGCGCTAAGTGCCTTTATGATCTTTTTTGGTAACACCAAGTGAAGTATAAAAGTTTTTTTTTTTTAAAAAGTATTGTTTATTCAGTTGAATGAACTAGTCAAGTGAACTCTAACATGAGCTTATTACACTGATAAACTGAAATGGTTTTCTCAATCCAACCAGCACAAATTGGTTAGCGGATTCTACCGGCCACTCTATCACATTTTATTCTACATACATCAATAATAATTCTAACAAAATAATTAATCTAAAAAATATTTTTATATTCCACATTTAAAGTAGGAAACTGAGGTCATAAAGAAAAATTACAAATAAAATTTGTCATGGTTAACTTGGGATTTAGTTTCATTATTCATTTGTTTAGTGGGCTTTTAGTAGTGGGCCTGGGCTAGCATTTGAATGATATATTAGATTTGAGTAATTAGGCCTTTTCACTAGCCAGTAGATAAGGGTCAATCTTGGTTTGAGCCCCAAAATTATATAGGAGCTGGCATTTTACCTTAGACGCCCAACACTTTCTCATTCTCTTTGAGCCTTGACTGCATCGTCATCTTCAGCACAAGTGCACAACACAAGGAAACAAAGCAGCAAGGCGGAAGCAGAAGCTCCAAGTTTTTAGTGAAAAGTGCTCCATCGTTTACAAAAACACCAAAAACATGTGCTTCCTTATTTGGTATTGTTACAGATGGAACCAACCTTGCTTCAACCTATCTTCCTCAAGCTTCTTGAGCTTTGGTAATCTTCCCTTTACGTATTTGGGGAAAGAAGACTAATTCTATCAAGTGATTAGATTGAACCATTTCCGGCCTCCACGCTTTATTCTCACGCTTGATAAAGAGTAAAGAGAACACGTTCAACAATAGTGACTAAAACACGTCCCTAAACCAACCCTCTCTAGTAAAAACGTTAGACTAGCGTTGTGGAGTCCTCAGAACAGAGGACTCCTCCAAAAATAGGCGTATGCCGCTTTAGGTGGCGAGCACACGGTATTCTTTAGTAAAAGGCGAAAGAATAGTTCGCTCTGTGCTCACCACACGGCTCCGTGTTTTTACATGGGGGAGCTTCGTTCGTTTTATAGCTGGGAGCACTTGCCTTCACTTATGACTCTGCCCGATGTGGTACCTGAAACCGGCACTTAATCTTTCTCATACTTCCACCTTCCTTTGCTTTTCAAGGGGGCCCAAATAAAATAATCATGCTCGTTTGCAAATATTTTTGAATACACAGACAGTTGTGTTCCGCAGATTACAATTTAGGTGTTAAAATCTAACGGAATTTAAAGCCTCAGCTCACGAAAAGCCAACTGGTGAAGTTCGCTTTTGCAGAACATCCATGATCCTTGACTGAATAGACTATGATGAAAATAATGTGGCTACCAACTTTCAATTGTCAGGTTCTAACAACTTCGTTATTAGGAATGGGAAGATATTAATGTATGTGGTCACTCTCTCATTGTTGATATTGTAAATTGGATGCTATAAGAAACAAAAAATAAAGCACAAAAATGGAAGAAAACTGACTTATGGCTATCAAGTCCGCTTTAGAACACCCTCGTAATGACAGTCATACTTCTACCGGTTTTGCGTAGTGACGTTGCAGGGAGAATCAAGGACGAAAGCTGGGAGAAGAGAGCAGCGTGGAGAGGGAAGCAAAAAAATTAAGATATGAGATTGAGGTGAAGAGAGAGGATATTTAGGGAGAGGGGAAACAGACTGAGAAGGAGGATTCAACTATTTAGAACATTTGATGGTTTAAAAAAAAAAATTATTTAGAACATTAAACTGTTCATTCAGGGTATTCATAGAAGAGGAGTAAAAGATCGTATCGTGTTTCATGTTTTTGTCGAGCGATGGCCTAATGCTTGAATGAGGTACACTTGCTTATGGCATGCGATTTCCTCAAGAAGAATAGAAGCAATCTCTTGGGCCTTTTCTAATGACCCTTTTTATTGCACTATCTAGCCCACATCTACTAACTAATATAATCATCAAATGAGCTTAATGCTTGGACGCTTTGGAATTTGCTTGCTCTATGTGTTCTCGTCTAATTTTTTTGCTGAGGCTGTAGCACGTTAGGAACTTGAGATTAATTTTCTTTTCATCCTGTGTCTCTGGTATTTGAATAAATTATTGCTTAAAAGTTTGTATTAGATCACACAACCACAATTTTCTACTAAATATTTATATCACCATCATCAATCAATCAATCATCAATTCTATTATACAAAACTTGTAGCACGCATTTGATTAGTCTTCATTGACTAAAATGCCATTGATCCATTTTACTTTTCTTAATTGATATTGGTCAAATTCCATTAATTTTGCGTTTAAACCAAAGATAACCCCTTATGCATTCATATTGGGATGGGGTGTTGTGTTCAGACTGTGTAGGAACATTCATTCCCACCGGTATTTTTTCTACCATGTGAATCGAACAGTCGTAACATTTTTTTTTAACGGTTCATTAATTACTCTCTGTTATACCCATATTCTATGCATCTTCCCCATGTGAGGAAATATGGCTACTCTCTTTTTCTATTTTGTTTTTCAAATTTGAAATGCGTGTTATATGATTTATTTCCTTCTCTTTCTCCATTATCAGTTGGAATGTCTCCATTGGATTTTTTTTTTTTTCAATTCTTATCCCATTTTAACTTGCTTCTCCTCTCCCATTTATTTCTGAATCTGCTCAATTGACCCTCTTTGATCGTTCCTCCATGGTAATGTTCTTAAAATCATTCTTTGCAAATTCCATTTATTCTTTTTTTTTTTCCAATTCTACAATTTTAACCCTCGTTTTTTTTTGTTTTGCTTCCATTCTTTATGTTGTTCTTCTCTATTTCTTACTTTGCTTTCTTCATCATCATATTACTAATACGTTTTTTCCCCCATATATTCTCTTTAAATTCCTATACCATTCTCATGTCTTTCATTTTTCACTCTCACCATTTTTTTTTATTTTGCTTACAGATAGACTCAAACCAAATAACCCCTTTAAAAGAGCTTACTAACGGAGATTCCCACTTTGACATTCATGTTCACTTGTTCGCCTGTTAGGAAAGACGATAGGGGTTGTCCATGTATCGTCAAAACTTTAAATGCAATAGCATGTGATAAGGAGGTATGATATTTCCCTTCTGCTTCTCTTCATTTTTTTGTTCATTACTTCTTATATTTCATTTATCTTATGTTTTCATCTTTTTACAAATATTTTATGGTACTCATATGATGGTTGTCATTGACAAGGTTGATCTGATTCATAGTCTTTAGCCCATCCCCCATGAGGTTTATACATACATCATTCATCATTTTGAAATTATGTCAAAAACCAATCCTTTTTCTATGTGCTATTTGATTAGAGTTCATCTGTATAACCGTTTGGAGGTTGTCCGATGTGCTTGTTTCCTCGCCTGTATTAAGGCGTTCTTCATTGGCGTTAATGCTCGACAGTGAAGAAACAGCTCTTCTATAAGATTTAATAAAATGAATTTACTTTTTCATGTTTTCTTGATACCAGAGTAATTGTCACTTTTCCAACATAATGTATCCTTTGTGTATCTATTCAATAAACAGATGTTGCTAGCTTGATGGTAGATGTGAGAAATTTGCAGAAATTTCAGAAGGAAGGATTTCAGGAAGAAGGTTTCTTGCCCTATTGCTTTTCCTTTTCTCTTACGGATGCTTGGTGTGTTTCTCCAGTATATTTGTCAGGTAACTTCTTTTGATCAGATTAGGCTTTGGAAGCCATTGGTAAAGCTTCGGAAGAGAAAGTTCCAAATACATCTATCTGCTAAAGTTATTTTCTGCCTATTTTCTTCTTCTTCTTTATAAAGTTATTCAGAGTGCCTTAATTTAGCCTAATTTAAGGGTTTTCATGAGATTCATAATAGTTTGCTTATTTCGCTTTCTTTTATTCAATTTTTCGTTTCAAAGATGGTCTGAGTTTCTATACATGTCGTCAGTTGAGAGAAATAACATATTTTTCACAATCTAGCTGTAATTGTTGCTTGAGTGGTGGTATTGCTACCTGATGTTTGAGTTTGGACATATCTGAATTAAGCATTCACTAATTCACTAATGAAATAAAAAAAATGATATTATGAGAAAACATTTGACTCTTTATTTTTGGTGGTTAATATATTTAATTATTTGAATGTAGTACATGTTTTTTTATTGATGGACAATGGCCATATGATGAGCATCAACCTTGTGTTTATGGAGAATGTGGGGTGGTTAATAATGTATCTTTGGCTACTTATCCTAACGAAATGCCTGTTTCAGCTCCATAGGTAGCTTCTGGTTCTAGCATGGATGTGGATAATAAGGCTATTCGGCGCATGGTAAGAATTGGTCTCACCTATAGAGTCTTAAGTTTTGTAATTAACAACATTGCTGAGTAAAGTGTCTGGACTTTAGAGTTCATTTTGAAACCTCATTGTACCGATGGAGTTGATAAATTAGATTCTTATAGGTCTATTGAATTTTCCATTTAGATTTGCATTTACAGATACAGTATTTCCGGATTGCCTTAACCCTCGTAATTTGTATACGCAAAAACATTTGTGCAATGTTTTTTTTTTTTTTCACGTGTTATGCTCTATTTGAGAACTCCACTTTCTTCTCAACTGTTATGTTCCATCTCTAAACTCGCACCAGCTTTGTCTTCTAGTTTCTCAATGGCTGCTTCAATCCCCACCATCAAACACTACAAGCTCAATGCTGAACCACTCAAAGAAGACCCCAGTAAGTTTTATTATCATTTTCTCCACAGAGTCGTCATCGTCACGATTTTCTTGGTCATGCTTCCCTTATCCGCTAGCATTTTGACAAAATCAATGGGTTTGAGAGACAGTTCAGTCTGGGATTCGACCTAATCAACCTTGAGTAGGCCATATGGAAGAAGATTGTCAACAAGAACGTCGATTTCTTTGCGTTTAGGATTTGCGATTTCCAAATGGATTTGCTTTGCATGCACTGGGTTCTGATTTGATCTTGGGATGGGTTTAAAGGACAGACTTGATCACTCTTACACCCATCCATGATCTTCAAACTACGCATTGTGGCAAAGATATTATGCTGCATCTTTCGTATTTCGTGTTCAAGGAAAGTCAAAAGTCTAAGTCTGAACAAAATTAAAAATCTACGATTGACAGCTCCAGAAAAAAGTTGGACAGCAAATTTTCCGAAGGATTTTAAATGAGCTGTCCAAACACCGTTGGGTTAACAAGATGATCGAGGACGAGATTGTGGAACCAGACCCATTAACAAAAACAGAAGTGGGATTCGATTCATTCACAAATTGCGGATTTAGAACAGTGGACTATTGAGGAAGTTGCCGATTTTGACCCATGGCTATGGAGGTGACGATAAGGTGTTGTGCCCTGAAGTAGAAACAAACCCTTCAACGATGCGCCAAGCTTGCTTGTTATTAAATTTAAGCCTTCCAGCATTTATTGTGATCGTTTCTTATTTGTTTTACATGGCATTTTCAATTTCAATGCAAAAATTAATTAGTACTTAACTTAATTAATTGAGAGTTGGTTTTTCAGTTGTACAGTATTTCAATTGTATTTATGTATTTATGAATTATGAATTTGATTACTGTTGATTCCCCTTTATTTTCATTTATTTTAACATGTTTATAGCTAAACAAAAAGTCTATTTTTAATATTAACTTAGTCCTTCAAGTTTAATATCTAATTTTCACACATGTGAACGAAATAAATTTTATTATTTATATCATGAATAACACTGTTATCTAGATGAAATGAAATGCATGTTATATATTGCTGAAAAATGCTTAATTATAATGCACTGAATATATAACATAATTTTTCATAAATTAATTAGAACCAAATGATTATGTATTTATTTCATTCATGGAAAGAAATTTAAAATAAGTGTAATGAAATACAAGTAATTGAGTTTTATTTTATTACTTCACATTATTCTTTCATACTTATCATCTTCAATTGAACTTATTTCTTTTCAATGTCTCTCTTTTACACAAATGTTGGATAAGTTTTCAATAACCCTAAACGTTGATAATATTCCTTCATTCAAATGATTTTAATTAATTTGAATTTCTCCAACGGACTAATTCCTAATAACGATAGTTATTATAGGGTTGTCCGTGGAAGACTTGATTTTTCACTAATGTATTGGATGATTATGTGCCATGACAGCCAAGAAGGCTTTGCGCTGTATTCTTCACCACACACTTTTCAATTAATAAAGAAATAATTGAAAATAAAAAAATAGTATGGTTTTACCACATGGGAATGACTCCCAAGCCCATGTCTATTTTTCTGACCACATTTTTTTAGGAAAAGAAAATGTTTTTCAAAATTCTTTTAAAAATTTTAGCAGTGGCTCCATTCCACTTGATTTCCCATTGTAAAAATTAAAGCTTAGGTGCAACAGTTGCTAACCATATTCTAAGTGTCTTGATGATATTTTTTTACTAAGAAAAAGTGAAACATAAAATTTTAAAAATTATTCTTATTTTTATAGAAATTACAGGTTTAATGAACTAGACTTTTTTGTGATTTTTTTTATACAAAGGAGGGTTTTCGTGGAAATGTAAATGAACTAGTCAAGTGAGTTTATTTTAACATTAGCTACTTGGGCTGACTAACCCGAATTATTCTTATTGGGCTTCTTGGCCTTCGACATCATAAACCCTAATCTAAACCCTAACGTGGTCTATAAGATCTATCGGACCGTCCCTGTAAGCTTCGACTTCGTTTTACGGTTGTTTCCACACTAGGCGTCGCCGTTCCCCCTCAGTCTTGCTGTATTAAAAGATGGCTCCTCCTCGAGGTGTCCGATGATGTTTCATTCCTCTGTTACTATATATATTCAACATTATCAAGCGATAGTGTAGCTGTTTATCTTGCTTTCTTGTGTTTTTTCGTTTCTCCAGTGCTGGTGGACTTCGCCAATCCTTTCTGTTTTTTGTCCCGCGTCATGGATGGTCGCATGAGGTTTTTGGTTTGGCTAGCTAAACAAATGAACTTTCAGAGTTAGAGATAGTCATGTTTGTTTACAATGGAACGATTGTTTGGCAAATAAAAAAAAATTGGAATAGTTGGTTTATATTTGGAATTACAAATTTGAAGGTCGAAGTTTTTTGTCCTGTTTTGCTTTGACAGTTTTATCTAATCGATCGTCGACTCGGAGTATTGTCTTGTTTCTAATGCTGCAAATCTAAGTAGGTCGTGGCGGCGGCGGCGGCGGCAGGGGCAGAGGTGATGGCGGTCGTGGAGGCAGAGGAGGAGGGAGAGGCTTTGGAGGAAGAGGAGCAGATATGAAAGCTCGTGGTGGTGGACGTGGAGGCAGGGGCGGTCGAGGAGCGGGTAGAGGTGGTGGTCGTGGAGGTAGGGGTGGAATGAAAGGTGGGAGCAAGGTGGTCATTGAGCCACATCGTCATGAAGGAATTTTCATTGCCAAGGGTAAAGAAGATGCCCTTGTTACGAAGAACTTAGTCCCTGGTGAAGCTGTTTATAACGAGAAAAGAATTACCGTTCAGGTTATTTCCTTTTTAATTGTTCTTTCCTTTTGATACCTGCTGTTCTTCAATACGTTGCTCGAGGTTTCTTGTGTTAAATTACGGCTCGGTCCTGTAATTTACAGGTTTTGCGGTTGTTTGTATATGTTTATTGCCGCTTTTAACTATGTTAACTTGTTTTATCTTTTTCACCATTGGTGTGTGTTCTTGTTTAACTCTTGAATTGGATTCCATTCAGAAGTGGATAATCAATGATGGGCAACACATCAATGGTTATCATCTGTGTCAAAATATTTTCAGTGGAGCCTTGAATCTAAATGCTTCGCTGCTAAGCATTTTGATAGTGTTTATTAATAATATCATTTGCTTTAGTTGCCGGTCCTTCCCATTTTTTTCTGTTCTATGCTTAAATTTACGGGAATGTATTTGGATACTGACAAAATGTGTTGTTGTATTTGGACACTGACAAACTATGTTACCATGTTTAGAATGAGGATGGTTCAAAAGTTGAGTATCGTGTGTGGAACCCTTTCCGTTCCAAGTTGGCCGCTGCTATTCTTGGTGGAGTTGACAACATTTGGATTGTAAGAATCTCTCTTGCCTTAGGCTGTATTGTTATTTGGCCTTGTATTCCGAATTCAGTTTCTTATATATTTTTCATTGCATTGTGGAATATAGAAACCTGGAGCCCGTGTTCTTTACCTGGGAGCTGCTTCTGGGACTACTGTCTCCCATGTTTCTGACATTGTTGGCCCAGTAAGTATTATTTCTAATTCCCTTCAGGTTTCCATATAATGTTGAATAGAGCTAATAAGACCAAGGCGTTATTGTTTGTAGACTGGAGTGGTCTATGCAGTAGAGTTTTCTCACCGGAGTGGAAGAGACCTTGTCAACATGGCTAAGAAGCGTACTAATGTTATACCCATTATTGAAGATGCCAGACATCCTGCCAAATACAGAATGTTAGTTGGCATGGTAGATGTCATATTTTCTGACGTTGCTCAGCCGGATCAGGTTTGGCTTTATTTTGTGGAAAGTAATTTTATGGAAGAGAGATCCAACTTCACATGTTCAGTCATGTTCATTTTTTATTTTTTACTGCCTTTTGTTTTCTTAAGTTGCTTACTTAAGCTTCCTTTGCATAAGCTTTTCTTTTGTTGTCTCTGGCTTCTGCTTTGGACTTGGTACAGAATACCTTTTTAACATTTTTGTATTACTTTGTGCTTTTGTTGTCCTGATTTTCTGTTTCTAGTGCTTTTCTGTTAGATTTCGTTTGCTGTTTTGTAAGTTTTTCTATACATGATATTCGTTTTTTTTTTCCTTTGTTCGTAAGTCGTGTTCCTGATGATTTCTGGAAGATCTTTTGTTAATATTTTTTAAATGTTTCTTGTTCACTTTGGTATGTGCATTTTTCACTATTTGATATTTGATGCTCCGTGCATATGATGAGCTAACTCGGATTCCCCTTCAAGACATCATGGATGATGCAGACCCGAGTTTCTGATGCACTTGAACTTTGATATATATTCTACTTTGAGTTTTTTAGCACCCATGTTTGTATACATATTTATTTATCCTTTAGATGAACATGTTACTAGTGGATTAGTTTGATTGATCAGGTTGTGCTTTAGCATTTTCTTTATCATGTTTCAATACAACCTCTCTCTTCTATATTGTTTGATTTAATAATAGGTTGTGTCATTTCTCAAATTCTCTATGCACTATTAACCAACTTGCTGAATAGAGGCCCTTTGTCGGAGGATCTGGTTCTCATTATGAAACCTTTGCAGGCTAGGATTCTAGGGCTGAATGCTTCATATTATCTGAAAACAGGAGGCCATTTTGTTATTTCAATCAAGGTTTGTTCCGAATTCTGGCATTTAATCAATCCTATTATGCAGTTAGGGTCTTTCCAAGCCGTGTCTTTTAGTGCCGTTTTATTTCTCAATTCAAGAGAGACGTTGTAAATGAAGTTATTAATGGGATTTGTTTTTAATTTTGTATGACTAGTTTGTGGGTCATTATTACTATTATTATTATTATTAGACTTATAACTTGGTTTGTATGTCAGGCCAACTGCATAGACTCGACAGTGCCAGCAACAGCAGTGTTTGCGAGTGAGGTGAACAAGCTGAGGGCTGATCAATTTAAGCCGAGCGAGCAAGTGACTCTGGAGCCATACGAACGAGACCATGCTTGCGTGGTCGGTACTTACAGAGTGGCCAAGAAGAAGAAAGATGCCGAGTAGATCGCTTAATATTGCTCCACAACTAATGTGGAATGTGGACGTCAATCCCTTGGCGAGTAATTTCTTTTAATTTTCTCTTCCTTGAGGGAGAATGTAACGGGTCTTATTTGACTTTCGTTTTTGTGTCGTCGTCTTGTTTTGACGAATATACTTGACGCCTGCTTGTACTCGAAATGTTTATTTGTGATGCTTTAGTGGAAATTAGTACCCTGATCAACAGAGAGCGAAATTTGATGCGTTTCTGTTAACACATGCTATATGTACTCAACGTAGGATGTATTTAACTAGTATATATAGGTCAAGTGCATGTTTGGACGTCAAATTGAGTTAGTTTTAAGACCTAAAATTATGGTTTTGTAAAAATATATTAAAAAATTATATGACAAAAGTGATTTTAAGCTCAATCATCATTTTTTTTTAAATGTTATAAATATCTATTATGCATGTTAAAAATATCCTGACACTTCTATACATATGATAAAATCAATTATAAAATCATGATTAATTAATTGAGATCATAATTAATAGTAACGTCAATAAGGTGTTTGGGTATTTAAAAAAAATTATGATTTTTTTTCCTAATTAATTTTCAAATGTGTAATGATTTTTTTTTAAAGAAAATCATGATGTTGAGTTTTTCATTAATTTTAACATGTAATATGATTTGATAAAATTTTATAAAACAATGAGTTTCTTATTTTCAATTTAACCTTATTTTTAATTTTATTTTTCAATTCTATTTTTATTCTGTTTAAAATTAATCTTATTAAGTAATGTTATAAATCAATCATATTAATCAAATTTTCCATATTCATTTTATTTTTCATCCAAAGTCCAAACTGATCCTAAGAAATTCAGGTAAATTAGATATTTGTAGAAATGTGCCATGATTTCTGATCCGGAGGGAACTTCAATGATAAACATTGATTCTGGTAAATTGTAATGGGATGATTTTGCCGTGGGAGGATGTTCAAGCAACTTTTTGCCGTAGGACGAGAGAGCAGAGAGAAAGGATGGAGGAAAGAAAGAAAAGAAACTCAAGGGAAACAAAATACTGTAATATTAATATTTTTATTTTTTATGAAAATATTAATATTATTTAATTGATGAAAACGTATAATTCATAGAAGGTGGGGATCACATATCATCCACGTCACACCATTCTCCAAGACGCGTCTAAGTAGAGCGTCACATGGGAAAGGTTGGACTTGGTTCCATACGAACCCAATGCCCGGCCTGATTTAGTTGTGCGAATATCAGGTCACTTAAAGGTTTGAGTTAGGTTTCTCGAAAATACTTCTTTTAAAATATAAATATTTGTTTAATAAATAAAAAGTATAATTAAAATTTTTTAACTATATTTTTAATAAAACTAATCTAGAATTGAAAATAATAATTTTTAAAATTTTATGTGCTTAAAAATGATATATTATTTTTACCTAATTTAAACTTATAATGTTAGAAAAATCAATTTAAAATTTTTAAAAAAGATTATAAATATTTAAAATAATAGAAAATATCTATAGTAATCATAAGAAACAATATAATAATAATAAATTCTAAAGAAAAATAATACTACAAGATAATTAATTTCTATACAAAATTAAAAATTCAATAACTATATTTTTGAGCTAGGCCGAGCAAGGCAGGGGGTTGGCCCTCGCTTGGTGCCCAGCCTGACTAGGTTGGATAGGATGAGGCCAGTCGAGCTACCTAGCCACATGAACAGGCTTATTTGAGTTATCAGTTTATCACTTTTCATTTTTTAAGAGATGGTGCTCATTAGTATAATGAGATTTGGACCATCTAAAATTTGATCTTAATAGTTCAAATTTAAAGCATTATTTTATTTTTTTATTTTATATTTATTAAAATAAAAATTATAAAAAAAATTAATAAATATTTATCATCAATATGGTCTAAATTTAATTTTGAGAGTCTAATTTAATATTAAAATTTTTATATATTAACTATCTAGGTATAGTTTTTATAGTCCAAATTTATAGTTTTTAATTTGTAATTTTTAAAAAAAATGCCAGTTTTATACATTTTAATTTTTAATATTACATTTATCAAAAATAAAAATTTATAAAAAATTTGATATTAAACATGAACTATACAGAGTATATCTGAATAGTCAATATATAAAAATTATAAAAATTTTCATACTAAATTAGACCCTCTAAATTAAATTTAGACAATATTGATGGTAAAAAGGTTTTTTTTATTTTTTTATAATTTATATTAATTTTTATTTTAATAAATAGAAAATAATATTTAAAATCTTGACCGTATACATAAGATGTTATCACACTTGCACTGAAGATGAGTCGATTTTTCAACTGACACTGCTGACAACCTTGCCAATCAGGCTCATTCCCTCATGCCAGGATACCTTGCTCTTTGGCTATTTCTTATTTGCGCTTTGTTTCATCATATAATGTCACGAGAAAACAATTTTAAAAATAGCAAGACCGGAGAATAAAGAAGAAATGAGGTATTTCTGTCTGTCTTATCTTCATCAGGAGATGACAACTTACACAGGGAATATATATTTGTACCAAAAGGGTAGCGAGTGCTTTACATGGATGGATAAAGCCGGAATAAGCATGCAAGACCGTTGACCCTTGATATAAAGCATGAGATCCAGTTGGATGGCCGTTGGTTCTGGACATGCGAATTCAACAATAAGGTTACCTGCCAGCTTTACAGATGTTTAGAGCTTAGGGTCTGCCTGTTATCCCATCGACTTCCATGTCTTCCTGCCCTCCCCATTTCTTCATGCGTTCACTTGTTTCTTCCGCCTACAAATTCAATGCCAAGTAGTCAAAAAGAAAACTATCGATTATTATATCTCTATGAATTTTTATACAAGCCAAGTATTTGCAATGGAAAAGGGAAAATGTGAAAAATGAGAGCACCACATGAGGACTTAATTGCATTAGCGCAGATGTTGCTTTATATTTGAAATTGACTACCATTACTAAATGTAAAGCAGAACAGCTCATCTTGTGGTAATTTGTTTTCGGCTTCGTGTGATTCAACTACAGTGTATTTGTAGCAGAATTAACATTAGGAGCTGCAACAATGAAAATTACTTGATGTCTAATGCTACAGAAAGATATTATAATTGGAGATTATCAGTTTCTAGTAGCGATCCAAAAGATGCAGGTGAATTTTCAGAGAGAATGTGAAAGAATCGCCTACCTCCTTGTTCCAATTGGTTCTATAAAGTACAAACAAGAGCATCAATGTCTGTAGAGCAGTTCCACATATCATTCCTCCCCAAAGTCCCTATACATGTATTGTAACAAATTTCAGAACTATCAGAAAATTGTTGTTATCTTTTCCATTTTTTTGTCAATTTATATCTTCCTTACTGCCCCTAGAAAATAGTTAATGCTGCGGGAATATAAAGAAAGGCTGCGATTAAAGGTCTTGTTAAAAGTATGCAACCGTTAGATTTGAGATAATCATTATTTACAAAGCGGTGAATTTTTAATAGAAGTGAACATGGTTTTGTCCTCTTTAGTCTCTCTTATTCTTCTTATTGGCAGAAAGAGTACCCATTTAAACGGAAAGTGTCCAAGTTCATATAAGATGTCAAAGACCACTTCATTCAAAATTTAGTAATGAAGTGTATGCCCCTACTGTAATGCATGAGTTTTCCCCTGAATCTCTTACACATTGTTTCACACAAAAGTCTTGGAGCATCGGCAAAGCACAGGCTCTGCTATGTCATGTCAGGGTCAATTTATATAGTTTTATCCATAGTCTCTGACAAACAAATCCGAGAAAACCAGACTTGCTGTTTTGTTTTGTTTTTTTTTTTTTCACTCTCTTGATTGAGCGCACAGACTTGTTGTTTTATTTCTCTTTTTCAAAATGGCAGTATTCCATGGAAAGAGAAATGATTGAATTACCTTGACCCCTAACTTTGCTTCATAACCAAGATAGAATCCCAGGGGAAGCCCAAAAATGTAATAACAACCCACATTAATGTAAGCCACCAGTGCCTGCCATCCACCTCCAACGGCAACACCTGCAGGAATGATTCCAAAATCATAAATAAAAAAAAAACAACAAAAAAAACTTTCTCTTCATGAAGTAAAAATGGAAATTTTCAATAATTCATACCTGAAATCACTGGTTGAACACTGTTAAGAAGTACTGTCACAGCAAGGAGGTCAGCTAGGCGGGAGACTGCCGCATGCAAAATTTTGCTGCTCGTGAAAATTATAGCAAAATAGTCTCTAGTTACCAAAATAACAACCATAAAAAATATGCCAATCAAGAGAGATTGGAATACTGTCACGTAAACAGAGTATTTTGCAGCTCTTGGATGTCCCAGTCCAAGTTCATTGGAAACTCTGACACTGCAGGTATTGGAGGAAAAAACAATGAGTTACACATGACATGATAAAGATGTCGAAATAGAGACATTCAGATCAAGTAAAATAGATCAAAGTCAGACTCAGAATAAGGAACCTGTTTCCCCTTTTTACCAATTATAAATCCACCAAGGGTCTCAATTTTAGTGCTGGTTGTTATTGCAATAAAAAATCCTATTTCTTGAAGCTGATTTCAATATTTGATTATAATTTTGTGCCAGGTGCCTTGGAATGTCATTTGTCATAAAATGTGAAAGGAAGGGGGGAAAAAAAACTAAGACATGGCTTCTGGCTGCATACCTTATTGCTGCGTTTATTCCAATAAACAGCATTGCTTCCCATCCATTGTAATTCATGCTATAAAATATCATTGAATGCATTAGAAAACGGATGACGAGACAAGCATAATTTCAATAACTATCAGATACAATACCATGGTGAACTTACATGTGGAGAAATTAATTACTAGGGTTTATGTAAAGTTAATTCCTTAGTTCGTCACGGTGCTAGCTTCTAACTGTAGCCTCTATACTTATTTTTAATTTTATCTACAACTTCAAGAGGGAAATTTCAGCCTAAACGTCACTTTATTTCTTCTTCTCCAGTTTTCAATTGTTCAAGAATAAAATTATCACTCTGTTCTTTTCCTTTTATTTGGCAAGAATAAGAGCATAGTTCTGCAAGCCTAAATAAAACCATCACGAGGTTCATGACCTTCATCCCTCCTCCCCTATGGAGAATAGAAATAGGATATAATGCGATGCTACAATGGTTCAGATATTGACCTGGTTTTGGAACTTGATGAAATATTTATGCTTGAACATGAAGTTATGATCTTACCAAATTGAGAGAGAATCTACAGCGATGACTGCGTTATCAAGGTGGCCAGTAAGAACAATAAGGCTCATCATATACCAAACCTCAAGGCAAAGCATTACAGCTGATTCAAGTGATAGCCTAACGAAAGCCCATATATCCTTAAATGCTGTCCAGGAGAATCCATGCCACCCCTCCTTGCACCAAACTACAACATAAACAACTTGAGCCAATGAAATCCCCCAACTTGTGACGTCAAATGCCACAGCTGCACCAGTTAAGCCCCAGTTGAATACATATACTAAGATCCATAACAACCCAATGCGCAGAAGTAGAGCCACAAAACCAATCCAGGCAATCACATTAACCTTGCTTTGAGCTTGAAGAAACTTTTGGGTTGGAAAATTGATGGCTAGTGAGAAAAACTGAGGAATTACCAATATAGTGAACTTTGCAGAAAGATCAGCTATCTCTTTCTGTTGGCCTAGAAATTCCAATATTGGAGCTGAAAAGATGTAAATTGGCAAGAGTAAAATGCAGGTGACCCATAGGATTATCCATGAGCGTTGCATGTAAACACCAAGCAAGTAAATTTGTCCAGCACCAAAAGCTTGACCACAAAGTGTCTCCAATGCACTTCCCATGCCAAGCTACAGGTTTCATAGAGTAAGATCAGATTTTAAACTTAATAAAACAACTTTCAACATATATCAATGCTAAAGCTTTACTTTGGCAGAAAAACACAAGTGAAAATTGATATGAAAGTCGGAAATTTTCAAGCGCAGTATCAATTACTTAATTATTTATTGTGTAGTCATGGACTAGACTTCAAGCTGGACTTTGTGTTAATATTTGAAGGATATGGATCCCACACCCCGTCCACAATCAATTCTAGTTGCCATTCTTTCCGCAACACATAGTAATTATGCATCACAGTTTAATTAAAGCAAATAGGCTTCTGATATCACTTGCAACACTCAAAGATTAAAAGTAAATCAAGAGAGTGACATCAATGCATTGCAGATTCTCTTCATCATAATTCAAACCACAAAGATAAAACTTTCTACTTCACAAGATGAAGCGCTTTTAAGCCATTGTAATTCAGAGAAATCTGTAAAAAAGTTATTCAGCTTTAAAGGAATATGGACTCCGCATTGGTAACAGATTAGCCTCCAAGGGACTCAAGTATTGATGATATTTAATGTGACCAAAAAGATTTGCAACGCCAGCTGAAATGAAATTAAGCCAACAACGAAGACATTGAAACTTAGCTTTAATTAGCCAAGGCACGAGTGAAGTGAGTAAAAGAGAAGTAAAGAGACAAAGTTGATTGAGTTTCTCATGCACTAAGAACCAGTCATGACACTGGTGCGTAATGTCAACCGTGTTTAAATGTAAAGTATTATATCAAATTTGTATTACGTTAACGCACACTGTGTGATATGTGATAGGACTCTGATTTTCAGTATTGATGGAATATTTGCGTTGATAAACATACTCAGACACATCCATATAGCTTTCATACTCCTTCATCTAGAGAGAGGCGATTGAATACACTAACCATGAAGCCAAAAGAGAAAGTTCCGATAACAGAAAGAGACAGAGAAACCGCAGAGAGCTCAATTTCGCCAAGATGGCCGACGAAAATGTTGGTGAAGGAGTTGACGGCGAATTGGCACACAATGTTGAAAATGATCGGCACGGCAATCTGCCACAACTTGACCGATTCTGTCCAGAACACCTCCCTGGCGGCCCTAAACCCCTCAACTGGAGCGTAGTCGCCGTTCTCGGCCACCATCGCCAGGGAAGGCGGCGGAGCGTCTGAGGTTTTGAGCAGAGGAGCGTGTGCATCCATCTCAATCGCCGCCAGAGAAGCGTTGAAGAAAACAGAGAAGGAAGGAATAGCAGTTATTTACAAGAGACCATTCACAGTACTTGTTTGGCTTTCCTGTTGCATTCTGTGACTCCGCCACTGCATGCCTCCCAGTAGAGAGCTTAAATGCAGTAGGCTGCGGTGCAGCCTGCAGCCGCACTCAATTATTATTATTTTTATGTTATTTTTTGCTTCCCCCAAAAATAATGCTCAGTTATTTTTTTTCTAAAATTTCGTTAAATTACATAGAATATATATTTTTTTTTAATTTTTAAAATCATATTTGATGATTTTGTCCATAACTATAATATGATAAAGCTGAGAATTTAAGCAAAATGCAATTTATTTGGTCCACGAGATAATAGAACTAATAAAATAATATACTATTTTTTTGCCAACAATAAATAATACACCTTAGTTCACTTTTATAAGTTGATTAATAGTAACATTAGTCGATTAATTAAGTAAGATTTAAAAAGTCAGAAAATCACATGTTACGACGTAGCAAGTGTGCATGAAGGCATGCATTAAATTTGGATTAGGTAACGTGAATGGTGTAGGCTTAGCCGCGTCGACTGTTCTTCACTGATCGGATGTGGCGTGTTGTAAAACACTCTCTTCAACACCAAATTAATTATATCTAATGGACAAAATTGAAAAAGTTACTCGTTTTTTTACAGATTTAAAGATATCAACTATCACTCTTTTAAGAACCATGAAATAATTAATTTACCTTATAGTGAAGAGAAGACGGAGAAATTAACAAGTCTCGTATAATGTTTTGTCGGTGATAATTAACGAGAAAAATAAAAAGATCCATGCTTTGGGGACACATCATGGTGATATAATAAAAGAGGTAGTTGGGAAGTTATAGATAATGTACGCAAACGTAGCAAAAGGTTTGTGCATGGTAGATAAACGTTACTGAATTTGGAGTAGCAACGTCTTTATATAGGGAGGGGAAAAGTTGAGAAAACTATTCTAGTAATATGCAGCCAATATATTGGAAGGATTCAAATTAAATGTCTGATGAATGCTTCACCATACAATTAAAATGGCAAAAAATAAATCCAACCCTTCTTTCTGCCTAAATAAATTAAATTATTGTAGCTTTACTCTTTTTTAAAAAAAAATAACTACCTAATATTTAATGTTATTGGTTCACCATGCAAATAGACTCGTTTGTCCTTTAGCTCCTATGTTTTTCTTGACAATTTTTGAATATCCAGCTCAGCAAAAATTGATAGAAGACAGAAACAAATTAAAATAGCAAAGTAAAACTTTGCGATGATGCTTAAGTGAAGTAGGGATCTTCGTCCCAAAAGTTAGTTATTGAGTAAACAAGATCGACCTACTTAAATATTTTATCAAGAAAGCTATGTTACACCAAACATGAGATCTTACACACTTCGATGTGAAACTACCTGTAAACTTTGAAGAGAGATAAGTAAAATTATCCTTACTAATCCTTCTTAACCTCCAAGCATCATGGTAATTATTGAACTCAATAAATTATATAAATGAGATCCTAAATTTTCAATACTTAAAATAGATTTTCACAAAGTGAATGTCAAAGTTGATCATTTTATATGCAAAAGTATGGGATCACAAAAAAAAATTAGTACATTTGCTTAAAATTTGAAAAACAATGAAACAGTGCATGAAATAAGGCATGCGCCACGTCTAGTGTGACTTTGTGCCATGCGTCGTGATTCATTACACACTTTTGACAGCAAATTTTGCTATCATCTAATAGTAACTAAGGGCAACTTCTGACGCACCCTATTTCTCCGTCCAACTTTTGATTGATGTAATATAGGCATCTATAGAGAGCTTTTCCCTTACTTTAACTAATGGCTTTGGTTTCATAATCAAATTATCTCTCATTCAAAAGTTGAACACTCATTTAAAAAATCCTTCTTTTTCACCATTTTTACATAACTTGAGTGCCCAAAACTTACGCCAAAAATCAAAAGCTACAAACACCACTAGATCACATTCAATTAACTAAAATAGACATGTGCAATACACCACATCACTAACAATACTTATTAAATGTATATCCATTGCTCAACCCTTTAATCTCAAAAACAAAAAGGGGAGCTCAAATCTAACATTTCATCAATTAATCATCATAATTTATATGTCATACATAACTCTTACTTGCACTAATATTTTGGCCCTGCTATAGGTCTCATAATAAATACTCATACACCTTAAGGCCCAAAATACACCATATAATTTAACAAAACACATAGTGCAAATAAGTCATAACATGAACTAACCCTAGTTAGCAATATCATGCAAAAATATACACATTAATACTTCAAAAAGTAAAGAAAGCCTACTAATAGGATATTAATCCTATGCCTCAGGCTGTTTTCCTCTGTCTTATCCACTTGAACTAGTTCTTGTAATATTAAAGATAATAGAGTGAGTACAACTACTCAATAACTAAGGTCTATCTAACTCATATCAATGCATGTCAATCAATTTAGATGTAAGTCGCAAAAATATTCAATTTCAAATCATTTAGTATATTCAAGAGCATAATTCAATATTCTCATTCATAATAACACATGCTCATAAAATAATAATTTAGTAATACAATTTCATAATCATATGATTTATTTCACTAAGGTCATAATATAGAAAATCATATACCCTTTTATCGTTATATGCATAATCACACCTCTCATATATTCACTTTATGCCTTTGATACGAAATCGTGGACTATAACACATTGGAATCATCTATAAACTGAGATTACCCTGGCTAAAACACGCAGGAGAGATCACCCAGTGAAGGTTTCCCATCTCATTGATGAGTCACGATTTTTTTCATTTTTCACACTATAGGGTGTCATTTTCCCTAGACTAGTTTCTTCATTGGACAAGTGGATAACTAGCTAGGTTCAAATCTATCATTAAACCAGTAGGACAGTCCCTAGTTGAACAAGTAGAACAATAATATAAACAATCCAGACAAGCCATCGAGCTCATATGGAAGCTTTACCATGTATATTTAATTCTCTACTCCTTTTCCTAAACAAACCCCCGCCTCTCAAGATCATGCGATACATAACAATGCAACATTTCAAGGCATGTAATTTCTCCATGTCAAGCATGCATGACATCATCATTGCACTCATCTCATACATGAAAATCACATTAATACACATAATCAAATTATTGAACTCCTCATTTACAGATTCATTGACCTCCTCAACTATACATTTCATTGAACTCCGTAAATTTCACTTCATTGAACTTTACAATTTCTATTTCATTAAACCATTCACATATCAAGTCATTAAACTTCACTTATCATATAATTATTGAACTCCTTATCAACTCATATCATTGAACTTTAAAGAAATCATATCATAGCATTCCATTAATAATGTTTCATAGAATTTTACATGTACCATGTCATTGAACTTTACAAAATTATTATAGTAGATTTTTCAAGTAATTCATGCCATACTTACATTTCATTGAATTTCACACATTTAAATTATCAAATTTAAACTAATAAATCAATCAACATACAAAAATACAAGAAAGAATTCCTCCAGTTACTTCAAATCTTTGAGAGATCAAAGATTTCACCACTTAATTACACACTCTCAAAGCTTCTATGAAGTTTGAATGGTGCCAAATATGCTCACTTTACAATTAATCATAATACAATTCATCAATATTTCTTTTTGGATAATTTTTACTATTAACTCAAACACTTCTTCACTTCTAAGATTCAATATCTTCCTATGTAAAAATACCCATAGAGTTTCTTAACTTCCTCTAACTCACTTTAACTTCATTGAACTCTTAACTAACCATTAATGGAGCCACATTACTCCAATCACTTCACTAAAGGTAGATCTTTGGATATTTATAACTTTTGACAACCAAAAACGCATAGAGCCATAAATATTAGATTTGAATAGCTCAAACAACTCCCATTAACTCAATTTAAGTCAATAAGCTTGGACCCACAGCCTTTATGAACAAAAAATCATCATTCTCAACCAAACCTAAACTCCCAACATCAAGAAAATGGAAGAAAAAAAAGGAAGAAATGAGCTTAAAAACCTTACCTTAAGTGTTATTTAACTCTAATATGCTTCAAATATTTGAATTTTTCAAGCCCTAGCAGAGCTCCTCATGCTTCTCTTCGTTTTTCTCCCTTCTCTCTCCATTTCACAAGCTGCAAAACACTCTTATTTTTGTAAAAAAAAAAAATCATGAGCCATGGCAGACGCATCACATGCCACGTTTATGACACAAAGAAGTCTTGCCTAAGCATATTAGCTCACATGTGCCACGATGGATTACCCACAAGTCACGACATGTAGCACAGAACCTCACTCTTTAGATTTTTTTTTCTATTTCATATTCGGATGACCTGACTTCACTTCAAACCCCCATTTAAGGTTGAAATTACAACCAAATACACCTGTTAGACTTTTCTGACCACCTCACTAATAAACTTAATTATTCTAGTCAGGCACGATTAATTAAATTTAAATTTTAAGGATGTTACACTATCCACTCCCTGATATGATAGAAAAGTTTTTGAAGAAAATTGAATAAGAAATTAAATGAAATTGATAATACATTTTCAAAGTACTTTTATATGATAGAAAAAGTAAAAGAAATGTTCATTTAATTTATATTTAATACGTAGATTTAGTCTGAAAAGATGAAAAATCCTCATTGTAAAGTGTAATCAACTCCTATCATCATACACTTACTCGTGAGATCAGTGTCAGTAATAACAGGCCACAATGTTTATCTGCTAGGAAATGTTGGTGTGACATCTATAAAAAATGATTAAAAAATCATTTAAAATTGGTTCAATCGCGTAGTTGATGGAGTTGCCAGCTAAAAAAATAGTTATGTAGATGGTCTTTACCTTGCTAGAAAAAGGTAAGGAAAAGTTTAAAAAAAAAAAAGACACTTAGAAAGGTTATTGAAGAGAATCCATTGATAAATAAAATATTTAAAGAATTAGTTGTTAATTAAACTCGTCCATTTTTGTTTTGTCAGATTTAACCTCGTCCATTGATATAAAGTATAAACTTTTTGTTTTTTTGTTTTTTAATCCAAGGTATCCTTACAGCCAGATGAAATTAATCTCCCCGAGGAATACTTCTTGTTGTTGATGTAATTAACATTGCCTATAATCTACTTTTTTGGTGTTGCTTGGAAGTTAAATAAAGAAGCGGGCCTTTGAAAGCCCAAGTTATTGACTATTGGGTGTTGTGTGGCCCGTAGCCGACCATCCTAATTGGATTGGTCTCAATTACGTACAATATGAACTTCCCGACTGATTGCATGTTTCAATGACCCAAAAAGAAAAATCCAAAAGTTTGAAGTTCTCGCGATAAAAAAAAAAAAAAAAGAATGAAGCGATGTTTAATAAAATAATATTCAGAAAGGGAAACAGTGGAATGAAAGCTTCAATGCAAATTTTCTTTACTTTAGTGAGTTTTTATTTTATAAAAAATGATATGAACAAAAAAAAATTAACCTTTTAAAATTTTCAGTACTGGAAATTTATGTGGTGTAATGTAAGGTTTCTTCAGCCTTAAGAAAAAGTACTGTTGTCAGTGTCACGAAAGAGACCATTCATGAAAATTAATATTTATAATGTTGCAACGGGTACGGAAGTATAAATTCTAATTACAATTTATCTATCTGGTAATGAATTATAAAACAATAGATAGTTATTGGGAATAAATAAATCAATAATAAAATCTAAGATAAAAAAATAGTAGATAATTATTAATTAATGATATTTCTCACCGAGCTAATGTAGGACTTAGGAGCATCGTTCAACCAAGAACATCTCAATCGTGTTTTGAGTACCAAAATTAAAAGTGGACTCCTTTCAATTAGATTTGTCCCATACATTTGATTGGAAGTCAAAACTTCAATTATTATATTTAGTTTGGGCTTTTTCAATAAAAAATGCATGTTACATCTCAGTAGCACCCAAAAAAACTGATGTATAATATAGAAACTCATAAAGAAATCCTCACATGGTGAGAAAATAGTACTATTTTGTATTTCATACATATATAATTTTATTAGAGATAATTTTGTTTCAATCATAAACAGCCACTAACCTTTCATTTAGATGGGAAAAAAAATAGGAAGAACAAAAAACTAGGATAAAAAATTTTCAAAAATAGTAAACAACAAAACAAACCAAATCTTATAGTTTTCCCTCCTTTTTATTTTCCCCTCACTTTATAACTTTTCCAGCAGAGATTCAAGCTTTTTTAAATTGTTGATAAAAGAGGTATTATTTTTTCACGAGGAATAACATTCTTTTCTTTTTATCTATTTTTTTTTAAAAAATATAATTATTAATCCCTATAGTTTTATTAAGTTTTGTTTTTAATTCTTATATTTTTTTTATTATTTTTAATCTCAATAATTTTAACAAGATTAGGTAAAATTTATTTTTTGAGTCCACATTATTTCAGATTCCCATTGTTTTTTAAATCCGACAAGAATTAGGAACACTGAAAAAATTAGGAAGACAAACAAGACCGAATAAAGGTCAATGATTACGTTTCTTGTGTAATAAAAACATTAGAATAATTCAACAGGCGGTGCAACCAAATGCAAACATCTTTCTCCGCTCTAAAGATGCTGCTTTGATGAGTCATATTTTAAGCAAATCCAGAAAGCGTATATACTCTATAAACAAAATCTCTAAACATCAAATTTAAATTGACAATCCAATTGCTGTTAATGAGAGCCCTAACCTGCTGTAGAATTTAGAATGTCTCCAAAACTTCAATCTTCTTTTTACGTCCTGGCTGACACTTGACTTCATTGCTGGTTTTTTGATGATGTTTTTGCAAAGAGTTCATGAGGGGGGCATTTATGAGGGCATGTTTGAATGAATGAGAGAAGGTCCACATGCCATCATTGCCTTTTCTATGTCAAGGGCAGCACTCTTTTTGCTCAAAGTCTGCTCCCAGACCCCCCCCCCTCTCTCTCTCTCTCTGTTTTTTTGTGCACAATTCCAGGGCCAAAGTTACTGTACCTCCCCATTTCAAATCATGCAGGACCCTCCCTTCCAATATATCTCCTCGTTTGCCGTGAATATTACAGATATTCTTAATATGAGCATGTTACAAAATATTATTGTTGAATGATAAAGATTTAAACACAATAAATAATTCTTAAATCTTAAATTATAAAATATTTTTTAAAAAAATTAAAATATAAAAAATTTTAAAATAAATTAAAATTTTATTAAATACATTAATTTTAATATTATTTTTTATTTTTATGATTAATTTTTGTCCTTTCTCTTTTTCACACATTAAATGATGGATATTTTTAAAAATTTATATTTTATTTTAAAAATATAAAATTATTAAATGTATTTAATAAAATTTATTGATATGTGAGATTTTATTTAAAAGTGTAACACAATTTAGAACAGAGAGAGTATATATGTCAAGTAATCAAGATAAGAAAATAAGCACTGAAAACCACCTCGATTATTAAAATGTTCTGGAGATTTCATTTAGCATGATTGAAAAAGTTAAACCAATTTATCTTAGAATTTTAAATTTGAGCCTTGGGATCACATTAAGTAATATGTTAAAGATATCTGTGAGATTACTGCCGATAATAATGGTCCCACACAATGGGGGTTTAGATTAATTTAAATAGGTGATGGTAATACTTTTAGGTTTTTCAAGATATCAGTCAATGGACAATGTAATCCATTAAATTAGTTAAAATAATGGTTCAATCAGTTAAAACTTTGATTCAATGGTTTACCAATTTAATTTGCTAGATTGACCTGATTTTAATTATTACAACCAAATGTGAGGAATCATTTCAATAACTAAGGAAGAATGATAAATTCTCACATTGAATAGATGTACAGCACACACCATACAACAATGCCCATGTACACAAGATTGTTGGTCTCAAATTTGATCCTTCAACCTCTTGCATCAAGGGATAGGATCACAAGAATGAGTGCCACTAGATCAAAGAGTGATTAGCAGTAATTTGTTTGTCCAAGCATGTTTAAATATCAATTGTGTAAAATGACGTTAGGAAAAGTCAATTTAAAGAGTATATATAATTTAACAAAAGCAAATGCTTACATGCATTGGAAAAACTAGGATTTGATTAGCACTTCTCAGGAAAAAAGTCTAATTTAGCAACAACAAAAAACCCCTTAAAGGCTTTTTTTTTTATTAAAAAAACTAACAAACATTCAATGGAAACTGAGTTTATAAAACTCGATGGGCATCCAAAACTAATATTCAAGCACATTCTTTAATGCTTTTAAATTGGATCAGTTCTTACGACTAAGATGTCTCTTCATTGTTTATTCGAATTCCTGTGAATACAAAAAAAAAACGTTTTTAGAATACAGAGAAAAATTATAAATTTTGTTATAAAAAATGAAAAAAGAGGTCGAAAAATACTTTTCATTAAAAAGCATAGTACCCCTCATTATATGACCCACTCATGCGACATTCGATACACAAAAAAAAAAAAAAAGCAAATCATTCAAATTTTGGGACAGACACAAATAATTCAGGAGTAGAATTGAAAAAAAAAAAATCTCTGATCAGGATAGGGTGGAATCTCCTTAAAAGTATTAAAAATCTTTTTAGTGGAGATTCCTTTTAAAGGAGAGAACATATGACGTTGAGGGAGTACTTAAATAATTTTAACCATAACTATATAAAAAAGCTTAAGTTTTAGGAATTAGCGCTAATTAGTTTGTGGAGTATACTCTAAACTGAGTCTATACTGATATGTTTTAGAAGCTTAAGCAAATACAAAGGGAAAAAAAACTGTATAAGATTCTTAGCAAAAAAATGTGAGAAAATCCCCTTCATTTGTTTGCTGCAAAAAAAAAAAATAGTGCTCTTCATTAAAAAAAAAAAAGCATAGTACAATTCGCCATTAGATGACCCACCCATTTTACAATAAAACAGCTAAGAAGGGCTGAAGTTGGTGCGCATAAAATATGCATGCAGTTCTAGAACATTGTAAAGTAGCTTATGTGGCGCAAAAATATCCCAACAATAAGCAAATATTATTGTTATTATTGCTATTTCGTACGTATAATTTTCAGTCTCTATCTACCTATTCATATTCTTCCCTCGTTTTAAAAGAGGGAATATACTTTTCTCTCTCTTTTTTCTTCGTTGGTACGGGGCCTTAAATGCACTTTTAAGTTGATACCAGAGTTCAACTCGTAATAGTATCCCATTAATAAATAAAATAATTACAGAAGGTTTATTAATTGTGATTAAGGAATCCCATATACGGCAGCAAAGATGATTTTATAGACTTAATAATAATCCTGATCCTTTTGAGAGAAGGGAAATTCACAAGCCTCTTCAATTTTTCAAAGATAGTAAAAAGAAAACAAAGAAATTGTGTTTTAGCTGGTGAGTCGCTAGTTTGACTAACAATTGCACACAGTGGCGAAACCAGAGCATTAAAAATAGTTTTATAATAGAATTGATAAAAATTTTAAGATAACAAATCGTTTATAAAACTTAAATTAATATCAAAGGAACGTTATCATTTTGATGATAATCAATACATTGACTTTGAAAAAGATCATTACTATGTTTGTTTCAACTAAATCAAGACTTGTATATTTTTTATAAATTATTTATTCCATAATAAATTATAATTATTAATATTATTAATATATTAAAATTTACTTATTTTGATTTGATTAGATAAAAGTATATTAAATAATAAAGCTAAGTATCTAAGTTTTGTCTTGTGAAAAAAAATCATGCTTCTGTGATTTAAAAAAATGGTTTATGATAAAAATTAAAAGAAATTAATAATTTATTCATATTTTTATCTACTATTACCTATAAAGATAAAGAGAGATAGATAAGAGTAATTAATGTTTAAAAAGAGTTTTATTTTATTAACTGAAAAGGGCAACACAAACAGGTGTAAAAAATAAGTAGTGCAAAATAGGGAGATTAAAAATAAAAGTCAAAATCAAAATATTGAGGAGTATAGCAAAATAATTAAGAAAATTTCCCAAGCGTTAGGGGCACGGTCCCCCAAGGGGTAATCTAGGTCCGATCCTGATTACAATATTTCATCGTCTGGGAGATCAAGTTAGTAATCACTTTAAAATTAATTATTACTTCTTTTATTTAAAAATATAAAATATTTTTAATTACATTTCATTCATAATAAAATAATTATTTATCTTTAAATTAAACCTATATTTTTCTATTTACCCCTATTTAATAAAACATTTTACCTTAAAATAAATATAAAATAATTTATTCAATAAGAGTGCTTTTGAATGATAAAAAAAGTAATGATTATATTTTAAAAAATTAAAAATATTTTATATTTTTTAACATACAATCTCTTAAAAAAAGCAATGAAGGGAGTAACTAATTATCTTCTAACATGCTCTCTGACTTTGTTAACTTTGTGATGGAAAATACCAACTACTAAGAGGTTATATGTTGAACCTTTATTTAAATGGACTTAGGGAAAATAGCTGTGAAGGATTATTGAACAAAATTTATATTAGTCAAGAACTAATTAAACTAATTAATTTTGAAATTGCATTGTAATGATTGATATTAATTTGTTATGTAATACTCCCATTATTAATAGCACTAGCTACTAGCCCCCTATTGGTGGTAAGATCACCGAAACCCTTACCATCGACGAGGTCACCAACGACCACTTATTGGAGCTCCACCGTCAATGACATGGGTTTGATTCCATAACTCCCTAACAATCTAAAAAACTTAGTGGCCACTAGGCCATCAAACCATTTAATTATATATGGCAAAAAATATATATAAGTAGCAAACTAAGCTTTTAACCACCTTCATGTTATAACATAACAGTGTCTTATTAATTTCTAAACACTTGTTATTTTACTAACATTACTTGTTAATCTAGTATAGAAGTTACAAATTAAAAGTTTTAAAACTTCATGCATTTTACTTATTAAAAGTTCGAATAGACTATTGTTAATAAATGACTTGTTGTTTATACACTTGTTCCATGAGACCCATGCTTTTAATCATCAACATCAAGTATCTATTTGAATTTTGACAATAACTCATTTGAAATTAACAACTGTTCATTCGGGCTTTAACAAGTTAAAAAAACATATAAGACGAACATAATTAAACATGTTATTAATTTTTTATCAATAAGTATCCATTCGGGTTTTAACAACAGTTCATTTGAAATTAACAACAGTTCATTCAATATTTAACAAGCTAGAAAACACAGATAGGATGGGCATAATTACATATGTTAGTTTTTCATCAACAAATATCCATTTGGATTTTAACAACCACTCATTGTAAATTAACAACAGACCATTTGAGCTTTAATAAGTTAGAAAAATAGATAAGATGAGCTTAATTGTATCAATGTTAGTCCTCTGTCAACAAGCATACATTTAGATTTTCACAACAATTCATTCAAAGCTAACAACAATATATTCAGGTTTTAACAATTTAAAAAAATTGATACAATAGACTTAATTATATGCGTTAGTCTTTTATCGACAAATATCTATTTAAGTTTTAACAACAACTTATTTATGAACAATACATTCAAATTTTTAACAAGTAAAATGTATAAAGTTTTAAAGTCTTCAACTTATAATTGATCATATCAAGTTAACAAGTAATATTAGTAAAATAATAAGTACTGCTTGAAAATTAACAACACATTATTATATTATAGCATAAAAGTGATTATAAGCTTAGTTTATTACTTTTTTTTTTTGTCATATATAATGAAAAGTAAATGGCCAAGTCATAGAATCAATCCTTTCCCTTGTCGCTTAAACAAATTATTCTTGAATAAAAATATCGTTAGTGCTAGACCTCCAACGACCAACCACTAGTGACCCTATTGGTGGCAAGGGGCCTCGATGATCTCGTTGCTAGCAAGAAGTTCGACGGCCAACGCTAATAATAGTGGGGGTGGCTTTTTTTTTTCTTTACAAGCAATTTGGTCTTTTAATAAAATAAATTAATATCAATCAATAATTAAAAAACTGTAGTTCAATTTTAAAATTAATTAATTTTTAATTGATATGAATTTTATCTAGTGATTCTTTGATACTAGTTTTCCATGGACTTATTTGTGTGGCGACCCCATCACCATCAATACAAGGCAATAAAAGAGCCGATTTATCATGAAGTTAATAATTAATTAATTAATTGTATATCTGAAAAAAATTCCAACGTTCATGAAAGAAAAATATTCCGGCAGTTTTAACTTTTAACTTTTAAAACCCACCCCTCCCCCCTTCTCTCCCGGGGGCACAATGTAATTTTAACCTTGTTTTAAGTATTTTTTTTTTTCGGGGAAAAAAAAGTAAGTTTGTTAGGCCCTCGTTTCGACAGTTCGTTCAGGGTTCTACTTTACAAGCTCCGCACCATGACGTTGGTCTTTCTTTCTTTCTTTTTCCTTTGCAGTGGTTTTTGTTAATTAATAATAGTCATCTGTTTATTTAAAAAAAAAGTTTAATGTATAACCTTTTAAAACCAGGGGAAAACACTACCAATATAAAATAAAAATTTGTAACAAAATCTATTATAAAAAGTGGACCTACTTTGGAGATTCACAGATCTCACCCAGGTCTTTTTTTTTTATTATTTAATTTGGGCCAACAATGCTAACCAAGGTCCAGTCATTACTTAATTAGTTACTTCAGATTATGTAAAAAGCATAATATTACCAACGGAAAATTAGGTCTGATGGAAGATATTAGTTAATCTTTTATGATGAATTAAAATTTAAATCTTTATTAAAAAATATGCTCACATTTAATATCGATAGTGCTGTAAATATGATTATATATTACTCCTTTTAATTTAAATTATAAAGTATTTTTAGACAAGAACTTGTATATCAATAAATTTTATTAAATATATTTAAAAATCTTATTTTTTTAAAATAAAAATATAAAATTTTAAAAATATTCATAATTTAATAAATTGAAAAGAAAAAAAATAAAAATTAATTATAAAAAATAATATTAAAATTAATGCATTTAATTTATTCAAAATATTTTATATTTTAATAGAGAGAAATTTCTTTAAAAATATTTTACAATTTAAAATGAAGACAGTACATAACATTGGTAAAACAAACAAACAAACATAACCATACTCTACATACGTGTAGAGATAAACAATGCATCGTCCACTTAATATCTGCTAAATTTTAAATATTTTATCATTAAAGTGACATGTCTCTATCTTTTCTACTTGAATTTATCTATACTAAATACTATTAGTCCCTTGAATTCAATATGTGAGACGCTTTTTTCTTGCTTTTGCTGTGATCGTTTATTTTTCGTTTTGTTATTAATAAAAAAAAATGTCAGACACATCAATTTAATTGAGAAAGGGGTCGGAAAAGATTTAAGAAAACGGTTTAAATCTCCTAAAAAATCACGTTAGCATTCCAACATTATCCCTATAATAGCATCATCTATCCTCATATCTTGCGTTAGGAAATAGAAGGATTGTCATCAGTTGGTTACTTCACTGCACGTGGGAACATCCTGACGACTTAAGCCATCCCGCCAAGCCAGTGATTGACACGTGTATTAGCACACCTACGTCTTAATCCAACGGCTGGGATTTATTCAGTCCATAGGAATGCATCTTGACAAGGCCACAAGGGGTCGTCTTGACTAGTCAAGCCATATCCACAAATGGGTAGCTAGCACGTGTCAAATCCTTATCCTTTGTTGGATTGAACGGTCGTGATATTTATATCTCGTTCCATTGGATTGCCTCTTTACGGCGCCCGAGTCGGCAAAGCGAACTGAGGGGCGTCCCTCAAGTGCAGGTGACGTCATCTTTTGTCATTTCACCTCCCACTCGCTGTGTATAAAGCCTAATGCTACACGCGCTTGCAGGTCGTCACACAATATTCTTTTGCATATTTTCTAAATCCGCAAGTATTAAACCCCTTATTTTATTTCTCAACCATTTTCAAGTGACGGAACTATCCGTGTGTGATTATTTTCTTTTATTTTATTTTTAGATTGAACTACCAAGTTAGTATACTCATTGCTTGCGCATTCTTTAGATTTTCTTTCGGGCCAGACATTCTTGATGCTTTGTTTAATATATGAGAAAAATGTTAAATTTAAAATACAAATCAGTAAAATCTAAAAACATATGATATTTTGTTTAGTAGTATCTGTACTTTTTTATGGGTCAAAGACCAAATTTATTCTTCAACTATTTTTGTAGGACCACTGAATTTCCTATATTATAAGAGTGGTGTAAATAAAATGATCAACTATAAAAAGTGAAGCATTTGACACCTTCTGTTTATTTTCTAGTGACATATTCAAACCTTGATTCAAATAATTATGAGAGGCTAATTCTTTTTACCAGCACGTACAATCCTTGTTATTAATTATTATGAATAGTATGTGTCCTTTGTCTAGCCATGATTTCAACAGTGGGAAGCAAATCTTTGAAGGAATATGAAACGAATCGTTTGGTTGGATTCATTGAACCATTAATTTGCAAGTTGCAATTCCGTGTTCCCGTCAGTGCATGTTGAATTTGATTGTGTGAACTGTGAGGTGTATATTATTAGTTCAATAGCAACGATACTTTAACAAAAGAAAACAACAATACGTTCACAGAGAGAGAGGGGGGGGGGGAGGGAGAGGGAGAGAGAAAAGAAAGAAGACAACAATACTTAATTACAAAATAAAGAAAGAAAGAAAACAACAATAATTTAACAGGTTCATTGTTTTTTAAAAAAAAAAATATCACAAACTCTTGGAACTTGATAGCTCAGCGACATCAATCAATTGGAAGGCACCTATAGTTGCACTGGATAGTGGCCATCCATATTTACCTGTCAACAAAAAATACATAATTTTGTAGATTTAAATAATATAGGACTCTACCCCACTGAGTCTTATACATGTTTGTGTAGCTTTTAAAACTTGACAATAGAATTAATCCTATGTTTTTTCAATCTGTAGAAATAGGTTGTTATTAGTTAGTCTTTTAGATTCTACTAACATGTGTATTTTTATGCAAGAATAATTTTTGTGCATTGTTGCCTGATGTTTACAAAGTATGAACCTGTCACTAGTTCCCTCTGCCTACGGCTAATCCTAATTCTGACTCAAGTTTCTGATGAATTCAAATTAAAGGAGATTCTCTCAAAGTCAGGATTCATCGACAAAATATTTACTCAAATTTATAAATTAGAAGTAATCATTCTCAAATTATAAAAATTATTCATGAGAATGATAAGCAATACTTGTTTCTGTTTTAATTCAGGAACAAATTAAAGCTAACCAATTTCATAATTTTTAAGGAACGATAGTTAACACTCTTAAATTTATAAAAAAATATTAGACTTTTTTAATTTTGCCTCTCACAAAAATTGATTCCCACAATAAATTGTACTTGCACAAGAATTACAATCTAGTGCAATTAAGAAGGAACAATATTGAGGGAAAATAAGAACTATATTTCTTCCTTTTATTTAGGATTGAATAGAGGTTCAAAACTTTGTCCTATAATTAAGACCAAATAAAGTATAATTCAATTGCATACGAGATAATAATTAGAAAATGAAATTGAGGGCTACTTAATTCGACTGGTTGTAAAAGTTGAATTAGCTTATTTTAAAATATTTGGTTTGAGTCCGGCCTACAGGGGCGGTGTCAAGACCTTGGGCTATAGGGTGTAATATTTTAAAATTAATAAATTAAAATAATTATAAAAATTAAACCCAAAATCTTTAAGTTTAGACGAAGGGACGCAAAATATTGAAATACACAAACTTTTTTTTTGTAATTATTTTCCAAACTCAGGGGATGCATTTGCCCTTTGACTTTAATGTAACGCGACCCATAAGTTATGAGATATGCAATTATGTTAAATAAAATATTAAAGGCACCCCTTTGATACTCATGAACCTATCGTTAATGATAACAATCTCACACAACAAAAGCTCAAATTAATTTGGCGGGGCGTATTGATATTGAATGTTTTTTAAAGAATAAAAATAGTAATTTAAAAATGGAACTTAATAGGAGAAAGACATGTCACTGTGTGACATCAATGGGATAACTTCAAAATAAGGACTTTACCCGTATGGAGATCCGCTCGGATGTATTCAATAATTTTATTCAGATTTTCTAAAAAGAAAAATTACGCGCAGAAATGGAAAAATATTATTCTATCTTTATTCATGTTTGAATTCAATTATTGGAGAACTACTCAAATATTTTTTTTCTAATTTTATTTATAAATTATTTCTAGCATATTTCATTAAAAATTTAAAAAAATTTAAACTTCATTAATTTTATTTTAAAATTTAATAAGTTTTTATATTTACCTCTAACAAATACTCCATCCATATTCTATTGTTAGAGAAACTATTACTTTTTACTTATATTTTTTAAATCAAATCACCCATTTTAATAAATATTTATTACACATTTTATTAATTATTTCTTATAATTTACATTAATAAAAAATTTAATATATACTTATGTTAATTAATATAAGGTATTTTCATTTTTTATTTATTTTTAAATATAATTATTATAGTTTATGACTTTTTAAAACTATGTGATATAATTTTTTATCTTATTTATAGAAAAAGAGGGAGTATTCTTAAATTTTATTACTTATATTTTTATTTAAAGTATTTAAAAAAATAAAAATGTAAAAAAAACATTAAAAGTTGACAAGTATTATATAAACAAAATCAAAATTTTGTCCTCTCTTTATTTTATAAATATAATTAGAGAAGTACTCAGCAACGCTTTTTATATCCAAAAATACAAAATAGTTATTTTTAGCAATTAATTATTAATAATATTCAATAGAGGATAGGATGGGCACTTTCCTCCACGGCTCATTGTAGTTGTTGGGGAGAGAGGGCTCCACAAAATTAGTAGAATACTGGCAAACATGTATAATTAATTAATTGCGAGGGGTCTCTCACAGACTTGATGAGCAGAATTGATCGGTTCCATTCCAAATTTCAATTCATAAAATTTTCTCGCCATCTTTACCAATTAATTGAGAAAGATAACAACCTTTTCTCAACCAAAAAAAAAAAAAAAAAGAAGAATAGCTTTGAAGTTTTGAAATATTCTCTGAAACTATAATTTAAGGTTGACTTCTGCTTGCTTAGAAGTTTGAAGCAACGTTCGTTCTGCAGCTACAATTATGACACCGGCAAAATTTAAATGCTCAATTTTATATATTCAATATAGTTTTATTTAATTAAATTAACATGAGTAAATTTTAATATATTAATAATATTAATAACAAAAAATTATTATGAAATAAATAATTTATAAATGATATAGATGTCTTAATTTAATTAAAAATAATGACCTCAAGTGTGTAAAGTTAAGAGATGCTCCTTTCGTTCAAAAATATAACACATTTTTTGAGGAGTTGGATGTTCAAAAATATAAGGTATTTTTAATTTTTTGATGTGTAATCATTACCTTTTTTTTAAAGTATCCCTATTGATAGTAACTTTATATTTATTATATGGTGTTTAATAGAAAAAAATAAAAATATAGTTTTGAAATTAGGTAACTACTTTATTAAAAGGTGAAATTTGAATAAAAATATCTTATATTTTTTAACGAAAGAAGTAAGTATATAAGTTTTCCTCTTATAACAATTATTGTCTATGTAAATAAAAATAAATTAAATTATAAAAGTGAAATTAATAGCTCATTTCTTCCTTTTTTTATAAGGACATGTTTTCTTATTTTATAGCAATTTTTTTATCAATCTTTTAACTGTATAGCACAAACTAAAGTACCCCCTCCGTTAAAAAATGTAAGGTATTTTTAACTAAATCTCACCCTCAATAAAATAGTTACCTACTTTCTAACTAACTTTATCTTTTTATATTTACCCCTATTAAACACCCTATAATAAATATAAAGTCACTGTCAATAGAGGCACTTTTGAAAACAAAAACAATAATTACATCTCAAAAGATTAAAAATACCTTACATTTTTAAACACCCAACTCCTCAAAAAATGTCTTATATTTTTAAACAAAGGGAGTGATTAGTTAAAATTAATCAATATTGGTAAAAGTATTCCATGGATC